>NC_056745.1:1479078113-1479166701 GCF_019279795.1 Protopterus annectens | reverse complement strand
TTGTGCCTCCACTATCTTCATATGTCTGTTTATATCAGAAAGGTTATATCCTCTATCTAATAGCCTATTTTTTAAAGCTAACATCTCGGACATGTAACCCTGTGAACATGGGTTCAGTCTGGATGCTCTCATTGACTGTCCTTTCATGATATTATTAAACACATATCGTGGGTGCATAGACCGTCTATGTAGGAGGTTGTTCCTAAAACAGGGCTTCCTATATACCGAAGTGTTCATATACCTGTCGTAGTTGAGTTAGGTTTAAGAATGGGGATGAGTCTTACATTCCTTTTGTAACATGCCTGTTTGATGGTTAATGCAAGTTGACACTTGTTATAGTTTTTAAAAAAGTTTTCAATTTTTAAAAAAACATCAAAACAAAGAAAGGCGTTGCTTTTAACAATATTATATTTTTATTCGATGTTTATGCTGGTATTCGACTTTACCTACTTTAAAAATGGTTTCACCAGGTTTCCTTTATATAAAAGAAATGTATGAAAAGAACAAGATGTTTATAACATCTTATAAATTGGATTCCTGTATGCACTAATGTTTTAAAAGGTTTTTGTCTAGTGTACGTAGTGCATTCCTGGTCTCTAGTAATTTAACTGTATTAAACATTTGTACTAGAAACCATTTTAAAATTATAATATGTATATAATTCTTGGAGCTTGCAGTATGTCATTTCCTGTTACTTTTAATTTAAATATGGATGGCAACGTTCATTGTTTTTTACTTCCTCTGATGAAGCTACAGGTTTCTGTGGCGAAAACGCTTGTTGACTTACAGAGCAGAATAAAATTGCGTTAAGGATTTTATTTGTGGTATTTTTGTGCTGGCAAGGACCTCGTTGCGTTATTTTTTGTTTATCTTTCCCGCTGGTTTGTGGTTCTTACCATAAGGGGTTGGCTTAGAACTCACTCCTGGTTTTGAAGTGGAGGTAGTCCACTGCTTAGATCTCTGCATTCCTTGGGGCTGCTGTTTGAGGGGGGGGGGTCTGTTTCCACAGGGCCTAGGCTGGGCTGGTTTACTCTGAGCAGGAAAGGACCAGTGCTTGGAGGGACAATGCCTGCTGAACCTAGGGGGCTGGACTTGTAAGAAATCCTTAACTGTTGCATAGATTTTGCTTTTTCTTTTTTAAGACCTCCTCTACCTTAGTGCCAAATAAGTTATCCTTGTGCAAGGGGGATCCAACAATTTAGATTTGACATGGTCTAGCAGGGGTTGTTCCTTAAGCCATACATGTCCTCTAAATGACAGATCCAGTGACTGCTGCCCTGCAAGAAGCTTTTAGGGCATCAAAACCACAGTGCAAAGTGTGTTTAGTTACTTGGCCTACAGAATGCATTAAGTCTTGTAAATCTTTAGATTCGCCCAAGCAGAAAAGGAAGACATTTTTTGGTGCAGGTGTTCCAGGGTATGTTGCTGAAATTTCAGCATATGGAATTGACAATTTAGTGCCCTGATAGCAAGTGTAGCTGAGGTGTATACTTTTTTATCCCATCTGTCCACTGCTCTGGAATCCCTGTGTGAGGGTGTGGGATCCTTAGCAGAGGTTGCTTTAATCCCTTTTGGCCCTTGAGAAATGACCTCAGGTTCAGCTTTTGGATTTTTAATAAGATATTTGTGTGAGTCAGGGACTCTGTATAGTACCTGTCTGGTTTTCTGTGAGCAGGAGGTAGGTCGTCAGGAGTCCAGCTGGATTCAAGGAAAACCTCCACAACATTCAGGACTGGAGGGATGGCCAAGGGTCTGTTGCGGAAGATCTAAGAATTCCCAGAGTCCCTTTTTAGACTGAGGGTAGTCCTGTCTCTCCCATTGGAAGTGCTCCCTTAAAGTATGCAGGATTTCCCCAAAGGAAAACTCCTCTGGGGGAGAGGCTGAAGGAATGGAGTCCTGTACATCAGAATCCTCATAAGTGGAGAGGGGTGGCATGTCGTCATAGTCAGATGCATCAGATTCATCTGACTCTTGCTCAGACAGAACTACAGGGGACAGATCTCTTTTCCTTTTTGAGGGGGTACCTTGGCTTCCTCTGATCAGCATAAGGTCTTCTGCCATTTTAAGCATTTGAGACTGAGGCAAGGTAGCAGGTGCCTGAGAGTGGGTAGTCATTTTTTTGGGTGTGGTTTGAACCCTGGGCCTAAAACACAGTCGTTTTTGAAAGAACAGTAGTCATGAAAGAAGACATTAGTTTGTGTCAAGATTTGGTAGTGTGAAGGACTTCCTTGGAAGTCAGTTCCTGCTCACCGGCTCTGGAACCATCCAAGGTAGAGACTACCGCAGGATCCTTAGTGGAAGAAGAGTTTTGCGTCATACTGGACTACAAAAGGATCTCTCCAGCGGCCTGTGAATCAACAGAAGTGGGCATCAGGGGCTGTAAAAGTGCCTCACTGAGTACCGGAGGACTGACAACTAGCTTAACGGAAGCGTCTTCAGTAGATTTGGACCTGTGTAGTCTGTCTCTGCCTTTATCTTTACGTTTTTTCAGAAGATCTGCTCTCTGATGGCTTACCGAAGCCATATCAGAATTCGAAGACTGTAACTGAAAATATCTGGCTACAATAAGGGACCGATGACAGATAGTTCTGACATTGAGCAAAGTACAAAGTACAGAAGTGACAACGGGGGGCGTCGTGGTCTGGGCCTAAACAAGTGATGCAGTAAGAGTGGAAGTCTCTGTGTGGTATTTGCTTTCCACAGGCGAGACAATTAACTTTTTCTGACATCAGTTAGTGCAAGAAAAAAGGATCTTCAACAGGGTACTTAACTTTAGAAGACTTCAACTTCAATTTGGAGATGAAAACTCAGCGGCCGACCAGCACTTGTGCGAACTGCTTTTGCTTCGGACTCCATGGCAAGAAAGACTATGTAATGGCGTCTGTTGCCTTATTTTATACTACTGATGATCTGACGTCAGTACTCAAGCGACAGCAACCGACGCAGAAATACTAAGCCTCTGGTATTCGGGCCGGTTGAGAGTGACCCTGGCACGGTTAGCCCAAATGTGATGACTGCAACAGTGAAACACGAAGAACATCCATATTTCTTTTTCTTGTTGTAGTCTGGTCTTTGAATACTAGCCTGATGTAGTGACTTACTTGCTTTCTATGGAACTACTAGCAGGTCAGTATGTGACAAAGTTGGAGCATTAGTAGACGCACTCGTGTTGCTGGTTCAGCTTCTAGTCTGATATGTGCTGATTTCTGAATACTACTTGACAGATGCACTATTTTTTGACCGGGCTGCTTGTACATCTGTAGAAGCCTGACAATGCAAAATTTAAAAATTAGTACACACTGATGTCCCTTTTCCCTGGCACAGCTTTCTTTCTTTTAAATATGAGCCAGGAGCTGGGGGGCATAGGTCCCCAAGCCAGTGCAAGGTAGAGAGGAACACAAATCCAAAGATTAGTTTATCCTGGGAGCTGAAACAAGACTGGAACTGTGGATTTACAGGATATTTTAAAGTAAAATGACACTGTGGGTGGCAAAGAAAGTGAAGTGGCGGTGGGTGTGACTTCTGTCAGCTTAATTCGGACCCTAAATTTAAACGCTGGGATGGTCCCTTTTAAGATCATCTTTTGCCTCAGTTTCATGTGATTTCATAACTCTGTACACCTCATTAGTGCTTTATAGATTCGTACCATCTGTTACAGGACAGAAACTTTGATCTTGTAAGACTGAATGTACCAGAAATTTGGTTATCGTATTCTTGATGGATTTACAATATTGAACTACTAATGATCATGTAAGTTGTCTAGTCACACTCCTTTCTACGTTTAAGAGATGTTTTGCTAAATGTTGTAGCCAGTGAAGCATGGTTAAAATGCATGGAAAAATCTAAAACTGGTTATATTTGAAGCTTTTAAGGGGATACCTCGTGACTTGTATTTTGGATATGAGCTTTCTCCACCACAGCTTGATTCCTGTTAGTCATGTTAAGACATCTAAAATTAAGTTACTGAGTTCTATTTTCTGACATAATTGCATTTTTTTTCTTGCAGTATATGTTCGACAATGACAGAATTGATAATGTTTTTGCTGATCTTTATTATTCAAAGTTCTTGGAAAAGCTTCATGACGTGTTAAAGAACTGGGTACCAACAGTGAGCCCTCTTGGTAATTTAAAATTATTTGAAATTCCCATTAGCATAATTTTCGTAAGTGATGTACATGGATTCCTGACTTTTTCTTCTCTCTTTACAGGTTATGTAATTCCTAGCTGCATCTGTGAGGACATGCTGTGGGAATGTAAGCAGCTTGGAGCCCACTCTCCCAGTACACTGCTTTTTACACTAATGTACTTCAATACCAAGTAAGAAAATGGCTGTTTTACCTCCTTAAACATGACTGCAACCTGAGTTGCTGCGTTTTAGTTTATTACATAGTATAAAATGTTTAACCAGCAAAACTTGAAATGTGGTAGTGAAAGTAGAATAGGTTTTATAGGTTCATAGGTGTTCACTAGGCTAACTACCACAAGGGCCTTTTTTATCCTAGCCATGCATCCCAAATCTCTGACAAGTTCTGCTACCCTTGGTAAGTGTAAGCATGGGCCTGGGAGATGAACCATTTACAGGTTACTTGTTTGCACAAGAGACATAGGTGCCAAACCAGGGATGCATTTCCGGTTTCCCATCCAGTTGTCCCAAGTTGCGTGTGAATTGGGTTAGGGAGGACCCCTGCATCACATGGATGGGGAGGCCTGTTTCATAGATGTGGTAGTCTCTGGGATACATACCTATCTCTCCAGCACATCCTATTTATATCACGGGCAAAAAGTCTTTAGAATGGGTAATTCTGGTGCTGTTTGTTTTGTGGATATGCAGGAGGTCCATCAGAGTGGGGTCTGATAATGCCCTGTATGCCAGGCATAGATCTCCCCTCAAAAGCCTGTAGGAGACAAGAGTACAGGGATAGGGCCTTGAGGCAGCCTGCATAGGACGTATTACTTATGCCCTGAATTTTTTTAGTGAGGAACCTCTGTGGACATTCCAGTTGTTGGATATGCTTGGTTAGGTACCTACCAAAGGGGGCATTGTACTCGATGATAGGTCTGGTGAATACCAAATGCAGTGGAACGATGACTTCCTTGGACTTGGATGCCATACCTTTGTTTATAAGTTGTGCAGCATAGAATGATTTCCTCACCAGTGTAGATGCGTGATGATCAAAGGCTATATTGCTATCTGTGTGTCCCCAAGTTCCTGACTACTGGGTGAACTCTAAGGGGTGTCTTGTCAGTATGATAGTTACCAGGGATAGATGACTTCCCAAAGGGTACTGTTATGATTTCTTGGCATTTAGTTTTAGTCCATGACTCTGACACCAGTTGTTTCTGTGTCAGCCAGCCCTGTAGAACATTTGTGTCTGTGAGATTCAATGACCGCTCCTAATTTGCGATCTATAAATTTAGTCAGCCAGAGACCACTGACATTGGCCTTGACTTCTGAGAAGTAAGTGTGAAAAAGGAGTGGTCCAATGACTGATCCCTGAGGGACACCACTTGTGACTGGCCTCTTTGTAGAGGTGGACTCCCCACTCCCCTATTCTGATTTCCTGGGTCCTGCTGTGAGCCAGCTGCCCATCTACCAGGTGACGTACGGGTTTGTACCTAACCTCTTGAGTTTGTCGACAATGCCCAAATGGGGTATTGTGTCAAATGCCTTTGCCTAGTCAAGGTAGGCAGTGAACAATTTTCCCCTCATCCACTGCTTTGGTGACCTTCTCAAAGATGTCCACCAGGTTGAGTAGGCATGATGTGCCCTTGACTAGTCCGGACTGGTTGGGTCCAGTGCCTGGAGGTTTACTACATCTCTATTGATTTATCTATTGATCTATTGATTGTATCTCTATTGATCTCCATGATCATTCTTTCCATGGATTTACGTACAAGATTAGTGAGACTTATGGGTCTGTAGTTTCCAGGGTCTGGAGATGCCTACCTTTGTGCCGAGGGATGACTATTGCCTTTCTCTCTTTATGAGGCACGAAGCCTGTTTGGAGGCTACAGCTAAATAGTAATTCCAGAGGCCCTGATGGGTCATGTTTCATGCTATTTAGAAGGCATCCTGTGATATTGCCTGGGCCCATTGATGCAGTGTTCTTGGCCTTGGAGCATTAAGGACTTGTTCCCTAGTTGGTAGTAAGGCAGTTATATTTGATGATATTACCTGAGGGAAGGTTAAGGGGGAGAGAAGAGTTAAGCTGGGGCTGAATTTATCACCCGGGAGGTTTGCTATATCTTCTGGCTCAGTAAATATGGATCCATTTACAATAAGCTCTGCACAAAATTGTGTATTGCCTTTGAGGTTGCGGACATAGCTAAAGAATAACTTTGTGGTTGTCCTTGGCCTGGGAGGCCAAAATTGCCTCAAATTTGGCTTTGGTAGATTTTATTTGTCCTCTGAGTTTTTAGTTTGAGTGTGATTTTATCCTGCTGGGTGCTGCTCCTCCTAATTCTTGCCATGGTTTTCTTCTTCCTGTTATACAGATGATTGATTCTGTGATTCCACCAGGGTGGCTTGTTTTTTGTTAGTTCTGTACTTCTTCCTGGTGGGTACAGCTGCCTATATGCCGCTAATAACATGCTTGTCAGGGTTTCTGTGAACAGTTCTGCATAGGCAAAAGTGTTCTCAGGGTTTGAGAGCTTGAAATTTTGCCAGGTTCTCAATTAATAGCAGGAGGGTTAGCCTTAGAATAGTTACTAAATATTCTAGGTTTAGCTGGGGGGTGGGGGGGGGGGGTGGGTCCAGGTTTTATTTTTACTTCAAAGGAAACCATTTTGTGGTCTGACCTTACCGGGGAAGGCATTAGAGTAGGGGATGTGCAGCAGTCTCCTATATTAGTGGGAACAGATCCAGTATGGTTGCACCCCTTCTTGGTGTATTGACTATCTGGTCCAGGGAGCTTGTGTTTACAAAATCCATGAATCTCTGTGCATGCATGTTTGGTGTCGTATAGGATTCCCAATTAATAGCTGGGTAATTAGTCACTCATGAATATGTTGTTGGGTTGGATGGTTAGTGTTTCTAATAAGAGAAATAGTATCCAATACTTTTTGATAAAATAAATGTAGAAAACAGATCTCGGAGAAATCTTATCCAAATCTTTGGTTACCTGAAGGAACTGAGAGAGACAATATGACAAATTTTGTAACATTTTGGCTCCCTAAAGTGCTTGATCTTCCTGAAGCTGTCATTTGGCATTGAGTGAGCACATGGGTCCCTGGTTGCTGTTGCTACTACAAAGAACTTGACTCCAAGATCTACTTCTGTAAGATTCTTTTCTACGCAAGGTAAAGAACTAATAATAAAAACAGCCTGGACAAAGTCTTCTGTTAAGGTACAGAAGAAAAACTAAGAATTGACCGTGATTATTCCTCTGATGTCCAAGAAGAAATGCTTCTAATCTTAGAGCTCTCTCTTTTTAGTTCCTTTATTTAAGTCCACTTGCTGTTTCCGGCCAGACTGAAGATATTTCTCTCAGATAAAACTAAAATCTTTGAAGATATAGACAGTGCCATAAAATTCCTGAAATCAAAGAATACACTGGATTAGCTAGAGGTTATGGAGTGGAATAAGTTCATCGAAGAGATGAGCTTAAAAAAAGGGGAGGGGGACTAAGAGAAGTGGTGTTATTCGTTGTCAGATGCTACTCAACTGCTTATACAATATTGTTTCCTGTACATATGTTATGCCTGAATAATGTAATGAAGTACAAGTTGGGATACATCCTTCATATGTTATGCCTGAATAATGTAATGAAGTACAAGTTGGGATACATCCTTCATATGTCGTGACTGAATAATGTAATGAAGTACAAGGTGGGATACATCCTTCATATGTTATGCCTGAATAATGTAATGAAGTACAAGTTGGGATACATCCTTCATATGTTATGCCTGAATAATGTAATGAAGTACAAGTTGGGATACATCCTTCATATGTCGTGACTGAATAATGTAATGAAGTACAAGTTGGGATACATCCTTCATATGTCATCACTGAATAATGAAGTACAAGTTGGGATACATCCTTCATATGTCGTGAGTAATTAAGTACAAGTTGGGATACATCCTTCATATGTCGTGACTGAATAATGAAGTACAAGTTGGGATACATCCTTCATATGTTATGCCTGAATAATGTAATGAAGTACAAGTTGGGATACATCCTTCATATGTCGTGACTGAATAATGTAATGAAGTACAAGTTGGGATGCATCCTTCATATGTCGTGACTGAATAATGAAGTACAAGTTGGGATACATCCTTCATATGTCGTGACTGAATAATGTAATGAAGTACAAGTTGGGATACATCCTTCATATGTCGTGACTGAATAATGAAGTACAAGTTGGGATACATCCTTCATACGTCATGACTGAATAATGAATAATGAAGTACAAGTTGGGATACATCCTTCATATGTTATGCCTGAATAATGTAATGAAGTACAAGTTGGGATACATCCTTCATATGTTATGCCTGAATAATGTAATTCAGTACAAGTTGGGATACATCCTTCATATGTCGTGACTGAATAATGTAATGAAGTACAAGTTGGGATGCATCCTTCATATGTCGTGACTGAATAATGTAATGAAGTACAAGTTGGGATGCATCCTTCATACGTCATGACTGAATAATGAAGTACAAGTTGGGATACATCCTTCATATGTCGTGACTGAATAATGAAGTACAAGTTGGGATACATCCTTCATATGTCGTGACTGAATAATGAAGTACAAGTTGGGATACATCCTTCATATGTCGTGACTGAATAATGAAGTACAAGTTGGGATACATCCTTCATATGTCGTGACTGAATAATGAAGTACAAGTTCTGATGCATCCTTCATATGCCGTGACTGAATAATGTAATGAAGTACAAGTTGGGACACATCCTTCATTGAGGTAATTTTTTTTATTTACATCATCAGTCTCTCCTCTTCATATGTTCTCATACTTAATTATATTTAATAATCTTGGTTTCCCTTCTGCTCTGTTCTTCTCTTGTGCAATCATTTTTTTCATTCTAATATTGTTGGTGTTATTTTTATAAATTCTGGATAATATGTTTTTTCAATTTGTTTTTTGTTGTAAAATAATAATTACATGTGGGAAGGCTTCAAGAAAAAGTTAAAATACTTGGGGATAGTTATCGCTGAAAATGTTAAAATAATAGATATCAGTTATGAATCTAGCTTGCCATCTATAGAAAATCTCATAAGTGGACTAGATGCTTTTTTTTACTATGGATGAGAGACTTTCTATAATTAAAATGATTTTTCAGCTAGTTTTGATGCCTGTAAGACATTTGTGATGCTGATGTTTCTGCTATATTTGGGCTTTGTTTGGAATTAAGAAGTATGTGGGTTTTGTGTGCTTATGTTTAAATATTTCATATATCAATAGCTTCCTTGTAGTTGGATTTAACAGTTGAGAGATGTTACTTGCCTGTGGGAAGGATAGTTTTTTTTTTTTTTTGCAGCTTTTGTTTTAGTGCTGTAGTTTTTTTTTTTGTTTTGATTTGTGGACATTTATGATTTGTTTTTGTGGTGGTTTGTTGCTGTGGTGGACATTGGAGTTGGCCATGTTGCTTTGTGTTGGCAGTGAGCACTGGAGTTTGTGTGGGCGCTTGAGCTGACCAGTATGTTACATTTGGTATTTGGTACGCTTGTTTGAATATACAAGCTGTCAGTGCAAGCATAAGAGCTAAAATATGAACTGAGATCACATATCTTGATTAGAGAGCTTCTGGTTTGTCGGTCCCGCCAGGGTCATGAGTATTTTAAATAGTCATTTTGGGTTCCAGTCCTTGTGCGAGAAGCCAGAGATTATTGCTGAATATTTGCAACTTTTGAACCTGACATTGTACGGCACCAAGATGCTCAAGTATGTCAGATTTTAAAGGTGCAGTTGCCCTTTTCCTTGTATGTCTGAAAGATTAATAATTATATTCCTCTCAACCCTTCAATTCAAGAAATATTGGGACAGAGTTGAGTGGTGGGGGACAAAGGATTCAAGGGTAGTGACTGTTTTGGAAGTTGCTTCTGCAGACTTATAGGATTGATAGAATGGCAGGTTTTGCATCTGTGAGAATTTTCTGATAGGGATGGGGTCTGCAACGTAGGTGGCTCTTATTTTCTGACATCGGCCTTTATTGATGCAACATTGTTCTGTCAGAGAATCAAGGATGATGTCCTTCAAGAATGCAACTGCATTCATAACATATGGGTTGTCCTGCCTCAGGCAGCCCTCAGTCGGCCGGATTCCAAAGTCTATGTCCGACGTCGGCTGATGTCGCATTTCTCTCCGTCAGAGCGGCTGGAGTATATAAGCATCAGCCGACGCCATCTTCTTCAGTCTTTCTTGCCGCGCGGTGCCCGAAGCAGAAGCAGTTCGCAAGTGCCGGTCGGTCAGCTCCTGTATTCTTCGAAACAGAAGTAAATAATTGTTTGTCTTGTGGTAAACAAATACCTCATAAGGATTTCCACTCTTACTGCCTCCCTTGCCTTGGCCCAGACCACGACGTCTCGGCCTATGCCGCCTGTGCTCGCTTCAATAAGCGCACTCTCAGGCGCCGGGCGGAGTTCGCTGAAAACTTTTCGGCGAAAAATTTGATTATACAATGCCGTCGGAACAACCGACAACGCAGACTCCTAAGAAACTAAAAGACTGGGACCGACATCCTCGGCCCGCGTCTTCCACCGACACCACGCCAAAACTATCCGCAAGTGCCTCGGTTCCCTCTGAGGCGGTTATTCCACCGCTCCGAACCGAAGACACCGCATTACCGATACCTCCGATACAGGAGGCCACTCCGCCAGTTATTGATTTTCCTCCGGATACTGAAACCGAGGAAATGCCCGAGACCATTGCTGTTGATAAGGTCACTCCTGCACGTGGAGCGGCTAGGCCTCCCATGTCTATCAAGGCCTGCACACGTGCTAAGGCAGCCAGCAAGTCAAAGCATCTTACTGCTAAAACATTACCTCAGCCTACTCCTGAAACTCAAATCATGTCTATGGCCGCAGATTTAATTTCCCTGATCAGAGGTTCCCAGGCCCATCCTGAGAGAGGATCCCAGCCTCCTCCTGATAAGAGGCCCAGGGTTGAACCCTCTGACCCTCTTCCTTCAGATGAAGATTCTGAGGACTCTGTTCACTCCGAAAGCCAGGAAGAGCCCTTCCAGACCTATGAGGATTCAGATGCAGAGGACTCCATTCCCTCGGCCTCCCCTCCTGAGGATATTTCTTTTGGGGAAGTTCTGCATTCCATGAGGGAGCATTTTAAGTGGCAAGGCCAGGAATTTTTAGATTCCAGAAAGCGCCTTCGAACCTTCCTTAAAAAGCCCCAACACAGACCCTTAGCTATACCTCCTGTGCTTGATGTTTTGGATGATTTATACTCTGACTCCAGTGTTACCCCTGATACTCTTCCTCCTGCTCCTGTCAAGCCTGACAGATACTATAGGGTCCCAGAAACCCATTCTCATTTCTTTAGGGCCCATGCTGTTGATTTAGAAAGAATTTCCCAGGGGCCTAAAGGGGTTTCAGCTACCACCTCCAAAAACCCTTTGCCTTCCGACAGGGAAGCAAGGTCCTTGGAGAGATGGGGGAAGAAGGTTTACACCTCCACTACTTTATCTATGAGAGCTCTCAATAGTCTCTTTCACATGTTTCAATATCAGGATTTCCTGTTAGATGATTTACAGAAAAGATTGGCCTCTCCTGAACCTTTAGATAGGAAGTCTTTGCAGGAGGCTGTGCATAATTCTCAGCAGGTTAGCAATCGCTTTCTACAGTGTGGATATGATGCATTGGAGGCTTCATGTAGGGCAGCTATGACAGGGGCGGTCATTCGTAGACATGCATGGTTAAAAGAACAACCTTTACCAGATCATGTTAGGGCAAAACTTCTTGACGCACCCTTGGAAAAGAACAAGCTTTTTGGTGCTAATGCTAAAGATGTGTTAAAGTCCATTGAGGAAAAAGCCAAGTCAGTTCAGACAGTCAAAGATTTCCTCCAGGTTCAGCCGCCCAGATTCAGCAGGAACTGGCCTTCTAAAAACTGGTCCTTTCCTAATCCTGAAAGATTTCAAAGGGGCAAAAACAGGCGTGCCCGAGGAAGAGGGCAATACAGAGGATCCTACAGGGGACGACAATGGCAACCAGCAAACCAAAGAAGTGACACAGGGGTTTCTCCTGCCCCGCAGGGACAATCTCAATGACTTTCCTCTAGATGTTCATCGTGTTTCACTGTTGCAGTCATAACTGAAGGGTGCTCCTGCCGGCAGGCAGCCTGAGGTCGGCCAGAATCCCAAAGTCTGGGTCCGGCGTCGGCTGTACAAGCCAGTACTCTAACGTCAGTACGCTCTGGTACATAGCCCTCAGCCGACGGCATCTTCTCCAGTCTTTCTTGCCGTGCGGTGGAAAGCAGCTCGCAAGTCGTTGGTTGGCGATTTTCGAACAATGTTTTTGGTTGTTGTCGGTCCGAAGTTTTTACTTCTCTTCTCAAAGCTAAGTACCCCGTTGGGGGATCTTTTTCTTGTTCCTCCGATGTCAGAAAAAGTTAATAATTGTATTACGTGTGGAAAACAAATACCAGATTAAGATTTCCACTCTTACTGTCTACCTTGCTTAGGCCCTGACCACGACGTTTCTTGTTGTCGGTTCTGTGCCAGGTTTAATTCTCATACTATCAAATGCAGGTACGACTGGGCTCTGAATTACTTTGGCAGACGCTTCAATTATAGAATGTCGTCGGACTCTACCGGAATTCAAAAGAAGCGCAAAGACAAGGACAGGCCTCCGAGGTCCAAACAGGACTCGTTGCAGCTGGAGCCGGCGTCTGGTTCGGCTGTCGTCAGTGAGGCGCTTTTGCAGCCCCTGTCGTCCGCCACTTCTGAACCGATGGCCGATACGGACTCCCATGGGGAGCCATCAAGGCCTTCTATTTTATCTGCTGCAGGACCTTCGGACGTCGCTCCCTCGGATGGGTCCAGAACCGCTGTGCAGGTACCCGCTTCTGAGGGGGTATTCAGGCCTACTCACATCACTATTTCAAAGGCAAAGTCAAAGACTCCTGTTAAGTCTAAAACTCCTGCTCAACTCCTGCTCAAGCTTCTTCTGAATCTACTCCCAGGACACAGAAGCAATTGTTAAGGATGGCTGAAGATTTGCTTACAATGATTAGGGGTTCTCACCCCCCCCCCCCCGAGAAAAGGCCTCGACAGGATGTTCCTATGGATTCCTCTGACCAGGCTTCTATATCTTCTGTCTCTTCCTCTGATCAGGAATATTCTTTTCCTCCTTATGAGGATTCTGATGCTGAGGACTCCTTGCCCTCTGCCTCTCCGCCTGAAGATTTCTCTTTTGGGGAAACCTTACATGAGATGAGGGAACATTTTCATTGGGAAGGTCAGGATTATTCTGCTTCCAAGAAGAGGCTTAGAGAATTTCTTCTTCTTCCTCAGCATAGGCCTTTGGCTATCCCTCCTGTTCTTGACATTGTGGATGATGCTTTTTCCGAGGCTAATTTGAATCCTGATTCCATGCCTCCTGCTCCCTCTAAGCCTGATAGGTTTTATAGGGTTCCTGAGTCTCATTTGTTCTTATTTAAGAATCCTTCTGCAGATCCTGAAACTATATCTCGGGGTTCTAAGGCTGCTAAAGTTGCTACTTCTAAGAATCCTATTCCCTCTGAGAAGGATTCTCGTGCTTTAGACAGGTGGGGCAAAAAGGTATATACTTCTGCTACCCTTTCTGTTAGGGCTTTAAATTGCCAGTTTCATATGTTTAAGTATCAGCAATTTCTTTTGTCTGTTTTAAAGCAAAAGCTTGCCTCCCTTCCTGCATGTGCAGAAGATAAGGAACTACAGGATGTATTGCATGCAACTGAACAACTGAACAAACATAGCTTGCATTGTGGTTTTGATGCTTTGGATGCTTCTTGCAGGGCCGCAGCCTCTGGTACTGTTATCGGGAGACATGCTTGGCTTCGTGAGCAAAGTTTACCTGAACAGGTTAAGGCTAAATTATTAGATGCCCCTGTTCAGCATGATGTTCTTTTTGGATCTAAGGCTGAGGAGGTTATTAAAAAGATGGAAGAAAAGGCAAAATCTATGCAAACTGTGAAAGATTTCTTGCAAGTTCAGCCTCCTAGATTTTCCAGGAATTGGCCCTCCAAAAATTGGTCCTTTCCCACGTCTGACAGGCCTCAAAGGGGAAGATATAGACGCTCCAGAGGTCGTGGCCAAGCTCAGGCCTCCTACAGATCGAGGCAATGGACTGCTTCTTCACCTAGAAGGGGAGAAGACAGATCCCAATCTCAAAGAAAGCAAACTCTATGACTCTCTCGGTTGGGCTACAGGACCTCTTTACCTGGATGCCCCTCTCGGAGGAAAACTTTCTCTTTTTTTACAGAAATTGGACTCATATTACCCAGGACAAATGGGTATTGGACGTGATTTTAAAAGGCTACAAATTCGACTTTCATACCTTGCCAAAGGCTTTCGGTTGGCCAGATCTGCCAAAACATCAATGGTCAGAGGCCTTAAATCAAGTGGATGCTCTTCTGGCCATGAGAGCCATAGAGCCTGTTCCACTCTCAGAGATGGGAAAAGGTTTTTATTCGAGACTGTTTCTGGTTCCAAGAAAACAAAGCTCATGGAGACCTATTCTGGACCTTTCTGTGTTAAACACCTTTTTGGAAATTCCAAAATTCAAGATGCTTACTCTGCAGCAGCTGATTCCAGTGCTCTCTCAGGACATTGGACCTAAAGGAAGCTTATTTATACATTCCCATCAGGCAGGAACGCAGGAAATTCCTCAGGTTCAAGGCAGGATCGAGACACTTTCAATTCTCTGTACTGCCCTTTGGTTTATCTACTGCGCCCAGAGTCTTTACCAAGTGCCTGGCACCAGTAGTGGCTTATTGCAGACTCCAGGGGATTCAGATTTACCCCTATTTGGACGACTGCCTTATTCAGGCAGACAGCAAGGATCTTTTACTTCAACATCTGGATTTTGTTCAACGTCTTCTCCTCCTACTGGGATTTTCAGTGAACACAAAAAAGTCACATTTCATCCCTTCTCGACAAATGGTATTTCTGGGAGCCCTCTTAAATACAACCTTACAAAGGGCCTTCCTCACTACAGAAAAACAAATACATCTGGCTTCAATTTTCAAGACTTTGGCAACTCTACCTCAGCTCACTACGAGGAAATTCCTGCAGGCACTGGGCTACATGGCTTCCTGCATTGGCTCCATATGAGAAAGCTTCAGTGGTATCTGAAAAGTGTATGGTCGCAGCATTACCACGATCTGGGCACTCTGATTCCTCTGATCCCCTGCCTCCAGAAGGAGTTCCTTTGGTGGTCCAGGGTGTGTGCTTTAAACGAAGGAAAGCCTTTCCGTCTTCCTCAACCTTCTCAAATTATAACCACGGACGCCTCGGATTATGCTTGGGGAGCACATTTTCTAGGCAATTGCCAGCAGGGAACCTGGACAAAGGATCATCTTCACTGGCACATCAATCTGAAGGAAATGTTGGCAGTTCAAAATGCTCTTCTAGCCTTCAAGAACCTTTTGCATCCAGGGCCTCTTTTGATTTACACAGACAACACCACAGTCATGTGGTACATAAACAAGCAGGGGGGTTCTCATTCGTACCCCCTCTGCAGACTAGCTATGGCTTTATGGGACACAGCTCTAAATCAGAATCTACATCTCCAGGCCCATTTCATACCAGGAGAACAGAATCTCTTAGCAGACAGCCTGAGCAGGAACATTTTAGATCCTCACGAATGGATGCTAGACACCAACTTATTCAACAGGATTACTGCAGTTTGGGGATGCCCCCAGATAGATCTGTTTGCATCCCATCTCAATCATCAGCTGCCTCACTTTTGCACCAGGTCATTCCACAAAACAGCTTGGAAAGTGGATGCCCTGTCCTTCAGCTGGAGAAACCTTTCGGGATATGCCTTCCCTCCTCTTCCTCTACTTCCTCGAGTATTACTAAAGATAAAACAGGACCAGCCCAAGTTCCTCATCTTGATTGCTCCGAATTGGCCTCGACAGTTTTGGTATCCAACTTTAAAGCACCTGTTCTTGGAGCCTCCTTGGATTCTCCCTCTGAACCCTTCTCTTCTGTCCCAGCATCAGGGTCAGTTGCTACATTCCAATCTCAAGACCCTTTGCCTGGCAGCTTGGCTCTTCAAAGGAATTTGATTTCTTCTAGTCTTCCCAAATAAGTTTTGGATGTTCTTTTGGAAGCTAGACGACCTAGCACTAGGAAATCCTATGCCTCTAAATGGAAGAGATTTTGCATTTGGATGCAGGACCGGGGCTTGGACCCTCTGGTACCTGATCTCTCTTCTATTTTGCTTTACCTTTCGGATCTTTTGTCTAATGGACTCTCCTTTTCTTCCATTAAGATTCATGCTTCTGCTATTTCTGCTCATTTCAGTACTGATCCCCCTGTTTTTTCTCATCCTTTGGTGAGACAATTCTTGAGAGGGGCTAAGAATTTAAGGCTTCCCAGGACTCCTCCTATTCCTGCTTGGGATCTTAATTATGTTTTAGAAAAACTTACTTTGCCTCCTTTTGAGCCTGCTGCATCTTCAGATATTAAGTTTTTATCTTGGAAGACAGTTCTTTTGTTAGCTTTGACTTCTGCCAGAAGGGTCTCAGAGTTGCAAGCTCTCATGGCTGTGGAACCATACCTTATTTTCCACCAGGACAGAGTATCCTTGAGGACCAATCCTACTTTCATGCCTAAGGTGATTTCGAAAGTGGCTTTAAATATATTCACCTTCCTACTTTCTTTCCTAATCCCCAGAATAAAGGGGAAAGGATTTTGCATTCCTTGGACGTGCACAGGCAGTTACAATTTTATTTGGACAAGACTAAAGAGTTCAGAAAATCTAACCAATTGTTTGTTTCTTTTGCCTCCAGTTCTCTTGGAAAGGTTATTTCCAAACAAACTACTTCCAAATGGATTTCTTATGGAATAAGATTTTGTTACACTCATCATGGGAAACAGTTTCCAGGTACTGTGAGAAGTCATTCTACTAGAGCAGCTGCTACTTCTACAGCTTTTCTCAGGGGAGTTCCTACCAAGGATATCTTGGAAGCTGCCACTTGGAGTTCTGTGCATACTTTTTCCAAGCACTACAATCTCCCTTTGTATTCTAAGACCAGGGCAGGCTTTGCCTCTGCTGTTTTGCAGGGTCTTCTTGCTGCCCCTTCTTCTGTCTAAACCTCCTCCCTTTTTCACTGCTTTGGGATTCCACCCTTCAGTTATGACTGCAACAGTGAAACACGATGAACATAGTACAGTTGTGTACACCTACCATAAATGTAGATGTTCGAGTGTCTTCACTGTTGCAGTCGGTGTTTCCCTCCCTCCTATCCCCTCTTTTTCTCTCTTTTGTGGTGTATTTGTGTTTCCTTGTTGGATTAATTTATGATTTATTGGGAATTTCTGACATCTAGGGCAAGAAAGGCTGGAGAAGATGGCGTCGGCTGAGGGCTATGTACCAGAGCGTACTGACGTCAGAGTACTGGCTTGTACAGCCGATGCCGGACCCAGACTTTGGGATTCTGGCCGACCTCGGGCTGCCTGCCGGCAGGAGCACCCTTCAGTTATGACTGCAACAGTGAAGACACTCGAACATCTACATTTATGGTAGGTGTACACAACTGTACTTTCCGCTGACCAAGGAGCAAACAGAAGCTCCTTTGGGCGGAAAGTTATCTTTGTTTTCAAAAAATTGGCACAAAATGACAAAAGACAAATGGATTTTGGACATTATAGACCACAGTTACAGGTTCCATTTTCATACCTTGCCAAGAAAACAAGGCATGCCAAACCTTCCACAAAATCAGAGGGCAGAGGCTATCGATCAAATTTCTCTGCTTGCTCAGATCAAAGCAATAGAAAAAGTTCCACAACAAGAACAAGGTCAGGGGTTTTATTCAAAGACTGTTCCTTGTTCCAAGAAAAGAAACTCAATGGAGACCAATACTGGACTTGTCCGCTTTAAACACTTTTCTCATAGTACCAAAGTTCAAAATGCTGACTCTACAGCAACTCCTTCCCATGCTGGGCAAGGGGTCTTGGCTGATTACTCTGGACCTCAAGGAGGCATACCTGCATGTCCCTGTCAGACACAGCTGCAGAAGATACCTCAGATTTCTTGCAGGGCCAGAGCATTATCAATTCTCAGCATTACCATTTGGCTTATCTACTGCGCCCAGAGTATTCACAAAATGCCTGGCATCAGTAATTGCTCATTGCAGGCTCCAGGGGATTCATATCTACCCGTACCTGGATGATTGCCTCATACAAGTGGACAACAAACTAACCTTGACAAAAAACTTGAATTATGTCATACACTTGCTACAGGCTCTGGGATACACAGTCAACTTTCAAAAGTCAAGACTTCAGCCATCCCAGCAAATAACCTTCTTAGGAGCCAAACTAGACACAGCCTCTCAAATGGCTTACCTGACAGAAGACAAGCAGAAGTTAACTCATTACTTCAAAAGTTTAGCAAAGCTCACCCAGATGACTGCAAGGAGTTTCCTACAGGCCCTGGGTTACATGGCATCCTGCATTCTCCTGGTTCCACTAGCAAGACTACACATGAGAAAGCTTCAATGGTACTTAAAAAGCTTATGGTCTCAACACAGCAACAACCTAGAAGCAACTATTCCACTCATTCCATGTCTGCAAAAGGAATTTCTATGGTGGGCCACAGTAAGCCAGTCAAACACAGGTATGTCGTTCAAAAAACCTCAGATAACACAGACCATGACCACAGACGCCTCAGACCTTGGATGGGGGGCACACATGGAGGGCAGATGTATTCAAGGTCAATGGTCTCCAAAGGAAACACATCTGCATGTCAACCAAAAAGAAATGCTTAGCAGTAATGCATGCCATCGAGGCCTTTCGACAACAACTTCAACAAGGCCACCTACTAATACGGACAGACAACACCACTGTGATGTGGTACATAAACAAGCAGGGGTGCACTCATTCCTACCCCCTTTGCAGACTGACAATGAATCTTTGGGAAAAATCACTGGGTCTAAACATACATTTACAATCCCAGTTTGTTCCAGGCAAAGACAATGTTCTGGCGGACAGTCTAAGCAGGAATTTCCTAGACCCCCACGAATGGAGGCTACATCCAGACATCTTTATACGACTCACCTCGACATGGGGCAGGCCGGACGTAGACCTATTTTCCTCCCACCTCAATCATCACTTACAAAAGTTCTGCTCAAGGACATATCATCCACAAGCATGGAAAATAAATGCCCTCTCATTCAACTGGAGCTACCTAATAATTTATGCATTTCCACCTCTGCCACTGATGACCACAGTGTTATTAAAGATCAAAGCAGAGCAGCCGAAGGGGATCCTAATAGCTCCAGACTGGCCAAGACAACACTGGTACCCACTACTACGGAGCATATGTCACAACAAAACGTGGGCCCTTCCACAATGGCCCCAACTTTTGACTCAACACAACTTCAGGACAGTTCATCCCAACATCCAGACGCTACAGCTAACAGCTTGGGAAATCCCATAAATAACCTCAATTTACCTCTCTCCAAGGAAGTTCAGCGGATACTAACAGAAGCCCGCAGACCATCCACCAGAAAGGTTTACTCAGCCAAATGGAAGAGATTCAGCATTTGAAATACCAACAAGGGTCATGATACCTCACTTTTGAGCATTCCACTCATTCTGGAATACTTGGCAGATATGCTACATAACGGACTCTCATACTCTTCCATAAAAATACATGCTTCAGCTATCTCATCTAGATACAACACTGATCCACCTGTGTTTTTACATCCTTTAAGGCAATTTCTTAGAGGAATCAAGAATATAAAGCCCCCAAGAAAGGCACCAGTACCAGCTTGGGACCTCAATTTTGTCCTAGAAAAATTGACTCTACCTCCCTTCGAGCCAGCAGCTTCTGTGGATTTACAATTTCTTTCCTGGAAGACAGCTTTCCTGCTGGCCATTACCTCAGCAAGAAGGGTTTCGGAATTACAGGCCTTAATGGCAATACCACCATTCATAACTTTCCACAGCGATAGGGTCTCCTTATGAACCAACCCTACCTTTCTGCCAAAAGTGGTATCTAGGGTTTCTTTAAATCAAGCAATTCACCTGCCTACTTTCTTTCCCAATCCTGAGAACAAAGGGGAAAGACTGCTACATACCTTGGACATACACAGACAACTTCGCTACTACCTAGACAGAACCAAGACCAGTAGGAAGTCTGATCAGCTTTTTGTAGCTTACGCCCCTGGAGTACAAGGAAAAGCAATTTCCAAACAGACAATTTCAAAATGGATTGGACATTGCATCAGATTCTGTTATTCCTTCCATGGAAAGAGTGTGCCAGCCAATGTCAGACCACACACCACCAGAGCTACAGCCACCTCTACAGCATTTTTAAGAGGGGTGCCTACAAAAGACATTCTAGAAGCTGCTACATGGAGCTCCGTGCATACATTTTCCAAACACTACAGCCTCCCTTTATATTCCAGATCCAGAGCAGGCTTTGCTTCGGCAGTCCTGCAGGGTTTGATAGCTACACCATCCTTTTCTTAGAGCATACCACCTCCCCCAGCTAAGCTATGGTATTCAACCCATATGTTATGACTGCAGTTGCATTCTTGAAGGACATAGTACAGTTTTGTACCTACCATAAATGTAGATGTCCGATAGATATGCAACTGCACTCGGGTTTTCCCTCCCTCCTTCCCCTCTATGCCTTGGGTCCACTCCTCTCCCTGTTATCCTTAGCTGGGGATATCTGTTATGGTGTATCTGTTTATTGCTTATTTATTGTCTGGAAACCTATTATTGTCTTCCAATTTGATTACAGCCTTCCTTGGAGGGCACCTGGCATCTGGGGCAAGAAACACTGAAGAAGATGGCGTCGGCTGATGCTTATATACTCCAGCCGCTCTGACGAAGAGAAATGCGACATCAGCCGACGTCGGACCCAGACTTTGGAATCCGGCCGACCGAGGGCTGCCTGAGGCAGGACAACCCATATGTTATGACTGCAGTTGCATATCTATCGGACATCTACATTTATGGTAGGTACAAACCTGTACTTTCTTCCCGTTTCACTGTTGCAGTCATCACCTCTGGGTTATCCCTGCTGTGGTAGCCTTTGGCCGGCCCGAATATCAGAGTCATTGTTTTTCTGCGTCGGCTGCTGTCTGCTGTAGTTTGACGTCAGGTCGTCAGTGCTATAAAGCAAGGCAGCTGATGCCATTACACCAGTCTTTCTTGCTATGGAGCCCGTAGCAGACGCATTTCACAAGTGTGCTGGTCGGTCACTACCAGAGTTTGAATTACAGCTGAAAACGTCTAAAGCTAAGTAGCCCGTTGGGGATCCTTTTTTCTTGCACTAACCGATGTCTGAAAAAGTTAATGGTCTCGCCTGTGGAAAGCAAATCCCACACAGAGACTTCCATTCACACTGCATCCCTTGTTTAGGTCCAGACCACTACGCCCCCTGTTGCCAGTTCTCTGCCCTCTTTAACGCAAGAATCATTCGCAATAGAGCTCTTATTGTAGACTGGTATTTTCGTCTTCTGTCTTCGCATTCCAAAATGGTGTCTGTCAACCAACAATCTGTGGACATTCTGAAAAAATGCAGAGATAAAGATAGAGACAGACCACACAAGGCTAAGCCTTCTGGCTACCGCTGAGCAGGTAATCGGTTCTCTGGAATTCAGTGAGGTGCTTTCGTAGCCCCTGATGTCCGATATATCTACACAGGCCTCTACCAAGACCCTTGAGGAGTCCAGTATGCCGCAGAAATCTTCTTAGTCTTCCAAGCCTTTGGCTGTCTGTGCCTCTGTTGGGTCCAGAGGCGCGGCACAGACACTGGCTTCCGAGGAGGCCTCTCGCACTACCGAATTTAGAGAAAAAACATCATCTCATCCAGCAACCGTTTCTCTCAGACTAATGGATACTCTTAGGCTTAGAAGTCAGGCCACCACTTCTAAAAGGAAAAGACACCCTTCTCCTGAAATTGACAGAACAGGATTCTGTGGAATCTGATTATTCAGATTTTGAAGAACACCGCCACCCCCCTCTGACTGTTTGAGGATTCAGATGCAGAGGAATCCATTCCTTCTGCCTCCCCACCAGAAGCCCTTTCCTTTGGAGAAATCCCTCACTCCCTCGGAACATTTCCAATGGCAATCTCAGGACCCCCCCCAGTCTAAGAAAATACTGAGTTTCTGGACCTGCCTCAGCACAGACCCCTGCCCATCCCTGCTATTTTAGAAGTGGTGGATGATGTATTCCAGGAATCCAGCTTAGCCCTTGACACCCTCCCACCTGCTCCCAGTAAACCTGACCGATATTAGAGTACTGGATTTTCACAAGTACCTGTACAGAAATCATGCTGCAGACCCAGAGGTCATTACACAGGGACCTAAAGGATCTAAGACTAGTTCTGCCAATAACCCAGTTCCTTCTAACAAGGATTCCAGAGCTCTGGATGGATGGGGTAAAAAAGTATGCACCTGCAACCTTGGCTATCAGAGCACTCAACTTGTCAGTTCCACGTGTTAAAAATCAGCAACACACTTTGGAACTATTAAAAGATTCCAAGCTTTCCTGACTGTGCCAATTCGAAAGTTTATGCAGATTTACTGCATTCTACTGGTCTCCAAACACTCATTACACTGTGGATATGATGCCCTAGAAGTCTCAAACAGGGCAACAGTGTCAGGATCTGTCATTGGGAGACATGCATGCTTAATTGATGCATCCCTGGATAAGGGCCGCTTGTTTGGAGTAAAAGCAGAGGAGGTGCCTAAAAATATGGAAGACAAAGCAAAAGCTATGCAAACTGTAAACGATTTCTTTCAGGTTCTACCTCTCAGGTTCAGCAGGTACTTTCCCTCTAAGTACTGGTCCTTCCCTGTACCTAGCAGATAGGGCCAAGGTAAGCCCCGCAGGGACAGAACATCCAGGCCCCAATCCCATGGGCAGCAGACAGTGGACCACTTTTGCCCCAAAGGCATGGAGTTCTAAGACCTCCTTTTATGGCAAAAACTCTCAATGATCCCCTCGCCTTCCTTTCACTCACCAAAAGTTAGGAGGAAGGCTCTCCCTCTGCAAAGAAAATTTGGCTTTCTGTAACAAAGGATCAATGGGTTTTAAAGATATTTTTCAGGGATGCAAATTCTCTTTCAGCGAACTCCCAATTCCAAGAGGATACCCAGACTTGCCTCCAAATCATTGGGCAGATGCATTGAAACGGGTACAAACTCTCATATCCCAGGGGGCAGTAGAACCATTCCCCTCAGATCAAACGGGCAAAGGCTTTTATTCCGGACTATTCCTTCTGCCCAGAAAAGAGGGCACTTGACGCCCCATCCTAGATGTATCCATTCTGAACACCTCCCTGGTGGTCCCCAAATTCAAAATGCTAACTTTGCAGCAGCTGCTGCCTATGCTGACAAAAAAATGCCTGGCTAGTGACCCTAGACCTAAAAGATGCCTACCTCCACATCCCCATAAGGGAATCCTGCAGGAAATTCCTGCACTTCAGAGCAGGATCACAACACTTTCAGTTCTCTGTGCTACCCTTTGGCTTACCTACTGCACCCAGAGTATTCATCAAATGCTTAGCCCCAGCCATAGCATTTTGCAGACAGAGAAATATACAGGTTTACCCTTATCTGGATGACTGCCTTATTCAGGCAGAGTGCAAAGAAACGCTGCTCCAGGACCACCTTTGTCAAAACCCTCCTAACTTCCCTAGTGCTCACCATCAATGAGAAGAAATCAAAGCAAACACCCTCCAGGAAGATAATTTTCTTGGGAGCACTGCTGGACATACCATCCCAAAAGGACTTCCTGTCCCCAGAAAAGCAGAGCTTCCTGCCTCTCTACTTTACCCAGCTGGCTTCCAGCAGTCACCTGACTGCGAGGAAGTTCCTGCAAGCCATGGGGTACATGGCATCTTGCATCCTCCCCCTAATTCCTCTGGTGAGGCTTCACATGGAGAAACTTCAGTGGTATCTAAAGAACCTTTGGTGTCGGCACTCTCAGCCTCTAGAGACCTCTCTCCCTGTGATCCCCTGTACAAGAGCCAAGTTTCTCTGGTGGGCAGGGGCCTGTGCCAAAAACAAGGGTCTTCCTTTCATCCTCCGTCCTACCGGGCAGACCATCAACTCTTAACACCTCAGAAATTCCGTGGGGTGCTCACGTAGCAGGCAGGCGCACCCAAGGTCTTTGGGATGCCCAGAACCTTCCCTTACACATCAATCAGAAGGAAATGTTGGCAGTACAAAAGGCTCCGACACCTTCAAACCCCATCTCAGGCCAGGGGTTCACCTTATCAAAACAGAACACCACAGTAATGTAGTATATCAACAAACTGGGAGGGACCCAATCTTACCCTCTGTTCAGGCTAGCCATGAACCTCTGGCTGGCAGCCTCCTCCATGGGGTTACACTAATTGCGCAGTACCTACCAGGGATCAGCACCCTGGCAGAGACCACCTAAGGAGAAACTTACTGGACCCCCACAAATGGCAGCTCCACAGAAAATTCTTTCTGCAAATCACTCCGGAGTGGAGAACTCCAGAGGTGGATCTCTTTGCTTCGCACCTCAACCACCAGCTGAAAAAATTCTGTCCCAGGGAGTATCACCACCTAGCGTGGAAGGTGGATGCCTTAACCTTCCCCTGGAACACCTATTTGTGTACACTTTCCTTCCTCTGCCTCTTATTCCCAAGGTACTGATCAAAATAAGGGAGGAGAGATCAAAGGCCATCCGCATTGCTGCAGATTGGCCCAGACAGCATTGGCACCCCTTACTGCGCAACCTGACTTTACATCCCGCCAGGCAGCTTCCCCTGATCTCAGACCTCTTGACCCAGGTGGGGGGGGGGGATACTGCACCCAGACTTGCAGACTTGTCGGCATGGCTAATACTTTAAAAGCAAACAAGGGGGTCCCTGTTAAGCAAACGGGTCCTAAACATGATCACAGAAGCCAGAAGGCTCAGCACCAGAAAATCTTACGCAGGGAAATGGAAAATATTCTGCTCCTGGAGCCAGTCTAGAGGGGCCAGTACCGCACATCCTTCCGTCCCTCTTATCTTAGACGACCTGGCCGAGTTACTCAGTAGTGGCCTCTCCTCTACTATTAAAATGCATGCCTCGGCCATTTCAGCTCATTTTGATGCAGACCAGCCCCTCTTCTCACATCCTTTGATTAAACAATTCCTCAGAGGGGCTTCTAATATCAGACCTGCCAGAAGGCCACCCACGCCAGCCTGGGACCTGAATTATGTTTTAGAAAAACTAACCTTACAACCATTCGAACATGCTGCTTCCGCAGAATTGAGATACCTCTCCTGGATGACTGCTTTCCTACTAGCTATCACCTCAGCCATAAGGGTTTCAGAACTTCAGGCACTCGTGGCCATTAAGCCCTTCATCATTTTGCATGCAGACGGGGTCTCCCTGAGGACTAACCCGTCCTTTATGCCCAAGGTGGTATCTGCTGTGACCCACAACCAGGCCATACATTTACCCACCTTTGTTCCTAACCCTCAAAACAAGGGGGAAAGAATTCTGCACTCGCTAGACATGCATAGGCAGCTCAGATACTACTTGGACCGTACTAAACCCTTCAGAAAAACAGACCAGATGTTCTTTGTGTTTCACTGTTGCATTCATTACATTTGGGTTATCTGCTTGCAGTAGCCCTCAGTCGGCCTGATTAACAAAGTCTTGGGTCCTGCGTTGGTTGCTGTCCCTTCTTCCATGACGTCAGGGGTATAAAACATGCAGCCAACGTCATTACATCGGTCTTTCTTGACGTGCCGGAAGCAGAAGCAGTTCGCAAGTGCCGGTCGGCTGACTCCTGAAATTTTTGTTTTCAAGTTTCAGAACCAAAGTCTTCAACTAAAGCCAAGTACCCAGTTGGGGAAACTTTTTCTTGCTCCTTAACTGATGTCGGTAAAAGTTAATAATTGCATTACTTGTGGAAAGCAAATATCTTGTAAAGATTTTCATTCGTACTGTATTCCTTGCCTAGGCCCTGACCACGACGTACCTTGCTGTCGGTTTTGTGCTTTATTTAATCAGCACACTATCAGTCGTCTGTATATTTTCACCTCTAAATATTTCGGTTCTCTGTTTAATTATCCAGAAATGTCAGTTAGCCATCCAACTACCGGGATTCTGAAAAAACGCAAAGATAAAGACAGAGACAGGCTGCCGAGGTCCAAAACTGCCGACGACTCTTCTAAGCCAGTTGCCAGTTCGCCAGTACTCATTGAGGCACTTTTACAGTCCCTGATACCCGCTACTTCTGATTCGCACTCTGAGACCCATTTGGAGTCCGGTGTGCCGCGAGATGCTTCAACTGTGTAACCTGCGGATGTCTCTACCTTGGATGCGTCTGGAGGCGCTGTGCAGGCACCGGCTTCTGCGGGTGTATTCAGGCCTATGGACTTGCATATTAAACCAACTCCTCCTTCATTTAGGCCTAAATGTCAAACCATGCCTAAAAAAACGACACCCAGGCCACATGCTCAGGCCTCTATGCCTAAAACACAAATGTTAAGAATGGCTGAAGATCTTATAACTCTAATCAGGGGAAGCCAGCCTCCCCCTTCTAAGAGACCTAGGACTGAAGTTGGTTATGAATCTTCTGACCAGGATTCTGAATTTTCTGATTCTTCTGATGATCTGGATTTGCCCTGATCTACTTATGAGGATTCTGATGCAGAGGACTGTATTCCCTCTGCTTCCTCTCCAGAGGATTTTTCTTTTGGTGAAACGTTACATACTCTAAGGGAGCATTTCCACTGGGAAAGCCAGGATTTTTCTGATTCAGAAAAGAGGCTTAGGGATTTCTTACTCCTGCCTCAGCATAGGCCTTTAGCTATTCCTGTACTAGACATTGTTGGCGATGCTTTTTCGGAATCTAGTTTGGCCCCTGATTCTTTGCCTCCTGCTCCCAGAAAACCTGACTGATATTACAGGGTTCCTGATTCACACAAGTTACTTTTTTAAAAATCCTATTGCAGATCCAGATAATATTTCACAGGGACCCAAGGGCATTAAGGCTTCTACTGCTAAAAACCCTACCCCTTCTGATAGAGACTCCAGGGCGCTAGATAGATGGGGTAAGAAGGTTTACATTTCTGCAACCTTGGCCATTAGGGCTTTAAACTGCCAGTTTCATATGTTTAAAGTATCAGCAACATGTTATTGGATTGTTTAAACAGAAAATGATGTTGATTCCTGATTGTGCAGAAAATAAATTACAGGATTTAATGCATTCTGCTGCACAGGTTGGAAAACATACTTTGCAATGTGGATTTGATTCATTAGAGGCCTCTTGCAGGGCTGCTGTTACTCGGTCTGTGCTCAGAAGGCATGCTTGGCTTAAGGAGCAGTCTTTGCCTCATGTTAAAGCTAAATTGTTGGATGTTCCCTTAAATCAGGACCGCCTGTTTGGCAACAAGGCTGAGGAAGTTCTTAAGATGGAAGATAAAGCTAAATCTATGCAAACTGTTGGATTTCTTGCAAGTTGATCTTCCTAGATTTAGTAGGCACTGGCCCTCTAAGAAATGGTCCTTTCCAGCCCCTTCCAAGTCTTCTCAAGCCAAACCCAGACATAGCAGAAACCCCAGGTTTCAGGCCCAGGGGACACACAAAGACTAAGCAGTGGGGGGTTTCCACACCCAAGCCAGGGAGTAGTAAGACTCCCCCCTATGGAAAACTGTCTCAACCACTTGCTTTTAAAACTTCCAAGCACTTCCCAACTGAATGCTCCTTTAGGCGGAAAGATTGGTCTGCAGGCCAAAAACTGGGAACTCATTACCCAGTACAAATGGGTTTTAAATAGTGTCCCAACAATGCAGATTTCACTTCCACATCTTACCAGCACCAGGCAGGTGGCCAGATCTACCCCCAAATCAGTGGGCAGAGGCCCAAAATCAAGTACTCTCTTAAGCATGTGGGCTATTCAGTTGGTACCAGAAGAGGAAAAGGGACAAGGTTTTCTATTCTAGACATTTTCTGGTACCCAGAAAAGGCACCTTTCTACTCTAAATACCTTTCTGGTGATTCCAAAATTCAAGATGCTGACTCTTCACCAGCTGCTTCCTATGCTAGACAAAAATGCTTGGTTGGCAACACTGGACTTAAAAGAAGCTTACCTGCACATCCCTATCAGGGAGTCTTGCAGAAGATACCTACACTTCAAAGCAGGCTACATGCACTATCAGTTCTCTGCACTGCCCTTTGGCTTATCTACTGCACCCAGGGTATTCACAAAGTGCCTAGCTCCAGTCACTGCATTTTGCAGGCAAAGAAATATTCAAATATACCCATACCTGGACGATTGTCTAATTCAGGCAGAAAGCCAGAACATACTTTTGAATCATCTGACCTTTGTTCAAAGGGTACTGACTTGTCTGGGGTACACCATAAATGAAAAGAAATCAACTGGTACCCTGTCAACAAATTATATTCCTCGGAGCAAGCTTGAATACAACTTCCCAGATGGCTTTCCTCACGCCAGAGAAACGGATTTTTTTTGACAACCTTCTTCAAACAAGTGGCCACAAAAACCCAGCTTATCTGCAAGGCAAATACTGCAAGCCTTGGGGTTCATGGCCTCCTGCATTCTTCTAATTCCATATGCAAGGCTGCGTATGAGGAAACTGCAATGGTATCTCAAAAGCCTATGGTGTCAACATTCACAGGATCTAGAAGCAAGAATTTCTGTCATACCTACGCCTAGAGTTCCTTTGGTGGGCAGAGGCTTGCACCAAAACAGGGGACTGCCATTCAGACTACCCCTGCCGTCCAAACCTTGACAACAGACGCATCAGACTATGCATGGGGGGATTCACCTGGCAGGGAAGTGCATTCAGGGCAAATGGAACCCAAGTCAAATGCAACCACACAAATCAAAAGAAAATGTTAGCTGTACAGAATACTCTGACAGCCTTCAAGGACCACATTCTTCCAGGACAACTAATGGTAAAGATGGACAACACCACAGTCATGTGGTATATAAACAACCAGGGGGATACACACTCTTACTCCCTCTGCATACTAGCCATGGCATTGTGGAACACAGCCTTGAGCTACCAAGTGAATCTACAAGCTCAGTTCCTGCCAGGAAAACTAAATACACTGGCAGATGGTCTAAGCAGAAACCTCATGAACTCACACGAGTGGAAACTGGAACCAAGGATTTTCAACATGTTGACAAGCAAACTGGGGAGTCCAGATATAGACCTGTTTGCCTCCCCCCAGAACCATCAGTTGGGCAAATTTTGCACAAGGATTCCCCACAAGCTAGCTTGCAAAGTGGATGTTGTATCCTTCAACTGGAAAAACCTATCAGTTTATGCCTTTCCTCCTCTGCCTCTGCTCTCCATGGTACTACTAAAAATCAAACAGGGGAAGCCAAGGACGATCTTAATTGCACCAAGACTGGCCACGCCAGCACTGGTACCCCCTCCTGCGCAGTGTGTCATGCTTGGCCCCATGGTACCTGCCTCAGACTCCTTCCCTGTTGTCTCAGCAGGAGAACCAGATTCTACACCCTAAGCTGCAAACCCTGAACCCTAGCAGCCTGGCTAATTACCTAATCTCTCCTTTACCACCCCTCCGTAAATAACTGATGGATATCATTTTAGAGGATAGGAGGCCTAGTACCAGAAAATCTTATGCTGTAATATGGAAAAGATTTTGTACCTGGAACCAGTCTCAAGGGATATGCACAGCAGTGCCCAATTTACCTCAGATTTTACAATATTTGACTGAGATGCTTCATAAGGGCTTGTCTTTATCCTCCAAAATTAATGCCTCAGCCATTTCAGCTCATTGTAACACAGAGCCTCCCCTCTTTTCTCACCCACTGCTCAAGCAGTTCCTCAGAGGGGCCAAAATTTTAAGGCCACCCAGAAGAGCTCCAACTCCAGCATGGGACCTTAACTTTGTATTGGAGAAACTCTCTTCCTCCTTTAGAGCCAGCTGCTACTGCAGATTTAAAATTCCTTTCCTGGAAAACGGCTTTCCTTCTAGTCATCACTTCAGCAAGAAGGGTATCTGAATTTACAGGCTCTTATGGCATTGGAGCCTTTCATCATCTTTCATGCGGACACAATCCCTCCTTCATGCCCAAGGTGGTATCCAGTGTGGCCCTTATTCAGTCCATTCATTTGCCTACTTTCTTTCCTAACCCACAGAACAAAGGGGAACGGATACTGCACTCCTTAGATGTGCACAGACAACTTAGATTCTACTTGGACAGGACTAAACCTCAAAGGAAATCTGAACAACTGCTGGTGGCATTTGCTGCAGGGACAAGAGGGAAAGCTGTTTCAAAGCAAACCATTTCAAAATGGATAGGCCACTGCATTCATTTCTGCTATAAGCACCCTGGAAAACCTATCCCACAGGGCGTCAGACCCCCATTCAACCAGGGCTGCATCTAACTCTACAGCCTTTCTCAGGGGTGTCCCTTCCAGGGACATTCTAGAGGCTGCTACCTGGAGTTCGGTACATACTTTCACCAAGCATTATCATTTGCCAATTTTCTGTAAATCCAGAGCTGGTTTTGCCCTCTGCAGTCTTGCAGGACCTTATAGCTGATCCTAATTCTATTTAAATTCCTCCTCTCAACCTTGCCTTGGGAATCTACCAAGATGTAATGACTGCAACAGTGAAACACGAAGAACATAGTACAGTTGTGTACACTTACCATAAATGTAGATGTTTGAGTGTATTCACTGTTGCAGTCCTGGTTACCCACCCTCCAGCCCCCTCTCTTCTTTTGGCTATACCTCTACTCTCACTTAATATGCTCAAAAAGCTTTTTGGTGCGTTTGCTTTTTTGTTGGAATTATATCCTTGTATTATAGATTTAATTGCTTCCCATTAGGGGGCACCTGACATCTGGGGCAAGAAAAACTGATGTAATGGCGTCGGCTGCATGTTTTATACCCCTGACGTCATGGAAAAAGGGACAGCAACTGACACAGGACCCAAGACTTTGTTAATCAAGCCAACTGAGGGCTACTGCAAGCAGATAACCCAAATGTAATGACTGCAACAGTGAATACACTCAAACATCTACATTTATGGTAAGTGTATACAACTGTACTCTTATCAGCTTTGCCCCAGGGGCAGAGGGGAAGCCCATTTCAAGCAAACCATTTATGGATGTCGCACTGTATCCATTTCATGCTTCGGACTGCATGGGGAAACCGCCCCCTAAGTCTATTTGTACCCATTCCACTAGAAGCCTCCACTTCCAGAGCATTCCTCAGAGGAGTTACCACCAGGAACATCTTGGAAGCTGCCACCTGGACCTCTGTCCATACCTTCTTAAAAGGCATTACCACCTACCTCTTTTCGCTAAGGCTAGGACAGGGTTTGCCTGTGCAGTTCTGCAGGGCATGCTGACCCATGCCTTGATCTCTTATCCTTCCACCCCTCTCCTCAGCTTTGGGAATCCTCCCACAGGTGATGACTCAAACAGTGAAACACGAAGAACATAGTATAGTTGTATACACTTACCATAAATGTAGATGTTGGAGTTTGTTCACTGTTGCAGTCCTGGTTTCCATCCCCCCTTCCCCCCTTATATCCTGTTTTCCTTAGGGGAGATATAAGCTTCTCATGGTGGCTTTTAGCCACCATGGCCTCTTTACCATGTTTCCTTGTGCTTCTGACAGGTTAGGGCAAGAAAAACTGATGTAATGATGACAGCTGCATTACTTTATAGCACTGACAACCTGACGTCAGACTACAGGCGACAGCAGCCAACGCAGAAAAACATCAACTCTGGTATTCGGGCCAGCCGAGGGCTACCACAGCAGGGATAACCCACAGGTGATGACTGCAATAGTGAATACACCCAAAAATCTACATTTATGGCAAGTGTACACAACTGTACTTTTTGTGAGGGGTGGATTAAAGGTGTGAGACTGGTCCAGTCTACAGAGGTATGTGCAGATAAGAGATAAGGTCTATAATTACATTTGATCTGCAAATAAATAAGAAAAAAGCACTGAAGTTATGTAGTTGTGGTTATAATGGATTAGTGCATGCTACTTTTAATAGAACATGCAGTACTGCTAAGTGTGGTTATAATGGATTGGTGCATACTACTTTTAATAGAACATGCAGTACTGCTAAGTGTGGTTATAATGGATTAGTGCATACTACTTTTAGTAGAACATGCAGTACTGCTAAGTGTGGTTATAATGGATTAGTGCATACTACTTTTAATAGAACATGCAGTACTGCTAAGTGTGGTTATAATGGATTGGTGCATACTACTTTTAATAGAACATGCAGTACTGCTGTGTGTGGTTATAATGGATTAGTGCATACTACTTTTAATAGAACATGCAGTACTGCTAAGTGTGGTTATAATGGATTAGTGCATACTACTTTTAATAGAACATGCAGTACTGCTAAGTGTGGTTATAATGGATCAGTGCATACTACTTTTAATAGAACATGCAGTACTGCTAAGTGTGGTTATAATGGATTAGTGCATACTACTTTTAATAGAACATGCAGTACTGCTAAGTGTGGTTATAATGGATTAGTGCATACTACTTTTAATAGAACATGCAGTACTGCTAAGTGTGGTTATAATGGATTAGTGCATACTACTTTTAATAGAACATGCAGTACTGCTAAGTGTGGTTATAATGGATTAGTGCATACTACTTTTAATAGAACATGCAGTACTGCTAAGTGTGGTTATAATGGATTAGTGCATACTACTTTTAATAGAACATGCAGTACTGCTAAGTGTGGTTATAATGGATTAGTGCACACTACTTTTAATAGAACATGCAGTACTGCTAAGTGTGGTTATAATGGATTAGTGCATACTACTTTTAATAGAACATGCAGTACTGCTAAGTGTGGTTATAATGGATTAGTGCATACTACTTTTAATAGAACATGCAGTACTGCTAAGTGTGGTTATAATGGATTGGTGCATACTACTTTTAATAGAACATGCAGTACTGCTAAGTGTGGTTATAATGGATTGGTGCATACTACTTTTAATAGAACATGCAGTACTGCTAAGTGTGGTTATAATGGATTGGTGCATACTACTTTTAATAGAACATGCAGTACTGCTAAGTGTGGTTATAATGGATTAGTGCATACTACTTTTAATAGAACATGCAGTACTGCTAAGTGTGGTTATAATGGATTAGAGCATACTACTTTTAATAGAACATGCAGTACTGCTAAGTGTGGTTATAATGGATTAGTGCATACTACTTTTAATAGAACATGCAGTACTGCTAAGTGTGGTTATAATGGATTGGTGCATACTACTTTTAATAGAACATGCAGTACTGCTAAGTGTGGTTATAATGGATTAGTGCATACTACTTTTAATAGAACATGCAGTACTGCTAAGTGTGGTTATAATGGATTAGTGCATACTACTTTTAATAGAACATGCAGTACTGCTAAGTGTGGTTAGTGTGGTTATAATGGATTGGTGCATACTACTTTTAATAGAACATGCAGTACTGCTAAGTGTGGTTATAATGGATTAGTGCATACTACTTTTAATAGAACATGCAGTACTGCTAAGTGTGGTTATAATGGATTAGTGCATACTACTTTTAATAGAACATGCAGTACTGCTAAGTGTGGTTATAATGGATTAGTGCATACTACTTTTAATAGAACATGCAGTACTGCTAAGTGTGGTTATAATGGATTAGTGCACACTACTTTTAATAGAACATGCAGTACTGCTAAGTGTGGTTATAATGGATTAATGCACACTACTTTTAATAGAAAATGCAGTACTGCTAAGTGTGGTTATAATGGATTAGTGCACACTACTTTTAATAGAAAATGCAGTACTGCTAAGTGTGGTTATAATGGATTGGTGCATACTACTTTTAATAGAACATGCAGTACTGCTAAGCGTGGTTATAATGGATTAGTGCACACTACTTTTAATAGAACATGCAGTACTGCTAAGTGTGGTTATAATGGATTAGTGCACACTACTTTTAATAGAACATGCAGTACTGCTAAGTGTGGTTATAATGGATTGGTGCATACTACTTTTAATAGAACATGCAGTACTGCTAAGTGTGGTTATAATGGATTGCGCATACTACTTTTAATAGAACATGCAGTACTGCTAAGTGTGGTTATAATGGATTAGTGCATACTACTTTTAATAGAACATGCAGTACTGCTAAGTGTGGTTATAATGGATTGGTGCATACTACTTTTAATAGAACATGCAGTACTGCTAAGTGTGGTTATAATGGATTAGTGCACACTACTTTTAATAGAACATGCAGTACTGCTAAGTGTGGTTATAATGGATTGGTGCATACTACTTTTAATAGAACATGCAGTACTGCTAAGTGTGGTTATAATGGATTGGTGCATACTACTTTTAATAGAACATGCAGTACTGCTAAGTGTGGTTATAATGGATTAGTGCATACTACTTTTAATAGAACATGCAGTACTGCTAAGTGTGGTTATAATGGATTGGTGCATACTACTTTTAATAGAACATGCAGTACTGCTAAGTGTGGTTATAATGGATTAGTGCATACTACTTTTAATAGAACATGCAGTACTGCTAAGTGTGGTTATAATGGATTGGTGCATACTACTTTTAATGGAACATGCAGTACTGCTAAGTGTGGTTATAATGGATTAGTGCATACTACTTTTAATAGAACATGCAGTGCTGCTAAGTGTGGTTATAATGGATTAGTGCACACTACTTTTAATAGAACATGCAGTACTGCTAAGTGTGGTTATAATGGATTGGTGCATACTACTTTTAATAGAACATGCAGTACTGCTAAGTGTGGTTATAATGGATTGGTGCATACTACTTTTAATAGAACATGCAGTACTGCTAAGTGTGGTTATAATGGATTAGTGCACACTACTTTTAATAGAACATGCAGTACTGCTAAGTGTGGTTATAATGGATTAGTGCACACTACTTTTAATAGAACATGCAGTACTGCTAAGTGTGGTTATAATGGATTGGTGCACACTACTTTTAATAGAACATGCAGTACTGCTAAGTGTGGTTATAATGGATTGGTGCATACTACTTTTAATAGAACATGCAGTACTGCTAAGTGTGGTTATAATGGATTGGTGCATACTACTTTTAATAGAACATGCAGTACTGCTAAGTGTGGTTATAATGGATTGGTGCATACTACTTTTAATAGAACATGCAGTACTGCTAAGTGTGGTTATAATGGATTAGTGCATACTACTTTTAATAGAACATGCAGTACTGCTAAGTGTGGATGTTATGTGATCCTATCTCGCCTACATTCTGAATGATGGGCTCGGAGCCGATCCCTCGGCTCGCACGCTTATGCCAAAGAGCGAAGTCTCTTATTGGCTGAGCTTACTATATCCCAGGATGCACCACCACCAGTCCCCCAGATCTCGCTTTGCCTTTCCCTGCGAAGACGTGGTCTCGAGCTGGCTGGGCTAAGTAGTTTATTAAACTAACTTTTCTGTCAGTTTTTTGCTGTTTTTGCTCACAAAAGCTGTTTTAACGGCTATCGCTAACTTTGTGTACGATTTGGATTTGGAATTGTTGTGTGTGATTGGGTTCAGTTTGTTTTCGGCCCCCCTTCCATCCAGGGCCTTCCCGGACTGTTAACCTTTATACTTACAGGGTCTCTAGTAATTGTACAAATTGGTTAGAGTTACCTGTTCTTTTTACAGGAAGAGTTGGCATTAATTATTACTGTAAGCTTTTATTTATCAGCAGTAAAAATTTAGTGTACTTTCCTGTCAGAGTGACTAGATTTGTGTATCAACATGTCTCAAACCCCTAGGCCTTCGGGCTTTAAAAATGTTCTAAATGTGCTTTTAAGATGTCTGTTACTGATGACCATCTACTTTGTGTTTATTGTTTAGGGGCAAAGCACTTGCAGGAGTCATGCAGCGTATGTCACGCTTTTTCCTCAAGGGTCCTCCAGGAGAGGAAAAATAAATTGATTCTCAAAGGGTTGATTAAACCCTCTTTTGAAGAAGCCTTGTCTTCCTCTCCACTCCTGCCAAAAGAAAAGGGCTTCGTTCCGACCAGTCCGTCGGATCCGACTGCCAAGAGACCTAGGCAGGCCTCTCCTTCGGCTCAAAGACTTGGAGCCGAGGTCGAACGGTCTGCCTCGATGCATCCAGTATCGACTCCTGGCTTCGGAGCCGATGGCTGGGGCATCGAGGCGGGTCACCTTCGGCTCCACTGCTCTCGGAGCCGACAAGGGTCGCTCAGACACTTCCTCCTCGGCGAGTCTACCTCGCACCGATGGAATCTGGTGTGTGTTTCCTCGGCGCCGATTCTCATCGAGTCGCCTGAGCCGGTCCCCTAGTCCCTTGGGGCCGAGGGAGAGGTCTTCGAACCCGTTCTGTTTCCTCTCGGTCTTCAAGAATGTCGGATTCTGATATAGACAGGGTGCTCCAAAGACTTTTCCAGTCCCCAGTCTTCCAAAAATTTGTTTCGGTTCCGACCCAGTTGGCCTCGGAGCCGATGACCATGACCCACCCCATTGCCATTCCTCCTCCGACTGCTTCGGCTCTGTCGGAGCAGGTGCTCTTGGAGCCGGTGGAGATCTCAGGGTCGTCTCCGACCCTTACTCCAACCCGGCCTCGGGTCCGAGTTTGGTACTGTGGACTTCTTCGCTGGACCCGAGGTGATGTTTGGGACCTATGCTTTCGGTTCCGAGCCTCCCTCTCGGTGCTGGCTGCGGGACTTCCGTCTACCATCATGGCCCGAGACCGGACACTCCCAGGATTCTGGGGTCCGGCTTTCAGGGCCATGAGGAGTGCCTTGGCCAAATCCTCTTCGCCATCTCTCGGTTTTACCAGCACCTTCCTGGGCGTGGAGACTGGATCTTTGGCAGTTCCCTGTCTGTAGCCAGCGGAGCCCCGAGGCCTGAGGTTACCCCCAGTGGGGTTCCTCCTCCTGAGGGTTCTTCGGAGTTGTCTTCAGAGGAACCCCAAGGAAGAGATCGTGCAAGAGGAAGCACGTGGACTCCCGAGTCTATTACATCGACACTGATATGGATGATGCGGAGGGTCCCCTGTCGTCCTCGGATGATGTCTCATTTGCAGACATCTTAGAGATCCTCAAACAACGAGGCGGCTGGATATCCAAACCCCCCTCTGCTGACGAATCAGTGCTCCTCAAGGCCTTTGGGGCTCAGCCCTCCGCCTCCTGGGTGTCTCCGCCCTTCGACGAGCTTCTGGATTTAGTTTGTCGGCAGGCGTGGGAACATCCAGATACCGTGGAACCAGTCCCTTCTCGTCCAAATAAATTTTTATCTGCTCCCCGAGAAGGAGTTCCTTACTAAAGGCGTGGCTGTAGATGCCATGGTGGTGGCATCTGCTACACAACAGGACGTGGCAGAGGCTTCAACGTCCATCCATCCTCCTAATAAGGAGTCTAGGAGTATGGATAGATACGGAAGCGCACCCTGACTTCAGCGGCCTTTACCGTAAGCTCTCTGATTTATTTGGCACATTTTACCAGGCTTCAGAGGGATCTGGTCAAGGAGTTGTCAGACTCCTCTCGGGTAACCTACCTGAGCAGCTAGCCCAGTCCGTTAGCTCTCAGTTGGCTATCCTTACGTCAATTGCTAACTCGTCCATGAGGCTCATTTCCTATGCGGCCGAAGGGGCGGGTAGAGCGGCAGGCACAGGCGTGGCTCTCGTAGACAAGCCTGGCTCCGCTTGTGTCAGTTCGGGGAGGCCTTCAAGTCTTCCTTCGCCGACGCTCCCTTTGATGGGTCCTCATTGTTTGGACCCAAGGTGAAAGACACCCTTACCCGCTGTGAGCAAGAGGGAAAACGTTATCTGCCGTAGGGCCCGTTATTCCACTCCTCGGCCTTACCCCAAGGCCAAAGGAGGGGAAATGTGGTTCAAAATCTCGCAAGTTTTTCTCCCAACAGCAGGAAGATTCCCCGAGAAGAGGCAGAGGGGCTGTAGCTTTTTCAGGGAGACGCCGTCCCAGACGCGGCAGAGGGCCCCGCAATTCTGGAGGGCGCGAGTCCTTTCGTGGCTCTTCAGCCTCCCACACGACATGAGGGATTGCCCGGCTGTGCTGCTCGAGCCAGTCGGGTGTCGCTTTGCCAAGCACCTAAAAGCCTGGGAGTCAATCACTCAGGACAGATGGGTGCCTCGGACAATTGCCGGAGGTTCGACCATCCCATTCAAATACTCACCCCTCCGTCCAAGAGAATCCCGGACCCACCACCCAGTCAAAGGGAAATAGCAGCCGCAGAAGCTTCAAAGCTGCTAGAAAAGGAGTCATCCAACCGTCCCCACAGACCAAATCGGATCAGGAAATTACTCCAGGTTCTTTTTAGTGCCAAAAAAGACAGGGGACCTGAGACCAATATTGGATCTCAGCAGACTGAACCTATCCGTCACGAAATCCAAATTCAATGGTCACGTTGCAATCCATTCTCCCGTTGTTGGAGAAGGATGTTTGGATGTGCTCCATAGACCTCAAGGGCGCCTATTATCACATAACGATACATCAGGCGAACAGAAGGTATCTGCGCTTCAGCCTGGGAGCCAGTCATTACCAATTTTGTGCTCTGCCCTTTGGTCTCACCACAGCCCCCAGGGTGTTCACCAAGTGTTTGGCAGTAGTGACGGCTCACCTGAGGAGTCTTGGATTCCAAGTGTTTCCCTATCTCGACGACTGGCTCCTGACTGCCACCACCAGGCATCTACTTATGGACAACCTCAAAGCCACCATCTCCTGGGTGTTTCCCTAGGGATTACATTCAATTGGTCAAAGTCTGTCTTGCTGCCCTCTCAGCATAAAGTTTATAGGAGCAGAGATAGACTCAAGATTGATGCGTCTTTCTTCCTGCCGAAAGGATCCGAACTTTACAGGGCCAAGTTCAAGCTCTGATCTCGAGATCCAAAGCCCCAGCCAGGATGGTCCTACAGGTTCTAGGCTCAATGTCTGCCACGGTACTTTTAGTTCCTCTAGCAAGGTTACACATGAGGATTCTTCAGTGGCTCTTGTCAACTCAATGGTCCTTTCAAGATCTCCCCTCAATCATCACATCATGATTACGGAAATATGCAAAGGGACCTTCGCTGGTGGCTTCAGACATCCAACTTGGATCAGGGAAAACCCTTTGTTCTCCCCCCTCCAGTGGTTACCCTGACGACAGATGCCTCCCAGATAGGGTGGGGGGGGCATTGTCTGGGCAGGCTAGTTCAGGGCTCCTGGCTTCCGGACGAAGCTCTTCTCCACATCAACGTGTTGGAGATGAGGGCTGTACTTCTATCCCTACAGGCCTTACACAAGTTTCTTCCTCAGGGCATCATCGCCATCCACACAGACAACATGTCGGTGGTTTGGTATCTGAACAAACAAGGAGGGACCAGATCGTATCCCCTTTGCAGAGAGGCCATGAGAGTGTGGGAATGGGCTGTAGCTACCAACCGCTTCTTGGTAGCGACCCACATCCCGGAAAGTCAAATGTATTGGCGGACAAATTAAGCAGGACAATTCTCTCTCCTCACGAATGGTCTCTAAACCGCACAGTAGCAGCCCAGGTTTTCAAGAGATGGGGACGTGCTGCGACCTATTTGCGACTCCACAAAACACCAAATGCCAAAGGTTCTTCTCCTTGATTCCACATCAGGAAGTACCAGCCATGGATGCTCTAGCACAACCTTGGCCAACAGGGTTGCTTTATGCTTTTCCTCCAATTCCACTCCTTCCCAAAGTTATTCAAAAAGCTTCTCAGCTAAGGTCTTCAATGATTCTGATTGCCCCATACTGGCCTCGTCAGATATGGTTTCCTTACCTGAAAAAGCATGCAGTGGACGATCCGTGGACCTTAGACCTGATCCCGGATTTGCTAATCCATCAGTCGGGACATTGGCATCAGTCCCTTCAATCTCTGAAATTGACAGCTTGGCTCCTCCACTTCCAACCTTAGTTAGAAGTCACACACTAGACCCGGAAGTTGTTCACATTTTATCTTCGCCCACAAACCCACCACTAACAAATTGTACCTCAGTAAGTGGAAGAGGTTTGCTATCTGGGCTCAACTCAAGGGCTTAGACCCTATCACTGCTCCTGTCCCAGAGGTTTTGAAATTCTTAACATCCCTATTTAATCAGGGATCTTCTGTCTCAACTATTAAAGTTCAACTAGCTGCTATCTCTAAATTCCATGAATCCACGGATCCTCCTTTGATGAGCAGCAGACTATGCAAAACATTCATTAAAGGTGCGAGTCTGTTAAGACCACCAGTTTTTCATCCTGCACCTCCGTGGGATCTTGATTTGGTGCTGCGCATTAACATCTCCCCCTTTTGAACCGGCTGCTACATGCGAATTAAAATATCTGTCATGGAAAACGGCATTCTTAGTGGCTATTACTTGCAAGAAGAGTCTCAGAGCTTCAAGCCCTGTCTATTAAACCACCGTATTTGATTTTCCACAAAGATAGAGTATCACTTAGGCCTAATCCATCCTTTGTCCCAAAGGTCTGCTCTAGTTTCTGTCTTCAACAATCTCTAGAACTACCAGTTTTCTTTCCAAAATTCTCTAATGAAGCAGAATACACTCTCCATAAATTGGATGTTCACAGGCAATTACGCTTCTATTTAGACAGGACTCAGCAACGTAAGTCAGACCAGTTGTTTGTGTCCTTCTCAGATAATAAATTGGGCCAAACCATCACAAAAGCTACAATCTCAAAATGGATCAGAGATTGCATAACTCAGGCCTATTCTTCTTGAATAAGCAACTTGCATCATCTATCAAAGCTCATTCTACCAGAGCTATGGCTACTTCTATAGCTTTTCATTCCAAGCTCGCTATTTCGAAATTTGTGCTGGCTACTTGGTCCAACCCGCACACTTTCATTTCCCACTACAAATTGGATGTGGCATCTAAAGGACGAGCTTCATTTGGTTCCACGGTACTCAGGAGTGTTTTCCAGTGAGCCACCCAGGATTCAGGTGCTAGGACGCTGTCACATCATTCACAATGTAGGGGAGATAGGATCACATAACATCTTTTTGTTATTTACTCCCCCTTACTTCCGATGTTTGGGATCCATCTACTACATTCCTGATACCCACCCTCCTTCCCCTGCCTTGCAGATCAGAAGAGATTGAACGGTTTTGAGCTCCACTGTTTTTATCTTGTTTCATCTGACGATGTTATATAAGCAGGGTATGCATGTGTGCATGTATGCGGACAAACTAGATCTGGGGGACTGGTGGTGGTGCATCCTGGGATATAGTAAGCTCAGCCAATAAGAGACTTCGCTCTTTGGCATAAGCGTGCCGAGTCGGAGCCGAGGGATCGGCTCCGAGCCCATCATTCAGAATGTAGGCGAGATGGATCCCAAACATCTGAAGTTATGGTGAGTACATAACTAAAAGTTATAATGGATTGGTGCATACTACTTTTAATAGAACATGCAGTACTGCTAAGTGTGGTTATAATGGATTAGTGCATACTACTTTTAATAGAACATGCAGTACTGCTAAGTGTGGTTATAATGGATTGGTGCATACTACTTTTAATAGAACATGCAGTACTGCTAAGTGTGGTTATAATGGATTAGTGCATACTACTTTTAATAGAACATGCAGTACTGCTAAGTGTGGTTATAATGGATTAGTGCATACTACTTTTAATAGAACATGCAGTACTGCTAAGTGTGGTTATAATGGATTAGTGCATACTACTTTTAATAGAACATGCAGTACTGCTAAGTGTGGTTATAATGGATTAGTGCACACTACTTTTAATAGAACATGCAGTACTGCTAAGTGTGGTTATAATGGATTAGTGCACACTACTTTTAATAGAAAATGCAGTACTGCTAAGTGTGGTTATAATGGATTAGTGCACACTACTTTTAATAGAACATGCAGTACTGCTAAGTGTGGTTATAATGGATTGGTGCATACTACTTTTAATAGAACATGCAGTACTGCTAAGCGTGGTTATAATGGATTAGTGCACACTACTTTTAATAGAACATGCAGTACTGCTAAGTGTGGTTATAATGGATTAGTGCACACTACTTTTAATAGAACATGCAGTACTGCTAAGTGTGGTTATAATGGATTGGTGCATACTACTTTTAATAGAACATGCAGTACTGCTAAGTGTGGTTATAATGGATTGGTGCATACTACTTTTAATAGAACATGCAGTACTGCTAAGTGTGGTTATAATGGATTAGTGCATACTACTTTTAATAGAACATGCAGTACTGCTAAGTGTGGTTATAATGGATTGGTGCATACTACTTTTAATAGAACATGCAGTACTGCTAAGTGTGGTTATAATGGATTAGTGCACACTACTTTTAATAGAACATGCAGTACTGCTAAGTGTGGTTATAATGGATTGGTGCATACTACTTTTAATAGAACATGCAGTACTGCTAAGTGTGGTTATAATGGATTGGTGCATACTACTTTTAATAGAACATGCAGTACTGCTAAGTGTGGTTATAATGGATTGGTGCATACTACTTTTAATAGAACATGCAGTACTGCTAAGTGTGGTTATAATGGATTAGTGCATACTACTTTTAATAGAACATGCAGTACTGCTAAGTGTGGTTATAATGGATTGGTGCATACTACTTTTAATAGAACATGCAGTACTGCTAAGTGTGGTTATAATGGATTAGTGCATACTACTTTTAATAGAACATGCAGTACTGCTAAGTGTGGTTATAATGGATTGGTGCATACTACTTTTAATGGAACATGCAGTACTGCTAAGTGTGGTTATAATGGATTAGTGCATACTACTTTTAATAGAACATGCAGTGCTGCTAAGTGTGGTTATAATGGATTAGTGCACACTACTTTTAATAGAACATGCAGTACTGCTAAGTGTGGTTATAATGGATTGGTGCATACTACTTTTAATAGAACATGCAGTACTGCTAAGTGTGGTTATAATGGATTGGTGCATACTACTTTTAATAGAACATGCAGTACTGCTAAGTGTGGTTATAATGGATTAGTGCACACTACTTTTAATAGAACATGCAGTACTGCTAAGTGTGGTTATAATGGATTAGTGCACACTACTTTTAATAGAACATGCAGTACTGCTAAGTGTGGTTATAATGGATTGGTGCATACTACTTTTAATAGAACATGCAGTACTGCTAAGTGTGGTTATAATGGATTGGTGCATACTACTTTTAATAGAACATGCAGTACTGCTAAGTGTGGTTATAATGGATTGGTGCATACTACTTTTAATAGAACATGCAGTACTGCTAAGTGTGGTTATAATGGATTGGTGCATACTACTTTTAATAGAACATGCAGTACTGCTAAGTGTGGTTATAATGGATTAGTGCATACTACTTTTAATAGAACATGCAGTACTGCTAAGTGTGGTTATAATGGATTGGTGCATACTACTTTTAATAGAACATGCAGTACTGCTAAGTGTGGTTATAATGGATTAGTGCATACTACTTTTAATAGAACATGCAGTACTGCTAAGTGTGGTTATAATGGATTGGTGCATACTACTTTTAATGGAACATGCAGTACTGCTAAGTGTGGTTATAATGGATTAGTGCATACTACTTTTAATAGAACATGCAGTACTGCTAAGTGTTGTCATTTCTGTTTGGAAAAGTTGTTTAATACAATGTTAGTTGACTAGAGGTTTCACATTAAAGCTGTATAGGACTCATTTGTTAATGACGACAATGATGTGTTATCCATTGGTAAGTGAACAAAAACTCGTTTTGTGAAGCCTGATGACACTGAATAAGTTCTAGTTTAACATTATATAGGTTCATAAGTAGGTACTAGGCTACCAGCCCAAGGGCCCTAAGTAAGCCTAGCTAACAAGGTTGCCTGGCTTACGCCACCCAAGAAAAAGTTAATTTCCTGTGCCCCTGTCGTGCAGAGCCACAGAAGTGATCCTGGGGTGCATTTCCTATTTCCTCTCCACTTATCAAGATTTTTCTTGAAGAGTGCTAAAGAAGAACTTTACTTGACATAGATGGGTAGCTTGTTCCAGAGTATAGGAAGTCTCTGGGACAGGAATCTATCCCTCCAGCATGTCCTGTTTATTTTGGTGACAAGGTTTAGGTCCCTAGAGCATGTAGCTCGGAGAGATTGAGCATTCTTTAGGTGTAGCATGTCCAACATGTTAGGCAGAGATCTCCTCAGAGTAGGCGATATGCTACAAAGTAAAGCTGGAAGTTTTTGAGACGGTCAGTGTAGGGCATCTGTTTGAGGCCAGTAATCCTCTTTGTGAGGTACTTCTGCAGCAGCTGGAAAGGCCACAGATGTCTTGTGAGGTACATTCCAAAAGGGGCATTGTACTCTAATGGGTCTAATGATCCCCGAATAGAGGGGAACAATGACCTCTCTTTTCCTGAATGAGAACCCTTTTGTGATGGTGTGCCACATAGCTGGATTTCCTGACTATTGTGGCGATGTGATTATCAAAGGAGAGACTACTATCCACCTGGATCCCAAGGTCTCATCACACATTCGGCATTAAGTAGACTGCCATTTATGCGGTAGTTCATGGGTGCAGAGTTTTTACCAAAGGGGATGACTATGCACTTTTTAGCATTGAGCTTGAGGCCATGCCTCTGACACCAGGCATCTGTAGGCCCTTCTGTAGGATGTCCACATCATTTGGGGACTCTACTATGGCTCCTAGTTTGCAGTCATCTGCGAACTTCCTTAGCCAGAGGCCTTCTGTGTTAGCCTGTACTTCAGAGAAGTAGATACCAAACAGGAGAGGTCCCAGGACTGAACCCTGCGGTACTCCTCTTGTCATTGGTTTGAAGTCAGATTTGGAGTCTGCAACTTTTACAGTGTGGGTTCTGTCAGTGAGCCAGTTGGCAACCCATCTCATGACATAGGGATTTATACCTAGTTTATTGAGTTTAGCTATAATTCCAGAATGGGGGATGATGTTGAAAGCCTTGGCGAGGTCAAGATAGGCTGTGTGAACCACCTTGCCCTCGTCTACGGCTTTGGTGACTGCCTCAAAGACGTCGATCAGGTTCAGAAGACATGATCTGCCTTTCACAAACCCAAACTGGGTGAAGTCAGGAATTTGGAGGTCACCAAGGTCTTTGTTTGAGTTCCATGGTGATACGTTCCATGGCCTTGCAGACCAGGCTCATCAGGCTAATAGGGTGATAGTTCCCAGGATCAGTGGTGGCTCCCCCTTTGTGGAGTGGGATAACTGTTGCTGTGCGCCATTCAGTGGGCACAAAGCCTGACGTGAGACTATGATTGAACATGGTGCCTAGGTGGGGAGCTATTCCGTTCTGAAGTTCATGTAAAACGTAGCCTGGGATGTTGTCCGGTCCCATGGATGCTGTGCTTTTGGTTTTAAAAAGTGCAGCTTTTACCTGCATAGATGTGATTACAGGGACTCTGCATTCTTCTTGTGTAGATATGGGCCCTTTAGGAGGTGGGGGGGGGGGGTTAAGTTAGCACTTAATCTATCTGCAAGGATGTTGGCAATATCAGTTGGTTCTGTAATTTTCATGCCGTTGTGCTGTAACTCAGAGGAGATGTTCTTCGTGTTTCACTGTTAGTCATTACATTTGGGTAATCCTGCTGGCAGGGTTGCCCTCAGTCGGCCTGAATTCCAAAGTCTTGGGTCCTGCGTCAGCTGCTGTCACACCTTCCTTGACGTCGGGTCGTCAGGAGTATAAAAGAAGCAGCCGACACCATTTTCTTCAGTCTTTCTTACCGCGTGGTGCCCAAAGTAGAAACATTTCGCAAGTGCTGGTCGGCCGACTCCTGAGATTTTCGTGTTCGAGTTTCAGACCCGAAGTCTTCAATAAAGTTAAGTACCCCATTGGGGAAACTTTTTTTCTTGATCCAGACCGATGTCAGAAAAAGTTAATTGTATTTCTTGTGGAAAGCAAATACCTCATAAGGACTTTCATTCTTACTGTATTCCTTGCCTAGGCCCTGACCACGACGTTTCTGGTTGTCGGTTTTGTGCTAGATTTAACCAACGCACTAAGTGTCGGTATGATTTTGCTTTAAACTATTTTGGACGCCGGTTTAATTATCCAGAAATGTCGGATAGCCATCCGACTACCGGAGTTCACAAAAAAATGCAGAGAAAAGGAGAGAGATAAACAACCAAAGTCCAAAACCGACGACGAAGCTTCTCCTCCTAAGCCAGTCACCGGTTCGCTGGTTCTCAGTAAGGCGCTTTTGCAGCCCCTGACGCCCGCTACTTTAGAGTTGCAGGCCACTACCGACTCCCATGTGAAGTCGGCTATGCCGCTGGAAACTCAAGGTATTGGAGCCTCGAACACTATTCCCTCAGATTGGTCCGGAGCCTCTGAGCAGGCACCGGCTTCTGAGGGTGTTTTCAGACCTAAACATCTTTACATTAAACCGACTTCAGCTTCAAAGGCAAAGACTAAAGCACCTTCTAAAGCAAAGAAACAAACTCATGAGCCACTTGGACAGGCCCCTATGCACAAAAAACAAATGCTCAAAATGGCCGAAGACTTGATTACCTTGATCAGGGGTTCCCATCCCCCTCCTGATAAGAGGCCTAGGCAAGAGACTATGAATCTTCAGATCAGGTTTCTATTTCTTCTGATTCCTCTTCTGATTAGGAATACCCCCCCCATGAGGATTCTGATGAAGAATCTATACATTAAGCTTCTCCTCCAGAGGACTATTCTTTTGGGGAAACCTTGCATACCATGAGGGAGCATTCCCACTGGGAGAGCCAAGATTTTTCAGTGTCTAAAATGAGGCTCAGGGATTTCCTTTTATTACCTCAACACATGCCTCTAACCATTCCACCTGTTATTCATTGTAGATGTGTTTTCGAAGTCTAGTCTGACCCCTGACTCCTTACCTCAAGCTCCTGTTAAGCCTGACTTTTATATTACAGGGTTCCTGATGCTCATAAATTCCTTTTTAAAAACCCTGCTGCAGACCCAGAAACTATTTCACAGGGTCCCAAAGGAGTTAAGGCTTCCACTGCAAAAAAACCCTACCCCCTCTGTCAGGGATTCTAGGGCACTGGATAGATGGGGAAAAAAGGTTTACACATCTGCTACCTTGGCTATAAGGGCCTTAAACTGGCAGTTTCATATGCTCAAATATCAGCAGTATGTCATGGCATTGCTTAAACAGAAAATGTTAAACTCAATGTGCAGAAAGCAAGGAAATGCAGGATTTATTGCATGCAGCTGAACAAGTTGGAAAGCATACTTTGCAATGTGGTTTTGATTCTTTGGAGGCCTCCTGCAGGGCCGCAGTTACGGGTTCTGTAATTAGGAGGCATGCTTGATTAAAGGAACAAAATCTGCCTGATCATATCAAAGTTAAATTATTAGATGCACCTTTACAGCATGATACTTTGTTACACTGCTGCAGTCATTACACTTGGGTTATCCTGCTATCAGGCGGCCCTGCAGTTGGCCAGAGTTCCAAAGTCTTGGTCCAGCATCAGTTGCTGTCGCTTCTTCCATGACGTCAGTTCGCCAGGGGTATATAAGATGCATCCGACGCCATTTTCTTCAGTCTTTCTTGCCGCGCGGTGCCCGAAGCAGAAGCAGTTCGCAAGTGCCGGTCGGCCGACTCCTGAGATTTTCGAAGCCGAATTTCAGATCCGAAGTCTTCAATAAAGCTAAGTACCCCATTGGGGAAACTTTTTTCTTGCCTCAGACTGATGTTAGAAAAAGTTAATAATTGTATTTCTTGTGGGAAGCAAATACCTCATAAGGACTTCCACTCTTACTGTATTCCATGCCTAGGCCCTGATCACGACGTCACTAGTCGGTTTTGTGCTAGATTTAACAAACACACTATAAGAAGACGTTTTGATTTTGCTTTGCACTACTTTGGCCGAAGATTCAATTACACTATGCCATCGGATCAACCGATGACCTTAATACCGAAAAAACGCAAAGACAAGGATAAAGACAGGCATCCGAGGTCCAAACCGATGACGAAACCTCTTCTAAGCCAATTGCTGGTTCTCCGTGAGGTGCTTTTGCAGCCCCTGACACCCACTACCTCAGAGCCACAGAACGCTTCCGACTCCCACGTGGAGACTAGGCCTCTGGAAACTCAAGGTATTGGGCCTATGGAAACTGAGGGTGTTTTCAGACCTTCACAACTTACCATTAAAACAGCCAAGACAAAGGTATGATTAAAGACAAACAAGTACAGCGTACAGCATTCTCCTGGGCAGTCCTCCATGCCGAAGAAACAGATGCTTAAAATGGCCAAAGACCTCATTACTCTAATCAGGGGTTCCCATCCCCCTCCTGAGAAAAGGCCTAGGCAGGATACGGATTATGATTCCTCTGATCAGGTTTCCATTTCCTCTGATTCTTCTTCAGACCAGGGATACTCTCTACCCCCCTATGAGGACTCTGATGCTGAAGAATCTATCCCTTCAGCCTCTCCTCCTGAGGATTACTCTTTTGGGGAAACTTTACATACCATGAGGGAGCATTTCCATTGGGAAAGTCAGGATTACTCAGAATCCAGGAAAAGGCTCAGGGATTTCCTTTTATTGCCTCAGCACAGGCCGCTGGCTAATCCCGCCTGTGCTAGACATTGTGGATGATGTGTTCTCTGAATCCAGCTTATCTCCTGATTCTTTGCCCCCTGCTCCAGCCAAGCCAGACGGGTATTAGAGTCCCTGACTCTCACAAGTTTCTTTACAAAAACCCTTTTGCTGATCCAGAAACTATTTCCTAGGCTCCAAAAGGGGTTAAGGCTTCCAGGGTTAAGGCTTCCATTGCAAAGAATCCAGTACCCTCTGACAGATTCCAGAGCTTTGGATAGATGGGGGAAGAAAGTATACACTTCTGCAACTTTAGCAGTAAGAGCTTTAAATTGCCAGTTTCACATGCTTAAGTACCAACAATGTTTAATGGCTCAGTTAAAACAGAAAATGCTTGCAAGCTCAGAAGCTCCTGATTGTAAAGAAATGCAGGATTTATTGCATGCAGTTGAACAGGGGGGGAATGTGGTTTTGATTCTTTAGAGGCTTCCTGTAGAGCCACAGTTACAGGCTCTGTGATTCGAATACATGCTTGGTTAAAAGAACAGAGTTTACCTGATCATGTTAAGGCAAAATTATTGGATGCTCCTTTACAGCATGATACCTTGTTTGGTGTTAAGGCAGAAGAGGTGTTAAGAAAATGGAGGATAAAGCTAAATCTATGCAAACAGTCAAGGATTTCTTACAGGTACAGCCACCTCAGTTTAGCAGAAATTGGCCAATAAAGAATTGGTCCTTTCCAGTTTCAGACAGGCCACAGAGAGGCAGATACAGACGCCCAGGAGGCAGATCTCAACCCCAAGGCTCAAACAGACAGCGACAGTGGGGCACCTCAACCCCAAAAGGAGGTGTGGACCTGTCTCAACGTTACAGGAAACAGTCACAATGACTTCCCCCTTCGTACGTCAAGCACGTCCCTTTTGGAAGCCCCCTTAGGGGGAAAACTAGCACTTTTTTTCTCAAAACTGGCAAACAATCACCCAAGACAAATGGGTTCTGAATATTGTGTCTCACGGTTACAGGTTCCACTTTCATACTTTACCAAGGCTAAAAGGAATGCCAGACCTGCCACAAAATCAATGGGCAGAGGCACAAAAACAAATTTCAGCCCTCATGGACATGAGAGCTATTCAAAAAGTACCACAACAGGAACAAGGACAAGGATTGTACTCAAGACTCTGCCTGGTCCCCAGAAACGACAAGGCCAGGAGGTGTTCCTCCTAGTCTAGGTACTCCTAGACCTTTTAATTTTGAATACTTACCTGGATATTCCAAAATTCAAAATGTTGACATTACAGCAGCTTCTACCCACGTGGGGCAAGAAGGCTTGGCTTGTTACTCTAGACCTCAGAGGCATACCTTCATGTCCCTATCAGACAAAATTGCAGAAGATACCTCCAGTTCAAAGCTGGTACAATGCACTACCAATTCTCTGCACTGCCCTTTGGCTTATCTACTGCGCCCAGGGTCTTCACAAAGTGCCTGGCACCAGTAATTGCATTTTGCAGACAAAAAGGAATTCAAATATATCCATACCTGGACGACTGCCTCATTCAAGCAGAGACAAAGGACATTCTTCTACAGCATCTGGCGTTTGTAAAAAGGTTGCTAATTTCTCTAGGGTACACAGTAAACGAAAAGAAGTTTAAAACTAGTGCCCTCGCAACAGATTATATTCCTGGGTGCCAGCTTACATACAACGGCCCAGATGGTTTACCTCATGCCAGACAAACAAGTGCAACTAACTCAATATTTTCAACTACTGGCAAAAACGTCCCATCTCCCTGCAAGAAAAATTCTGCAGGCCCTGGGATTCATGGCATCCTGCATTGTACTAATGCTATATGCCAGACTGCATATGAAGAAATTACAATGGTACCTAAAAAGTGTTTGGACTCAACACTCTCACAGTTTAGAAGCAGTAATACCAATGATTCCCTGCCTGCAACAGGAGTTTCGATGGTGGGCACAGGCATGTCATCTAAACAAGGGTCAGCCTTTTACCCAACCCACAGCCAGGCAAACTCTAACAGATGCTTCGGATTACGCTTTGGGAGCACACATGGCAGGAAAATGCATTCAGGGCAAGTGGACCACAGACCAGATGCATCTTCACATCAATCAAAAAGAGATGTTGGCTGTTCAAAATGCCCTAACAGTTTTCAAGGACCTTCTGCATCCAGGACAATTATTACTAAAGACAGACAACACCACAGTAATGTGGTACATAAACAAGCAAAGGGGGCACTCATTCTTATCCCCTATGCAGGCAAGCCATGACCTTGTGGAACACAGCTCTAACGTATCAAGTTCACCTGCAAGCACAATTCCTGCCAGGAAAGAAAAATACTCTGGCAGACTATCTAAGCAGAAATATCATGGACCCTCACGAATGGAAATTGAATCCACAAATCTTCAGCATGGTAACGCAAAAATGGGGATGCCCAGACATAGATCTTTTTGCCTCCCCACTGAATTGCCAACTACAAAAATTCTGCACACTGACTTATCACAAACAAGCATGGAAAGTGGATGCTCTTTTGTTCAGCTGGAAAAACCTAAAAGTTTATGCCTTCCCGCCACTGCCTCTCCTTTCAAAGGTACTCCTAAAAGCCAGACGAGAAAAAACACAGATGATCCTGATTGCTCCAGACTGACCACGCCAACTTTGGTACCCTATCTTAAGGAACTTGGCTCAAGGACCACCATGGATTTTGCCTCAAATTCCACACCTTCTGAATCAACAAAACAATCAGATCCTGCACGGTCAGCTCAAAACCCTAAACCTGGCTACATGGCAGATGCATTAGCATAACAGGCAACACCTCTCTCTAAAGCTATTATGGATGTCATTTTGGAGGCCGGGAGGCCTAGCACCAGGAAAGCTTACTCAGAAAAATGGAAGAGATTCTGCACCTAGAACCAGGCTCAAAACCTTGACCCTCTTGCTCCAAACATTCCTCAGATTTTACAATACTTAACTGAGATGCCGGACAGAGGTCTATCCTGCTCATCAATTAAGATCCATGCCTCTGCCATTTCAGCACATTACAACACGGATCCTCCTTTATTCTCTCATCCCTTGCTAAAGCAGTACCTCAGAGGGGCTAAAAACATGACTGCCCCGGAGAGCACCAACCCTGACTTGGGACCTCAGCCAATACAGCCGATCTAAAATTTTTATAATGGAAAACAGCTCTGCTCCTGGCAGTAACTTCAGCACGAAGAGTCTCAGAGCTACAGGCATTAATGGCAGTGGAACCTTTTATAATTTTTCCTCAGGACAGGGTTTCTTTAAGGACAAACCCTACCTTAATGCCAAAGGTGATATCTAGTGTGGCTCTTAACCAAGCCATCCATTTGCCAACTTTTTATCCAAACCCCCAGAATAAAGGGGAGAAACTTCTGCATTCTTTGGACATACACAGGCAGCTACGCTTCTACTTGGACAAAACAAAAGCTTTCAGGAAAACTGAGCAACTGTTTGTAGCATATGCTGCAGGATCACAGGGCAAGGCTATCTCAAAGCAGACTATATCCAAATGGATAGGACACTGTATTTGTTACTGCTACACACAGCATGGAAAATCAGTCCCAAATACCATTAGGCCACATTCCACCAGGGCAACAGCCACTTCAACAGCCTTTCTCAGAGGAGTACCTACCAAGGAAATTTTGGAGGCTGCAACTTTGAGTTCAGTGCACACCTTTACCAAGCATTACCACCTGCCTCTTTACTCTAAATCCAGAGCATGATTTGCCACTGCAGTTCTGCAGGGCCTCATAGCCAATCCTAACTCTTTATAGGCCAGCCACCCAACCTTAGCTTTGGGATTCTACCCAAGTGTAATGACTGCAGCAGTGTAACACAATGAACATAGTACAGTTTTGTACCTACCATAAATATAGATGTTAGTGTTCACACTGCTGCAGTCCAGGTGACCCTCCGTCCATCCCCTTTGAACTAGCTGGACTTATCTATACCTTTCTAACCTATACAACCTTTGTGGTGTATTTGCTTGTAACTGAAGGTATTGTTTTTATTTTATATGTATATTTTTTATTAGCAATATGTATTGACTACCTATTGGGGGCACCTGACATCTGGGGCAAGAAAAACTGAAGAAAATGGTGTCTAATGTATCTTGTATACCCCTGGCGCACTGACGTCAGGGAAGAAGCGACAGCAACCGACGCCGGACCAAGACTTTGGAACTCTGGCCGACTGCGGGACCGCCTGACGGCAGGATAACCCAAGTGTAATGACTGCAGCAGTGTGAACACTCTAACATCTACATTTATGGTAGGTACAAAACTGTACTTTAAGGCAGAATAGGTGACAAAGAAAATGGAGGACAAGCTAAATCTATGCAAACTGTCAAAGATTATTTTTTTACAAGTACAGCCACCTAGGTTTAGTAGACACTGGCCTACAAAGAATTGGTCCTTTCCTGTGTCAGACCTCAAAGGGGCAGATCCAGACGCCCTAGAGGCAGATGCCAGGCGTAAGGTTCATACAGGTCAAAGCAATGGGGTGCTTCTACCTCCAAAGTTGAAGACAAATCGCAACCATACGGGGAAACAGTCCCAATGACTTCCCCCTGCCTGCACCAAGCACTTACCTCCTGGCAGCACCCTTGGGGGGAAAATTAGCACTTTTTTCTCAAAATTGACACATTATAACCAAGGACAAGTGGGTTCTAAATATAGTGTCACAAGGCTACAAGTTCCATGTCCATACCCTACCAAAGTCAAATGGCTGGCCAGATCTGCCAAAAAATCAATGGGCAGAGGTGCAAAAACAAGTCTCATCTCTCATGGACTTGCGGGGCCATTCAACAAGTACCAGAGCAAGAGCAGGGACAAGGATTTTACTCAAGACTGTTCTTGGTACCCAGAAAGGACAAGGCCTGGAGACCAATACTGGGCCTATCTATTCTAAACACATATCTGGACATACCAACATTCAAAATGTTGACTTTGCAGCAGCTTCTGCCCATGCTGGGCAAGAACGCTTGGCTTGTGACTTTAGACCTAAAAGAGGCATACCTGCATGTCCCAATCAGACAAATATGCAGAAGATACCTCCGATTCAAGGCTGGCTCAATGCATTACCAATTCTCTGCACTGCCCTTTGGCTTGTCTACTGCACCCAGAGTCTTTGCAAAATGCCTGGCACCAGTAATTGCATTCTGCAGACAGAGGAATACAAATATATCCTTACTTGGATGACTGTCTAATTCAAGCAGAGAACAAGGACATTCTTCTACAGCATCTGGCGTTTGTGCAAAGACTTCTAATATGCCTAGGGTACACAGTCAACGAAAAGAAATCAAAACTAGTACCCTCTCGAGAGATAATATTCCTGGGTGCAAGCTTAAATAACAACTGCCCAGATGCCTTATCTCACGCCAGACAAACAAAGGCAACTGACTACCTATTTTAAAATGTTGGCAACAAAGGCCCAGTTATCTGCAATAAAAATTCTGCAGGTTTTGGGCTTCATGGCATCCTGCGTTCTACTAATTCCATATGCAAGACTGCATATGAGGACACTTCAATGGTACCTAAAAAGTGTTTGGACTCAACATTGCCACAGCCTGGAAACAATGATTACTCTCATTCCCTGCCTGCAACACGAGTTTCGATGGTGGGCGAAGGCTTGTCACCAGAACAAGGGACAGCCATTCACATTACCCCCAGCCAGGCAGACACTAACAACGGATGCATTAGATTATGCCTGGGGGACCCACATGGAAGATGCATTCAGGGCACATGGTCCTCAAACCAAATGCATCTGCATATCAGTCAAAAAGAGATGCTAGCTGTTCAAAATGCCCTGACAGCCTTCAAGGACCTACTTCATCCGGGACAACTACTGATAAAGACAGACAACACCACGGTCATGTGGTATATAAACAAGCAGGGGGCACACATTCTTACCCCCTTTGCAGACTAACCATGACTTTGTGGAACACAGCATTGACTTACCAAGTATATCTGCAGGCACAATTCCTGCCAGGAAAGGAAAACACTCTGGCAGACTAAGCAGAAACCTCATGGATCCCCATGAGTGGCAGCTGGATCCATAAGTCTTCAGCATGATAACAAGGAAATGGGGATGCCCAGACATAGATCTATTTGCCTCCCCTCACAACTACCAACTAAAAAGATTCTGCACAAGGTCTTATCACAGACAAGCATTGAAAGTGGACGCCCTATCGGTATATGCCTTTCCTCCACTGCCTCTCCTCCCCAAGGTACTCCTAAAGGTCAGCCAGGAGAAGCCAAAGATGATACCGATTACCCCAGACTGGCCCTGCCAGTACTGGTATCCAATCCTAAGGAACTTGTCTCAATGCCCAACTTGGACCTTACCTCAAATACCTAATCTACTGTCCCAGTAAAACAGTCCGATCCTGCGCAGCCAACTCAGAACTTTAAACCTGGCAGCATGATGGATAATGTAGTCATAGAAAACACACCTCTCAGTAAAGCTGTGATGGATGTCATTTTGGAAGCCAGAAGGCCTAGTACTAGAGAATCTTATGCTGGGAAATGGAAGAGATTCTGTGCTTGGAACCAGGCACAAGGAACTGATACAGCTGTACTAAATATTCCTCAGATTTTGAAATACTTAACTGAGATGCTGGATAAAGGCCCATCTTTTTCATCAATTAAAATTCATACCTCTGCCATTTCGGCTAATTACAATACAGAGCCACCAATCTTCTCTCATCCTTTATTAAAGCAGTACCTCAGAGGAGCCAAAAATTTAAGGCTTCCAAGGAGATCACCAATACCTGCATGGGACCTCAACTATGTCTTGGAAAAACTCACCCTGACTCCTTTTGAGCCAGCTGCTATGGCGGATATAAAGTTTTTATCTTGGAAAACAGCTCTGCTCCTAGCAATAACCTCTGCAAGATGAGTTTCAGAGCTACAGGCACTCATGGCTGTGGAACCTTTTATCATTTTTTTATCCAGACAGGGTCTCACTGAGGACAAACCCAACATTTATGCCTAAGGTGGTGTCCACTGTGGCTCTTAAACTATTCATCTGCCAACTTTTTATCCAAAACCACAGAATAAGAGGAAGAGAATTCTGCATTCTTTGGACGTACACAGACAGCTTAGATTCTACTTGGACAGAACCAAAGTTTTCAGGAACACAGAGCAATTACTAGTGGCATATGCTGCAGGATCACAAGGAAAGGCCATCTCAAAGCAGACTATTTCAAAGTGGATAGGCCACTGCATTCATTTCTGCTATTTACACCATGGCAAGCCAGAGCCTAAGGGCATTAGGCCACATTCAACCAGAGCAGCTACTTCAGCAGCCTTTCTCAGGGGAGTACCAACTAAGGACGTTTTAGAGGCTGCTACTTGGAGCTCAGTGCACACTTTTACTAAGCAGTATCATCTGCCACTCTACTCTAAATCCAGGGAAGGCTTTGCCACTGCAGTTCTGCAGGGCCTCATAGCAGCTCCAAATGCTGTTTAGCTCTAGCCTCCCAACCATAGCTTTGGGACTTTACCCAAATGTAATGACTGCAACAGTGAAACACGAAGAACATAGTACAGTTGTGTACACTTACCATAAATGTAGATGTTTGAATGTATTCACTGTTGCAGTCCAGGTTACCCATCCGCCATCCCCCTTTTTTCTGCTGGAACTTTTCTTTCCTTCTCTGATTTATACAACCTATGTGGTGTATTTGTAGATGAAGGTAAAGATAATATTGGTGCATGTATTTGTATGTATGTATGTGTATATATATATATATATATATATATATATATATATATATATATATATATATATATATTTATTTATTTATTTAAATTTTGGCTACCCTTTTAGGGGGCACCTGATATCTGGGGCAAGAAAAACTGAAGAAAATGGCGCCGGTTGCTTCTTTTATATCCCTGCCGACCTAACGTCCATGAAAGGGCGACAGCAGCCGACGCAGGACCCAAGACTTTGGAATTCAAGCCGACTGAGGGCAACCTGCCAGCAGGATTACCCAAATGTAATGACTGCAACAGTGAATACTCTCTAACATCTACATTTATGGTGAGTGTACACAACTGTACTATCTGGGTGTTGCCATTGAGATTCTTGACATAGCTAAAGAATGCTTTGTGGTTGCCCTTAGAATCAGTGGCAATTTTGTTTTCGTAGCTAGCTTAGGAGGATCTTGTAAGGGAACTCTGTTTCTTACTGAGGCTGGCCAGGGAGCTTCTCCACGATTGGGATTTTACTCTCTCTTTTGCAACAGTTTCTTCCTTCTGTTGTAGAGTTCGTTTATGGCAGGGGACCACCACATTGACTTCCTTTTTTTGGAGGATAGTGTCTTGGTTCTGTTTAGGTTAGCACGATCGATGCACTCATGTCAGTGCTTAGAGTGCAATTGTGTAGGATTCAGTAGTTATAACTGTGTTGTTCATCTGCATGGCTTTCGTGAAGTTCGCCACTTCTGTCTTAAGCATGAAATTGGCTTTGGAGAAATTTTTTACTGTGTTTTCCTTAAGGGTGGGTGGGGGCGGGATGCGGATATCTAGGGTGATTAGCTTATGGTCAGATCTGACCAATGAGGAGTTAACTTCAGGTGTGGAACACCAGTCACTCATGTTGCTAATGACTAGGTCTAGGATATTGTTGCCCCTGGTGGGGGTGTGGATAAGTTGATCCCAGGGCATTGACATTTATGAATTCCAGAAAGCATTGAGTGAAGTGGTACACTAGTAGTTTTCCCAGTTAATGGTGGGGTAGTTGAAAGCGCCCATTATTAGGGCATTTGGTTGAACCCTAATATTTTCCAGTATATCAAGAAAAGAGGAGTGGGAATCTAGGGCATGGTGGGGGGTCTGTAGCAAGCTACAATTTGGATTGCAGTTTTGTCCAGAGTTAGTTGCACTTGGATAACCTCTGATGCATTATGCTGCGCAGCTAGCCTGGAGGTGTGGATATCCTTAATGAATATGTGAACACACCTCCGCCTCTGGTGTTCTGGTCCAGGTTAGATGCCCAAAAAGTGTGGTACAAGTTATAGCCTGGTAATGCAGGGGTGCTCTCTAGAGCCTTGAACCAGGTCTCTGTTACTGCACAGATATCAATGTTCTCCATTTTAAGGAGTGCCTCAAGTGAGTACATTTTGAGATTTAGACTTCTAGCATCGAGTAGCATTACCCTCAGTTTTTGCTTTCCTGTTACGGTGGTGAATTTGTCATTTGAACCTTGCCTAAAAAAGGCACTATAGGGGCGGCAAGAATCCTTAGCCAGTATCTGGAATCCCAGGGGTGACAGGTGCAGGCCATCTCTGGTAAAGCATCATGGTCTGTCGACCATGTCGTCCCAAACAGACAGATACTGGATCCCCTTAGAATGACACCAGAAGCGTAGCCAATTGTTGAAGTCTGGTATTTTGTCCTTGTACTGCGGTGTCATTCTGGACGATGGCAGGATGCTACTCAGGGCTAAGGTCATACCTGCCTGGGCTACAAGATCGGAGAGCTCTTCCATTTCTCTCTTCATGTAGTCCATGGAGGTACGTCACGGGTTGTTCACACCAACATGGACAATGACAGAGTCGTATTTGTACTTGTTGTGTAGTGACCTGAGTGCGTGGGTTATGTGGCTGATCCTGGCACCCGACGGGCAGCTGACTGTAACCTTCTCCTTGTTTAGCCTGGTGAGTGGGACATCATTGTGCCTGACTAGAGTTACCTATGATTAGTGTGTTGGGTGCGTTTGTTTTGCCTTACGGGCTGTGGTTTATTGGCACACTGAGGCTGTAGGCTGTGTGTCTTTTGGGTTGTGTTGTGGGGGTGGAAGTTGCTTGCATTTCTGCTTTGGAGGTCTCTGTTGCCTGTGCAGATTATTATTGAGAGCCTCTGCGAATGTTTGTATGTGTGAATTTTGGTGGTGTAGGTTTAGTGAAGCTATGTTTGAGTATGGTGTGGTGCAAGTGTTTACCTTCTCTTGACTGTCAAGTTAAGTCTTGGTTGGAGAGAGCTTTACCTCCAGTTTAACTAGATAGGTGCATCTCTCGCAGATTGTGGTGTTGGGTGGTAGGAGGGGAGGGTTGTCTGTGTACATGAGGCAATTGCTACATTGCTCCAGGATGCCCAGATTCATCAGATAGACAGGAGAGAACACTGGGAGCTGACCCTTGGACATGCCTGAATAAAAAAACTACTTTCCTGTAGACAAGTGAGTATAAGAGCTGTTTTTCTCTAAGCAAGTGAGGAAAGTAAGTACAAAAACGATGTTCCTCTAGGTAAAGAGAAAGGCTGAGTGCTCTAGTAATTTGTAGCTTATTTAGTGCTAACAGCAAGTTGTGAACAAGTGCTGAGCACGAATAAGCAAATTCAAGTGCTAAAACTAAGAATTTGTACCTGGATCTTGTAGCATATGGGCTACCTAGTGCGTACCACTCCCACTGATAAGCTAGAAGCCTTCCCTCCAACACAAAGGCTTGGGGCTTCAGAAGCTTACAAAGTACTGGATACAGCAGATCTCTATCTGGACTAGACTAGTTACAGGAAAGGTGGGAAATGAGCACAAATGAAGGCTTTTAAACCAGAAAGTTGAAAGGTATGGGAAAACTGCCCAAATGGCCAATAAACTATAATTTCTGGATAGGCTACCTAGTGCTTACCACTCCCACTGATAAGCTAGAAGGCTTACTGCCAACACAGAAAGGCTTTGGGGGCTCAGAAGCTTACAAAGTCCTGGATACAGCAGATCTCTATCTGGACTAGACTAGTTGCAGGAAAGGTGGGAAACGAGTGCAAATGCAGGCTGTTGAACCAGAAATTTGAAAGAGATGGAAAAACTGCCAAAACTGTAGCTGTTTTATTATTATGCAAGACTATATTTCATGTAATCAATATTGATGGAAACATTACATTTTTTCCAAATGTAATGCATTAAGCAACTATAATTGCTGCATTGCTGTTAAATTCTAACATTACCAAAAGTGGCAGGTACAGTTGTATGGGGTTACTGTTGTGAATAAACTTCTGCTGCTTTGCAAACACGGATATATTAGTGACAAAAAAATGAATTTATATTGTATGCAGTTAGACTACTAGATATGAAGTAGTTTACTTCATTTGGTCTTCAACTTGTGAGTTTCAGATCCACATCAGATCCGACATGCCCGCATTTTCCAGCGATTGATCCGAGCTCCAAGCTCTTCCCCTTATTTTACCCATAATACCCCTTTTCTCCTTTCTTCCTCCAAATCTTGTTTGCTGCCAGCGTAGCAACAAGTGTGGTCTGAGCTGAGTCTTTTAGGGTGTGTGAGTGAAGTTTTTTGCAACTTCTCAAATTTCTTATATCCTCTCTATTTACCTTTTCACGTCTGCGTCAGTAAGTTTTCTCTTCCTTTCTGTCTGTACTTTTTGTGTGTGTGTGTGTGTGTGTGTGTGTTCGCATCTGGGCCTGGTGTGGGGATGGCAGAAGCCCCAAAAGCAGGTGTCAGAAAATGCACAGAGTGTGGCCATAAGCTCTCTCCAGTGGATGGCCACACTCTGTGCATGGTATGCCTGGGTGCAGACCACCTTAAGTCCCCTTGTTCTATTTGTGCTGGGGTCAACCCCAGAGCACTTAAGGACAGGGGGGAACAAACTTATCCTTTAAAAGCTTGCTTCCCTTCTCTGGGACAGCAGTCCTTTCTTCCTCTGCTGGGGGAGCAGTAGTCTGTGCATCTTCCTCTTCTTCCCTGGCTTCTGGGACTCACTCCCAGCAAGAGATCCAGGGAAGAGAATAAGACTAAAAAAGACAGGCCTTGCAAGTGGTCCCCCGATTGTTCGTCCCAGGCAGGTCCGCCACCCAAAGTGGGGCATCTGACTAGGCCTGATCTCCTCTGCTCTGATGTCCTTCAAGGATGCATCTGCAGTCTTTACAAATGGGTTGTCCTGTCGTCAGGCAGCCCTTCGGTCGGCCGGATTCCAAAGTCTGGGTCTGGCTTCGGCTGGTGTGGCACTTCACCCGACGTCATTGCGGCAGTTCTTCGGGTATAAAGGCATCAGCCGACGCCATTTTCCTCAGTCTTTCTTGCCGCGTGGCGCCCGAAGCAGAAGCTGTTCGCAAGTGCCGGTCGGTCAGATCCAGAGATTACTACTACCGAATACTACTTCGAAGACTTCTATAAAGCTAAGTACCCCGTTGGGGACTCTTTCTTGCCTCAGCCGATGTCAGAGAAAGTTAATAACTGTTTATCTTGTGGGAAACAAATACCTCATAAAGATTTCCACTCCTATTGCATACATTGCTTAGGCCCAGACCACGACGTAGCAGCTTGTCTAGCCTGTGCTTCTTTTAACCGATGGACGCTTAGACGTCGCTCTGACTTTGCTGAACAGATTTTCGGCTCCGATTTTGCCTACATTATGCCATCGGATCCTCAGACTACGCAAATAACCAAAAAACGCAAAGAAAAGGACCGACACTCGCGGTCCGCGGTTTCGGCCGAAACCGCGGTTAAGCATACCACGAGTGTCTCGGTTTCGGCTGAAACCGAGCAAGCGGTTCTTTCTTCAGCCAATAACTTGCCTTCTACCGAGGCCTCTTCTATCCTGGTAGAAACGGCTTCTGAAATCCAACCTTCTGTTGCGATTTCACAGGATTTATCAGACACCATTCCCCTAGATATTTCTACCCCTGCACGTGGAGCTGCTAGGCCTCCTCCAGCTATGTCTATTAAGGCCTTTGCCAGGGCTAAAGCAGCCAAAGCATCAAAACCTGTGCCTGCCAAGCCCCCCTCTCACAGGCCCAGCACCAGCTCCCATATGCTTTCTTTGGCAGAGGACCTCATCTCTTTAATTCGTGAAGCCCAGCCTCATCCAGACAGGGCCTCTCTCCCTCCTCCAGAAAAGAGGCCTAGAGCAGAGCCCCCTGAGCCAGTAGCCACAGATGATTCCTCTGATGACTCAGAACATACAGACCCTCCTGAGGCTTCTTATTCTCCTTACGAAGACTCTGATGCTGAGGAGTCCATCCCTTCAGCCTCTCCTCCTGAGGAATTTTCCTTTGGGGAAACCTTGCATGCTATGAGGGAACAATTTCAGTGGCAGGGCCAAGATTTCTCAGACTCTAGAAAAAGGCTTAGGACCTTTCTACACTTGCCACAGCATAGGCCTTTAGCTATACCTCCAGTTCTATCTGTTGATGATGATGCATTTAATGATGCTTGCACTGCTCCTGATACTTTACCTCCGGCTCCTGCTAAGCCCGATAGGTACTACAGGGTCCCGGACACTCATCGCCACTTACATAAGGCCCCTTTTGCAGATCCAGAGACTATCTCCCAGGGCCCTAAAGCTGTAGCAGCTACTTCTTCTAAAAACCCCCTCCCCTCTGAAAGGGAATCCAGGTCCTTAGAGAGATGGGGTAAAAAAGTTTACACCTCTGCTACTTTGTCAGCTAGAGCTTTGAACTGCCAATTTCATATGATTCAATATCAAGAGTTTATGCTTGACCAGTTGACTAAAAAGCTGTCCTCTGAAGAATCTTTAGATAAAAAGTATGTTCAAGAAATGTTACATAACATACAGCAGGTTAGTAACCATTCTTTAAAATGTGGCTATGATGCACTGGAGGCTTCCTTTAGATCAGCCATGACTGGCACAGTTATCAGGAGGCATGCATGGTTGAAAGAACAGGCATTACCAGACCATGTCAAATCTAAGCTTTTGGATGCACCTATGGACAAGGTCAATTTATTTGGTGCCCCGCAGCAGGTACTAAAAAAGATGGAAGAGAAAGCAAAATCTGTGCAAACAGTAAAAGATTTCTTACAAGTTCAACCTCCAAGGTTTAGCAGGAATTGGCCCTCCAAGAATTGGCCCTTTCCGGACTCCTCTAAGGCACAAAGAGGCAGGAATAGGCGCTCTAGAGGCAGAAACCAATCCAGGGGTGCCTACAGGGGTCGCCAGTGGCAGGGTAACAACCAACGAGGCACGGATACAGCCACCACCACTACAACAACTCAATCACAGTGACTTGGCGGTGGCACCGCCTACCAGAGAACAACTAGAAGCACCCTTAGGCGGAAAGCTAACATTATTTTCAAGAAACTGGCACTGCATTACAAGAGAAAAATGGATTTTGCAGACTATAGACAAAGGTTACAGGTTCCATTTCCATACACTACCAGGAAAGAGAGGAATGCCAAACCTACCACCTTCTCAAAGGACAGAAGCTCTAAAACAAATATCTCAATTATTAAGAATGCGAGCTGTGGAAAAGGTACCATTTATGGAGCAAGGGAAGGATTTTACTCCAGGCTCTTCCTGGTACCAAGAAAAGAAAACAAATGGAGGCCTATTCTAGACCTGTCCGCTTTAAACACATTCCTCATTGTTCCAAAATTCAAAATGCTGACCCTACAGCAGCTTCTTCCCATGCTGGGCAAGGAGTCTTGGCTGGTAACTCTAGATCTCAAGGAGGCATACCTGCACGTCCCCATAAGACCAATTTGCAGAAGATACCTCAGATTTCTTGCAGGATCAGAGCATTATCAATTCTCAGCATTGCCCTTTGGCTTATCTACTGCGCCCAGAGTGTTCAAGAAATGCCTGGCATCAGTAATCGCTCATTGCAGACTTCAGGGAATTCAAATCTATCCCTACCTGGACGACTGCCTGATACAAGCGGACAACAAAAACAAACTAACAGAAGACTTACAAAGAGTCATCTACCTGCTACAAGCCCTGGGATATACAGTCAATACAAAAAAGTCAAGGCTGATTCCATCCCAAAGAATAACCTTTCTGGGTGCAGTACTGGACACATCAAAACAAATGGCATTTCTAACTGCAGAAAAGAAAGAGCAACTTCCTCTCTACTTCTTGGCATTAACAAAGCAGAGCCATCTAACTGCAAGAAAAATGCTACAAGCTCTAGGCTTCATGGCATCCTGCATATACTGGTCCCTCATGCCAGGCTTCATATGAGAAAGCTACAGTGGTACCTAAAGAATTTGTGGTCTCAGCACAAGCACAGCCTAGAAACCAAAATTCCAATAATCCCATGCCTGAAGCAAGAGTTCTTATGGTGGGCTCAGGCCTGTCAATCGAACACAGGACTGCCCTTCTGCAAAAGTCAACCAAGACAAACCATCACGACAGATGCCTCAGACCTCGGTTGGGGGGCACACATGATGGGCAAGTGCATTCAAGGCCTATGGACTCGAGACCAGCTGCATCTGCACATAAATCTAAAAGAAATGATGGCAGTAAAATTGGCAATCCAGGCATTCAGACCTCTTCTCCAAGAAGGCCAGTTGATGATAAGGACAGACAACACCACAGTTATGTGGTACATCAACAAACAGGGAGGCACACACTCATACCCTCTATGCCGGCTGGCACTGGACCTATGGGATGTGGCTCTGAGCTACAACATTCAGTTACAGGCAATTTATGTACCAGGGAAGGAAAACATTCTAGCAGACATATTAAGCAGAACTACAACAGATGCCCACGAATGGATGTTGCATCCGGACATTTTCAAAACCATCACAAGAGAATGGGGATTACCACAAATAGACTTGTTTGCATTAATTCTGCACAAGGACTTACCACCCACTTGCTTGGAAGGTGGACTCCCTATCCTTCAGTTGGAAAAGCCTGACAGCATACGCATTCCCACCACTTCCTTTGATGCACAAGGTGCTTCTGAAGATCAAAGAGGAACGTCCGAGGATCATTCTGATAGCCCCAGACTGGCCAAGACAACATTGGTATCCACTGCTGAGGAGCATGTCCCGGGAACAAATATGGACACTGCCCCTGATCCCATTACTGCTGACACAGAACAACTACAACATTCTGCATTCAAACCTAAAAACTCTGCAGCTAACTGCCTGGAACATTACATAACAGCAATTAACCCAAAGTTATCCCAAAGGGTTAAAGACATAATCCTAGAGGCTCGTAGACCTTCAACAAGAAAGAATTGTGCAGCAAAATGGAAAAGATATCTCATCTGGAGTACTGCAAAGGGGCAAGATGTGACACTGGTGAACATAGCCAACATCCTGGAGTACTTGGCGGAGCTCTTCCATACAGGCCTGTCCTATTCCTCCATCAAGATACATGCATCAGCTATTTCAGCAGAATACAGCTTGGATCCTCCTGTCTTCTCGCATTCTCTGCTCAGACAGTTTCTGAGAGGAATTAAAAATGTAAAACCTCCCAGGAAACCTCCATTGCCAGCATGGGACTTGAACTTTGTGCTAGAAAAACTGACTCTACCTCCTTTCGAACCAGCAGCTACAGCAGAATTGCAATACTTATCCTGGAAGACTGCTTTCCTGCTGGCAATAACTTCAGCAAGAAGGGTCTCTGAACTACAGGCATTAATGGCAGTACAACCCTTCCTGATCTTCCATCAAGATAGTGTCCATGAGAACAAATCCTACATTTATGCCTAAGGTGGTATCCAGAGTCTCTTTAAATCAGGCTATCCACCTTCCTACATTCTTCCCCAATCCACAGAACATGTCAGAAAAGCTCTTGCATACCTTGGATGTACACAGACAATTACGCTACTACCTGGACAGGACAAAAAACAATAGAAAAACTGACCAGCTTCTGGTGGCATATGCAACAGGAAAAGAAGGAAAACCAATTTCTAAACGGACAATCTCCAAATGGATAGGAAATTGCATTAGATTTTGTTACTCCTACCATGGAAAGAAAACTCCAGAGGACATCAGGCCTCACTCCACAAGGGCTACAACCACTACCACAGCTTTCTTACGAGGAGTGGCTACCAAGGACATTATAGAGGCTGCTACTTGGACCTCCTTGCATACATTTGCCAAGCATTATAACTTACCTCTATACTCTAGATCCCGTGCTGGTTTTGCCACTGCTGTTTTGCAAGGGATCCTGACTACACCATAATCTATTCTCATTTCCTCCTCCCCTAGTTTAGCTATGGTATTCTACCCATTTGTAAAGACTGCAGATGCATCCTTGAAGGACATAGTACAGTTTTGTACCTACCATAAATGTAGATGTCCGAGAGGAATGCATCTGCAGTCAGGATTACCCACCCTCCTTCCCCTCTGAGGTACTCCTAGGTTACTTATCAATCTTCAGCTAGCTTGGGGGGGATCTATTATGGTGTATTTGTTTGTATATATGTACATACATGTTTATTTTGTGTGTTTGCTCTCTACTATTTGGAAACTTTGGCATTTTATCCAAATTTAGCCATCCAAGAGGGCACCTGGCATCTGGGGCAAGAAACACTGAGGAAAATGGCGTCGGCTGATGCCTTTATACCCGAAGAACTGCCGCATTGACGTCGGGTGAAGTGCGACACCAGCCGAAGCCAGACCCAGACTTTGGAATCCGGCCGACCGAAGGGCTGCCTGACGACAGGACAACCCATTTGTAAAGACTGCAGATGCATTCCTCTCGGACATCTACATTTATGGTAGGTACAAAACTGTACTTTCTCTGAGGTCCTCCACCAAGCCAGAGGAACCTCCTAGCCGGTCCCCTACTAGGTTATCTTCCCCACCGTATTTCCCGACCAGTTTCGGTGGCGTCATCCCGCTCCACCCGTAGCCCTAGAGAGGCGGAGATGAACAAGATGATGCAGAGGTTTATCCGCACTCAGATCCAGATGGGGGTCTTGCTGGTGCACTCTCCCTCGGGAGGGGCCTCCTTGCAACCTATTTTCCGTCCAATAACTCCTTCTCCAGTCCGACCGGTGGTTTGAGTTTTTGGATCCAAGGACCCTTTGGGTTGAGGGGTCGGTGCCGACAGTACTGTGTACCTCGTCGCCGCCTTGAGCTTGTCTGATCTGACTGGGTCTTGAGCTCTTGGAGCCGTAGCCTCGAAGTTGGATCCGAGGGGGTGCTTTCGGCTCTGAGTGCTTTGGAGTGGAGCATTCCCTTTGGCATCTCTGCTCCTGGAGTCTCTGCTGACTCCCCTGTCGGATCAGGGGGAACGGCTCCAACCCGTAGTTCCCAGGAGGTTCGCTCCCCCTCAGCCTTCAACGTGGTGGAGAGGGTTCTCATGGTGTCTTGTCCTTGTACTTTGTCCAGACCCCCCCTGGCTCTAGGTTCCCACCAACTTGATGTCTCAGGGACAGCCCATGGTCATGATACCTCAGGAAGTTCCCCCAGGGAACAGCAAGAGGTTTGCGAGTCCTCTCAAGAGAGTCCCATTGAGGAGGTGCCTCGTAAACTAACGTGTAAGAGGAGGCACTTGGACTTGTCCACCAGAGTCCCTCAATGACGACACAGACTTGGAGGAAGGGGAAGGTTCTCCACGGTCACCCCCCCCCCCCAAGAATGTCTTGTTTGGAGACATCATGGAGCTCCTCCACCAGAGGGGTTGGGTGGTCTGCCCAAAACCGACCTCTGAGTCTGTGTTCCTGGAGGCGTACGACTCGGGCCTGTCTACCTCTTGGGTGTCCCCTCCTGCAGATCCTTTAGTGGATCTCATAACATCTAGGGCATGGAAGGAACCGGACACCATAGAGCCATTCCCAAGCACCCCAACAAAGTATTGATCCCCTAGTCGGACAGGACACACTGGAACAAGGAGTTCCCTGTAGATGCGATGATGGTGGGAGTCACCACTAACGAGCTCACTCAAGAGAGCTTCACGGTTCATCCGCCTGATCAGGAATTGAGGGCCATGGACTGTTTGGGAAGTGGTTGTAAGCTTCAGTGACCTTCTCTGTGAGGGAGCTAAACTACATGGTGCACGTCATTCTACTTCAATGAGACCTTGTGAAGGAAGTCACGGAGTCTAACCCAGAGTCCATGGACGAGGACAAGAAGCTGTTCTCCTCCCAAATGGCCAATCTTAAAGAGGTTGCGAATACGTCCATGTGACTGCTCTTATGTCAGAGGGAGCCACAAGGGCGGCCAGGACAGGCGTTGCCATCAGACGTCATGCCTGGCTGTGGCTGTGTCAGTTCTCTTAGCCCTTTAAGGCGTCTTTTACCAATGCCCCATATGATGGTTCTTCTCCGTTTGGGAAATCCGTCAGAGACACTATTCCAGAGCGCGAAGGATGGGAAGACACTGTCTGCTGTCAGGATCACCTTCTCACCCCCTCAAAGATCCTTTTCGAGGAATCAGCGAGGGACAAAGATGATTTGATTCCGTAAGTCTCGGGCGTTTTCCTGATTTGCTCAGGACTCTGCTTCCCCCAGAGATCAGATTACAGTAGACACTGCCCTAGAGGCAGAGGGGTTCCAAGGAATTTTGGGTCCCAAGAACCCTTCTCAGAGAAACCCGGGCAGCAGCTCTGAAGGGTTGCCCGACTGCTCATCTCTGGAAGCAGTCTGGGGTCATCTGTCACTGCACCCAACAACATGGGAGTCCATTATGACAGATCACTGAGTGTTGTGAATCATATCCAGAGGATATTTTGTTCCATTCAAGGAACTGCCCTATCCAAACGAGCACCTCCCAGACATTCCACCCACACAGAAGGAGGAAGCAGCGCTAGTAATCGGAAAGCTGCTGAAGAAACGAGTCCTCCAGCCAGTCCCCCTAGACCAGTCCAGATCTGGCGTTTTATTCCAGGTTCTTTTTGGTAGTAAAGAAAATGGGGAACTTCAGACCCATCTTGGATCTGTCCACATTTAACCTGTCAGTAGCCAAGGCGAGTTCCAGATGCTCACACTTCAGTCCATCCTGCCCTTTCTGCAGGTCAAAGATTGGATGTGCTCAATCGACCTCCAGGATGCATTCTATCACATCAAGATAGACAGGCACTCCAGGACGTTTCTCCACTTCCAGTTGGGAGCCAATCATTATCAGTTCAGAGCCTTTCCCTTTGGTCTCACCATAGCCCCCAGGGTGTACACCAAGGTGATGGCAGTTATAGTGGCTCACCTGAGGCTTCAGGGTATTCATGTCTTCCCTTACCTGGACAATTAGCACTTTGCTGCCTCTTCAAAGCATCTACTCTGCCAAGCCAGGGATACTTCCTTCTGCTAGCAAACAATTTGGGCATCACCGTCAATCTGAACAAGTCATCATTGGCTCCAGTCCAAATCCAGATTCTAGACTTTATTGGGACTCAGTTGGACACTATTCACGTGAGTTTTTCTCACTTCAGACAGGATACACAATCTAAGATTACATGTGTTGCACATTCTTCATATCCAGCTCCCAACAGCCGAAGCAGTTCTAAGGGCATTGGGTTCCATGGCAGCCACGATCAGTCTTCTGCCGATGGCTCGTGTTTGTATGAGAGTTCTTCAGTGGACGCTTGCGGTCCAGTGATCCCTGTAAGATTTTCCTCTGTCCTTTCCTTTGTGGATCTTCTCAAGGGTGTGCAGGGACTCCCTTTGGTGGTGGGTTCAGTCCCCGGACCTCTTAAGGGGGTGCTGTTTTCATCCTGCCTTTACCAAAACCATGGTGACCACTGACGCCTCCCAGCTAGGGTGGGGAGGGCACTGCTCGGGAAGAAAAGTTCAAGGCATGTGGTCCCCTTCCTAGACCAGCTTGCATATCAACGTACTAGCGATGAGGGCGGTCCTTGCGTTGCAGGCCCTTCATGCTCATCTTCCTCTAGGGATGTTTGCAATTCAGACAGACAATATATCAGTGGTGTGGTATATCAACAAACAAGGGGGAACTAGATCCTATCCCCTCTGTCGAGAAGCCGTGAGAGTGTGGGAATGGGCGATATCTACTGGCCACTTTCTGGTGGCAGTGCACATTCCGGGGCCGTCTAATGTTGTAGCGGACAAGCTCAGCAGATCTATCCCGATGCCTTACAAGTTGTCTCTGTATCCTTCAGTAGCAGAACAGATCTTTCAAAGGAGGGGGGGGGGGTCATCCTTGCTGCAATCTCTTAATTTCCTTCCAACAAAAAATGCAGTGAGTTTTACGCTCTGAACGCCCCGCAGGGGGAAGCCCCCAGAGACACACTGGTACATGCTTGGTCTCTGTCTTCTCTATGCTTATCCTCCGCTTAATCTTGTGTAGAAGTTTCTTCAGAAAGACCGAAGGCTGGGGAGCACTGTGATCCTCATTGCCCCATTCTGGCCTCGCCAAGTTTGGTTCCCCTTACTGTAGTATCATCTGGTAGTTCCTCCGTAGACGTTGGATCCAGTTCCTGCATTTCTTTCTCATCTCCGAGAGATTCCTCACCCAGACCCGGACAGTCTAAAGCTCATGGCATGGCTGCTCCAGTTCCCAGGATCATTAGGACTTCCGGATTGTCATCCCCTGTTGAATCGATTTTGGTAGTGGCTCATAAATCTTCCACCAGAAAGGTGTATTGGAGTAAATGGAAACGTTTCTCCATATGGGTCACTCAGCAGGCCTTGGATCCCTTTACTGCACCTCTTTCGGCAGTCTTAGAATTTCTGGCGAGTATGTTTCATCAGGGTGTCGGCTCATCTACAGTTAGTCCAGCTGGCAGTCATTTCTAATTTTCATGCAGGGGTGAACATGACTTCCTTGGCGTCTTCCAAAATTTGTAAGACTTTCCTTAAGGGTGCCTTCCTTCTTAGATCTCGGGTTAACAACCCTATGCCTCCGTGGGCTCTTACTTTAATGTTACAGGCATTCGTCTCTGCATCCTTTGAACCTGCGGCCTCTGCTGATTTGCAGTTTGACCTGGAAAACTGCCTTCTTAGTTCCCATTACATCAGCCAGAAGAGTATCAGAACTCCGGGCTCTTTCTGTCAAAGTGCCTTATATGACTTTTCACAAAGACAGGGTGTAATTGCACACTAATCAGTCTTTCCTTCCTAAAGTAGCCTCAAAAGCCAATATTACTCGGACTATCAATTTACCATTTAGTCCCCTAAGGGGAAAATGTAAGATGTTCATGATGTTTCAGTGTTGTAGTCCTAACCAATGGGTTTATCCGGCTCCCGGTAGCCCTCGATTGGCCAGAATACCAAAAGTAAGTAAATATGACTGGCTGTCCATTGTAAAGGACGTCAGGATGTCCGATACAAAAGGAGGCAGCCAATGTCACTTCCTCAGTCTTCCTTGCCGCGGAGCCCAAAGCAGAAGCATTTCTTGCACAAGTGTCTGTCGGCAGTTTACTTTTTTTGTTTCTGACTGCAGAGTTGAAGTCAACTACAGCTAAGTACCCCATTGGGGATCCTCTTTTCTTGCCTTAACGAATGTCAGAAAAGGTTAATTGTCTTACCTGTGGAAAGCAGATTCCCCATAGAGATTTTCATTCCCATTGTATTTGTGTAGGCTTTGACCACGACGTTCCTAATTGTGATCTCGGTGCCTCCTTTAATCCGCGTACTATTCATCGTCGGGCTAAGCTTTTAGCTAAACATTTTGGAGATTGGCCTAAGTTTGTCGGTGTGGCATCCACTAGTCTTCAGGCTTCGGATATCCCCAAAAAACGTAAGGATAAGTACCACGACAGGCTTCAGAAGGTTAAGTCCTCGATAATAGGATGGTCTTCAGTCATGTGGTAGCCAGTGAGGCGCCTTTACAGCCCCTGCAGTCCGGGTTTTCAACCGCAGGCCTCGGTTGAGACCATTTGAGTCCCCCAGACCTCTGGCCTCCATTTTGCCTTCTGACCTTTAGCCTGTCGCCTCTTCAGCTGGATCCGGAGCCGCTAAGCTGACGCTGGTGTCCAAGGCCTCCGTTCTTCGTTCAGACAGCAAACTCATACCCGACTACCTCTCCTGCAACTTCGGCGGTTGCCAAGCCTCCTGAGTCCTTCAGGATTACAGGTAAATCTTCCAGTCATAAGCCTGTGAAAAAGCAGGCTCCAGTTTCTTCTTGTTCCCCTCAATCCCAAGTGGTTAAAATGGCTAATGACCTTTTGACTCTTATTAGGGGTTCACAGCCTCCTCCTTCTAAAAGGAGTTTGGATGTTTCTTCTGAGGCTTTTGTCTTTTTCTGGTTCTGATTCTTCTAGCATTTCTGCTGATGAAGATGAAGTTTCTCAGACTTTTTCTCCTTTTGAGGATTCAGATGCAGAGGAGTCCACCCTTCTGCCTCTCCCCCAGAAGATTTCTCTCTTGGTGATACTTTGAATACTCTCGGGGAGCATTTTAAATGGGAAAGTCATGATTATCCCCAATCTAAGAAAAGGATTAGGGAGTTTTTGGCATAAGCCTCTGGCTGTTTCCCCAGTGTTGGAGATGGTTGTTGATGTTTTTCTGGAAAATTCCTTGTCTCCAAATTCAGTTCCTCCTACGCCCAGGTAACCTGACAGGTACTAGAGTCCCTGATAACCTGACAGGTACTAGAGTCCCTGATTCTTACCGGTTTCTTTTCAGGAGACTGTTGGCTGATCCTGAGGTTATTTCTCAAGGCCTTAAAGGAGTTAAGGCCACTGTTACCAAAAATCCTGTTCCTTCTGACAGGGAATCTAGGAACCTAGATAGGTGGGGTAAAAAAGTTTATATCTCTGCTACTCTTGCTGTTAGGTCTACTAATTGTCTTTTTTATATGCTGAAGTACCAGTAGCACATCTTGGAGGCTATTAAGTCTAGGATAGCGAGTGTGCCTCTTTTGCCAGAGAGTAAGGATTTGCAGGATTTGCTGAATTCTGCCAGTCTGGTCAGTAAACATTCTTTACATTGTGGTTTTGACATTCTAGAAGCCTCCTGCAGGGTACAGCTACTGGATCTGTTATTAGAAGGCATGCTTGGCTCAGGGAACAGCCCCTTCCAGAGCCTGTCGAGGCTTTTAGATGTACCTTTGCATGAGGACAGTCTTAACAGCAAAGCAGAGGAAGTGCTCAAAAAGATGGAGGACAAGGCCTAGTCTACACAAACAGTTAGACTTTCTGCAAGTTCAACCTCCTCGCTTTAGCAGGAATTACCCTTCTAAGAGTTGGATGTTTCTTGATACCAGCAGACAGAACCGCTCTAGGACTAGAGGTCACAAATCTTCTAGGGGGCAGGTAGCTACCCCTCAAAGGTCTAAAGTGTTGACAGGCTTCCTCTTCCAAGGCGGGAAGTTGTAAGCCTCCATCTCAATCTAAACATTCTCAGTGACTCGGTCCAACTTCTGCCTGTTCTTGCCTGCCTGGAGAGTCCTTTAGGGGGAAGATTGGCCCTTTTTGCAAATGTCTGGGCCACTATCACGGACGACAAATGGGTACGCAGAACTGTATCCCTAGGGCACAAGTTTTCTTTCCACACCTTTCCAGTTCCCAAAGGATTCCTGGATGCTCCTCCGAACCAAAGGGCAGAAGTAGAAAAACAAAGTTGGTCTCTTTCTTCTGGGAGCACTAGAATCAGTTCCTGCTCAGCAGGTAGACCAGGGTTTATATTGCAGACTTTTCCTAGTTCCAAAAAAAGAAGGCACCTGGTGTTCCATCCTAGATGTATCCATTCTGAACTCCTTGGCAATTCCAAAGTTCAAAATGCTCACTCTGCATCAGTTGCTGCCATTGTTAGAAAAGGATTCCTGGCTGGTAACTTTGGATCTCAAAGAAGCTTATTTGCACATCCCTATCAGGGAAATTTGCAGGCAATACCTTCATTTCAGGGGTGGGCAAGCAACATTATCAATTCTCTGCACTGCCCTTTGGTTTCTCTACTACTCCCAGAGTTTTCACAAAGTGCCTGACTCCAGTCATTGCTTTTTGCAGGCAGAAGAAAATTCAAAGTTATCCATACTTGGACAACTGTCTGATTCAAGCAAATTCTCAGGAACAGCTGTTAAAGGATCTCGAATTTGTAAAGACTCTTCTCTCTTTCCTGGGTTACACACATAACAAGGAAGAATCAAAAATGTTGCCATCCAAGGAGATTGCATTTTTGGGAGCGAGTCTGAACACAGCCGCCCAGATAATGTATCTCACCCAGGAGAAGCAGACAGCTCTTTCAGTTTACTTCAAGGATTTGGCAAGCCTGTCCAGCTCCCTGCAAGCTTTGGGATACATGGCCTCTTGCATCCTCATTCCATATGCAAGACTGCATATGAGGAAATTGCAATGGTGCCTCAAGAACATTCTGTGTCAATACACACAGGACCTGAATATGATGATTCCTCTGCTTCCATCTCTGCAGACGGAGTTTCTATGGTGGGCAACAGCCTGTATACAAAACAAAGGCATGCCTTTTCGGGCACCTCTTGCCACTCAAGTTCTGACTACAGATGCATCGGACTATGCCTGGGGAGCTCACCTGGATGGCAAATGCATACAGGGAAGTTGGAATGCCCAGCAGATGCACCTGCACATAAATCTAAAGGAGTTGATTGCAGTTCAGCAGGCCTTACTAGCTTTCAAGCATCTTCTTTTTCCAGGGACCCTGTTTGTCAGGACAGACAACACCAGAGTCGTGGTACATCAGCAAGCATTTAGGGGACTCATTCTTACCCCCTGTGCAAGCAGAGCATGAATCTTTGGTTCATAGCAGCATCCCTGGGCCTGCATCTCCTAGCTCAGTTTCTTCCAGGGAGAGACTGTTTTTTTGGCAGACCAGTTGAGCAGACAAACCCTGGATCCTCACAAGTGGCAGTTGAACAGAGCAGTCTTTCACAGCATCATTCAACGTTGGGGCACACCTCAGGTGGATCTTTTCTCCTCCCCAGGCAGCCATCTTCTACTTCTTTTTTACAGCAGAGCCTGGAGAAGAGTGGATGCCGTGTCCTTCCCTTGGACGCCGCTGTCAGTTTATGCCTTCCCTCTTCTTCCTCCTCTTCCCAGAGTATTATTGAAGATCAGGGATGAATGACCAAGGACTATTCTCATAGCTCCAGACTGGTCGAGACAGCATTGGTATCCACTACTTTGCAGTCTCTCCCAATTTCCTCCTTGACATCTTCCTCTGAAGCCAGATCTTTTTGTTCAGGAAGGGAGAAACGTTCTCCATCTTCAGTCTCTCCATTTGGCAGCTTGGATCATTGTATGACTCTAACCCATCCTCATCTTCAGTCTCTCCATTTGACAGCGTGGCTCATTGTATGACTCCATCCCATCTTCATCTTCAGTCTCTCTATTTGGCAGCGTGGCTCATTGTATGACTCCATCCCATCTTCATCTTCAGTCCCTCCTTTTAGCAGCGTGGCTCATTGTATGATTCCATCCCATCCTCAACTTCAGTCCCTCCATTTAGCAGCGTGGCTCATTGTATGACTCCATCCCATCCTCATCTTCAGTCTCTCCATTTGGCAGCTTGGCTCATTGTATGACTTCATCCCATCTTCATCTTCAGTCCTTCCATTTGACAGCTTGGCTCATTGTATGACTCCATCCTTTTTCTTCTTCCTTCAGTCCCTCCATTTGACAGCGTGGCTCATTGTATGACTCAATCCTTTTCTTCTTCCTTCAGTCTCTCCATTTGGCAGCGTGGCTCATTGTATGACTCCATCCCATCCTCATCTTCAGTCTCCCCCATTTGGCAGCTTGGCTCATTGTATGACTCCATCCTTTTCTTCTTCCTTCAGTTGCTCCATTTAGCAGCATGGCTCATTGTATGACTCCATCCTTTTCTTCTTCCTTTAGTCGCTCCATTTGACAGCTTGGCTCATTGTATGACTCTATCCTTTTCTTCTTCCCTTTCCCAGCAGGTAGTTGACTTGCTGAGGGAGGCCAGGAGGTCTAGCACTAGGATGTCCTACGCTGGCAAATGGGAAAGGTTCTCTCCTTGGATGCAGGCTAGAGGGGAATCTTCTCAGCCTACCCTTCCTCTGATCCTGGAATACCTGGCTGATTTGCTTCAGGGTGGTCTTTCTTTCTTTTTCATCTATCAAGATCCATGCTTCAGCCATTTCTGCTCATTGTTTTTTTGAACAACCCATTTTCCCTCATCCCCTGATGAAAATGTTTCTCAAAGATGCTTGCGACTTAAAACCTCCCAGAAGGACACCTACTCCAGCCTGGATCTTAATTTTGTTTTAGAGAAACTCACTCTTCCTCCTTTTGAGTCAGCTGCCACTGCAGTTTTAAAGTTTCTCTTGTGGAAGACTGCCTTCCTCTTGGCTATAACTTCATCAAGGAGGGTTTCAGAGCTGCAAGCATTGGCTGTGGAGTCTTTTACTTTCTGTGCAGATGGGGCCTCTCTGAGAACCACCCCTTCTCCTTTATGCATAAGGTGATTTCTACCCTGACTCTTAATCAGTCCATACACCTTCCTGCCTTCTTTCGTAATCCTTGAAATGGAGGTGAAAGGATCCTACATTCTCTTGATGTGCACAGGCAGCTCAGGTTTTACCTGGACAAGGTTAAAGACCTTCAGAAATCAGCACAGTTATTTGTCAGTTTTGCCCCCTGGAGTCCAGGGCAAGGCTATTTCTATGCAAACTATTTCTAAGTGGATTGGACATTGTATTACTCTGTTGTTCCTTTCATGGCAAAGTTCCTTTTCAAGGGGTTAGGACCCACTCAACTAGAGCAGCTTACACCTCTGCAGCCTTTTTAAGGGGTGTCCCTTTTTAAGGGGTGTCCCTACTAAAGATATTTTGGAGGCTGCCACATGGTCTTCTGTTCACACTTTCGCAAAGCATTATAATTTGCCTTTGTTTTCTAGAGCCAGGGCAGTTTGCCACTGCTGTTCTACAGGGCATTATTTCCAATCCTTGATTCTATTGGTTCCGCTTCTCTTTTCTCTGGGCTTTGGTAATCAACCCATTGGTTAGGACTGCAGCAGTGAAACACTATGAACATAGTACAGTTGTATACACTTAACACAAATGTAGATGTTCGAGTGTATTCACTGTTGCAGTCCTGGTTTCCCTTCCTCCATATCCCTTTTGATTCTCTCCTGTTCTCCTTTCCTAAGGTACAGGCTAAATTTGGTGTTGTTTGCCAAAGTGGCTTTTGGTTTAAGCCTTGATGTTCTTCATCTCACATTGCTGCAGTCCTAACACTTGGGTAGTCCGCTGTCCCAGTCGGCCCGAATACCAAAGTATAAGGCTGACGTCGGTCAAGGCGCATTTGACTGACATCAGAACGTCAGGGTACAAATGCGCATGACCGACGTCATATCCTCAGTCTTTTTTGCCGCATGGTCCGATGCAGAAGCAGTATTGCGAGTGCAGGTTGGCGTTCTGAAATTTTCTGAAGTCGGAGTTTCAGACCGAATCAAAGTTGGCTAAGTACCCAGTTGGGGAATATTTTGTTTTTTTCTTGCCTCAGTATTTAACCGGATGTCAGAAAAAGTGAATAACTGTATTTCTTGTGGGAAACAGATACCTCATAGAGATTACCATACATTGTGTATACCTTGCTTAGGGCCTGAGCACGACGTTGTTGGCTGTCGCTCTTGTGCTAGATTTAACAAACGCACTATTAAGAGAAGATTAGATTGTGCCAGGTTAGTTTTTGGGAAGCGTTGTAATTACAACATGCCGTCGGATGCTCCGACGCCCGCTTCGTCTAAAAAACGCAAGGACAAAGCAGTGGGAGACTGCGCTCAGCTTGCAGCTTACTCTTCAAGCAAGGTTTCTGCCAGGAGCACAGAACTCCTTAGCAGATGTGTTAAGCAGGCAAATCATGGATCCCCATGAGTGGAAACTGGATCTTCATGTATTTCAAAAATTGACAGTGTCATGGGGAACTCCAGGCATAGATCTGTTCGCTTCTCCACTAAACCACCAGCTGCCAAAGTTTTGCACGAAAAGTTATCACACAGCTTGGAAAGTGGATGCTCTTTCGTTCAGTTGGGAAAATCTTCATGTGTATGCCTTTCCACCTCTGCCTCTCCTCCCAAAGGTACTCCTAAAGGTCAGACAAGACAAGCCAAGGATGATTTTGATAGCTCCAGGTTGGCCTCGGCAACACTGGTACCCATTACTGAGGAGTCTGGTAAGGAAGCCTCCATGGCCTTTACCTTTGATTCCACACCTATTGTCTCAGAGGGACGGTCATCTACTCAATGTCAAGCTTCACTCTCTTCATCTAACAGCCTGGCATATTCTCTTTTGAACCACAGCAGGTCTCAACTTCCTCAACAAGTTTTGAATGTGATTACGGAAGCCAGAAGACCTAGTACACGTAAGGTGTATGCAGAAAAATGGAAGGGATTTTTATTTTGGAGTGCAGCAAAGGATTTGGATGTTTCTGAGTCTAATTTGAGTGTGGCTCTTCAATATCTTACTGAGCTATTGGACAAAGGTTTGTCTTTCTCTTCCATTAAGATTCATGCTGCAGCAATTTCAGCTCACTATGATTGTGACCCACCATTGTTTTCTTATCCTTTGTTCAAGCAATTTCTTAGAGGGGCAAAGAATATAAGACCCCCACGAAGAGCTCCACTCCTGCTTGGGACCTCAATTTTGTGTTGGAGAAACTTACTCTACAACCTTTTGAGCCTGCGGCTACTGCTGAGTTGAAATACTTGTCATGGAAGACTGCTTTTTTGTTGGCCATTACTTCTGCAAGAAGGGTTTCTGAATTGCAGGCCCTTATGGCGGTGGAGCCTTTTTTGATTTTTCATAAGGATAGGGTATCATTACGTACTAATCCTTCATTTATGCCTAAGGTGGTTTCTAGTGTGGCTTTAAACCAAACTATTCATTTGCCTACTTTTTATGCAGATCCCCAAAATAGGGGAAAAGATTTTGCACACTTTAGATGTACACAGGCAGTTGCGTTATTATTTAAGCAGGACTAGGGATTTTAGGCAGTCTCAGCAGTTTGTTTCTTTTGCTTTGAGCTCTCAGGGCAAGCCTGTGTCAAAACAAACTATTTCTAAGTGGATTGGGTTTTGCATTGCATTCTGTTACTCCCATCATGGCAAAGAGATTCCAGCTGGGATTAGGCCTCATTCCACTAGGGCTACTGCCACTTCAACAGCATTTCTAAGGGGGGTGGCAACTAAGGATATTTTGGAGGCAGCTACTTGGAGTTCAGTGCATACTTTCTCCAAGCATTACCACCTTCCTCTCTATTCTAAGTCCAGGGCTGGTTTTGCCACTGCTGTGTTGCAGGGCATTTTGGCAGCTCCTGCTTCATTATAGCTTAGCCATCCTCCCTTACCTCTGCTTTGGGATTCTACCCAAGTGTTAGGACTGCAGCAATGTGAGATGAAGAACATAGTACAGTTTTGTACCTACCATAAATGTAGATGTTCAAGATCCACATTGCTGCAGTCAATTTTCACTCCCTCCTTCCCTCTGTGTTTAGGGGTGGTTGTGTGGGTGAGGTTCTATTTTTGTACATTTGTATATATTGTACATATTTTTGGCACAGGAGTGTTTTGGTGTTTTTTGGTTTTGGCCTTATCTTTTTAGGGTCTTCTGACATCTGGGGCAAGAAAAGACTGAGGATATGACGTCGGTCATGCGCATTTGTACCCTGACGTTCTGATGTCAGTCAAATGCGCCTTGACCGACGTCAGCCTTATACTTTGGTATTCGGGCCGACTGGGACAGCGGACTACCCAAGTGTTAGGACTGCAGCAATGTGGATCTTCGAACATCTACATTTATGGTAGGTACAAAACTGTACTTTTTCTGCGGGCTTCTGACGGTTATGGCAAGAAAGACTGAGGAAGTGACGTCTGCTGCCTCCTTTTGTATCGGACGTTCTTTACAACTGATGACAGCCGATTTTCATATTTACCTACCTTTGGTATTCTGGCCGATCGAGGGCTACCGGGAACCAGATAACCCATTGGTTAGGACTGCAACAGTGAATACACTCTAACATCTACATTTATGGTAAGTGTACACAAATGTACTTTGCACCTGTTAGATGTTCATAGACAACTGAGATTCTACTTGCACGAGACAAAACCTTTTCGTAAATTTGATCAACTATTCATGTCTTATTCTAAACCCTTCTTAGGTAAGCCAGTTTCTAAGGTAATTGTTGGAGATGTTGGATCTCCCAATGCATTGATGTCCTTCAAGGATGCATCTGCAGTCCTAACATATGGGTTGTCCTGCCTCAGGCAGCCCTTCGGTCGGCCGGATTCCAAAGTCTGGGTCTGGCCTCGGCTGATGTCGCACTTCACCCGACGTCACAGCTGCTGGGGTATAAAGGCATCAGCCAACGCCATTTTCCTCAGTCTTTCTTGCCGCGCGGTGCCCGAAGCAGAAGCTGTTCGCAAGTGCCGGTCGGTTAGATCCAGAGATGTCTACTACCGAAGACTTCTAAAAAAAGCTAAGTACCCCGTTGGGGACTCTTTCTTGCCTCAGCCGATGTCAGACAAAGTAAATTGTTTAACTTGTGGGAAACAAATACCTCATAAGGATTTCCACTCTTACTGCCTTCCTTGCTTAGGCCCAGACCACGACGTATCAGCTTGTCTAGCCTGTGCTTCCTTCAACCGACGGACGCTTAGACGTCGGTCGGAGTTTGCAGAGGAGTTTTTTGGTCCCGCTTTTGCATATAAAATGCCGTCTGAGACTCCGACTACACATTTAGCTAAAAAGCGCAAGGAAAAGGACCGACACTCGTGGTCCGCGGTTTCGGCTGAAACCACGGTTAGGCCAACCGCGAGTGTCTCTGTTTCGGCTGAAACAGAGTCCTCGGTTCTTCCTTCGGCCGAAAGCATGCCTCCGATATCCGAGGCCTCACAGAGCATGGCTGAATCTGCTACTGAAATTACTGCTACAGAAGCAGGCACCCAGGATTTGTCCGATACTATTCCTTTAGACATTTCTACTCCTGCACGTGGGGCTGCTAGACCCCCTGCTTCTATGTCTATCAAGGCCTTTTCCAGGGCTAAAGCAGCTAAATCTTCTAAGGCCTTACCTGCTAAAGCTCCCTCACACAGGCCTACCTCTAGTTCCCAGATACTCAGCCTGGCTGAGGATCTTATTTCTTTGATCAGGGGATCCCAACCTCACCCAGACAGGGCCTCTCAACCTCCTCCAGATAAGAGGCCTAGGACTGAACCCCCGGAACCCATCTCTACAGACTATTCCTCGGATGAATCAGATATTTCAGACCACCAGGAAGGCCCATATTCTCCTTATGAGGATTCTGATGCAGAAGACTCCATTCCTTCTGCTTCTCCTGAAGAATTTTCTTTTGGGGAAACCTTACATTCTATGAGGGAACACTTCCAATGGCAGGGCCAGGATTTTTCAGATTCAAGGAAAAGGCTAAGGACTTTTTTACACCTACCACAGCATAGGCCTTTAGCCATTCCTCCAGTACTATCAGTTGTTGATGCATATAATGATGCCAGTACTGCCCCCGATTCTCTTCCTCCGGCCCCTGCCAAGCCTGACAGATATTACAGGGTCCCGGACACACACTACCACTTGTATAAGGCTCATGTTGCAGACCCAGAAACCATTTCACAGGGCCCTAAAGGTGTGGCAGCTGCCTCTGCCAAAAACCCTCTTCCCTCTGAAAGGGAATCCAGAGCATTAGAGAGATGGGGTAAAAAGGTTTATACTTCTGCTACTCTTTCGGCCAGGGCCTTAAACTGTCAATTTCACATGATTCAGTACCAGGAATTTTTGTTAGACCAGCTAAATAAAAAACTGTCCTCTCCTGAACCTATAGACTGCAAGTCCCTTCAGGATTTGGTACATAACTCTCAGCAGGTCAGTAATAATTTCTTAAAATGTGGCTATGATGCACTGGAGGCTTCCTTTAGGTCAGCTATGACTGGAGCAGTGATTCGAAGGCATGCCTGGTTAAAAGAACAATCCTTACCAGACCATGTTAAGTCAAAACTCCTAGATGCTCCTATGGAGAAACAAAGTTTGTTTGGCTCCCCTGCACAGGAAGTTCTAAAGAAAGTGGAAGAAAAAGCAAAATCTGTCCAAACAGTCAAGAATTTCTTACAGGTCCAACCTCCAAGGTTTAGCAGAAATTGGCCTTCGAAGAATTGGTCCTTTCCAGACACCTCCAGAGCACAGAGAGGCAGAAATAGACGCCCAAGAGGCAGAGGTCAATCTAGGGGTGCCTACAGGGGACGTCAGTGGCAACCTGCCAACCAGAGAAGTGCTGCCACAGATGCAACTACAACCACTTCCACAGGACAGACACAATGACTTGGCTCTGGTTCCGCCTACCAGGGAACAACTGGAAGCACCCTTGGGCAGAAAGCTAGCCTTATTTTCAGACAACTGGCATTGCATTACAGGAGACAAATGGACTTTACAAACAATAGACAAGGGCTACAGGTTTCACTTCCACACTCTACCAAAAAAGAGAGGAATACCAAACCTACCACCAAGCCAAAAAACAGAGGCTCAAAGACAAATCAACAACTTACTAAGGATGAGAGCTATAGAAAAGGTACCACCTTTGGAACAAGGCCAAGGATTTTACTCCAGGCTTTTCCTTGTACCAAGAAAAGAAAATCAATGGAGACCTATTCTCGACTTGTCCGCACTGAACACATACCTCATTGTTCCAAAATTCAAAATGCTGACCCTCCAGCAACTTCTTCCCATGCTGGGCAAGGAGTCTTGGCTGGTGACTCTAGATCTCAAGGAGGCATACCTGCACATCCCTATACGACCAGATTGCAGAAGACACCTCAGATTTCTTGCAGGATCAGAGCATTATCAATTCTCAGCATTGCCCTTTGGCTTATCTACTGCGCCTAGAGTATTCACGAAATGCCTGGCATCAGTAATTGCTCATTGCAGGCTTCAGGGAATTCACATTTACCCATACCTGGACGACTGCCTAATACAAGCGGACAACAAGACAAAATTAACAAAAGATTTGGAAAATGTCATACAACTGTTGCAAGCCTTGGGATGCACAGTCAACATTCAAAAGTCAAGACTAGTACCATCCCAAAGGATAACATTTTTGGGTGCAGAACTGGATATATCAACTCAGATGGCTTTTCTCACAGAAGAAAAACAAAAGCAACTACCAGTCTACTTCATGTCATTAACAACACAAACTCAGCTTACTGCAAGGAAAGTCCTGCAAGCCCTGGGTTACATGGCATCCTGCATAATATTGATTCCGCATGCCAGGCTGCATATGAGAAAGTTGCAATGGTACCTAAGGAATGTATGGTCTCAACACAAGCACAGTCTAGAAGCCCAGATTCCAATAATTCCATGCCTGAAACAAGAATTCCTGTGGTGGGCTCAGGCCTGTCAAATAAACAGGGGATTGCCTTTCCACAAACCACATCCAAGCCAGACCATCACCACGGACGCCTCAGACCTAGGCTGGGGGGCACACATGGAGGACAAGTGTATACAAGGCCTATGGACCCAAGACCAGCTGAATCTACACATAAATCTAAAGGAGATGCTAGCAGTTAAACATGCAATCCAGGCATTCAGACCATTCCTTCAACAAGGTCACCTGCTGATAAGGACGGACAATACCACAGTCATGTGGTACATCAACAAACAGGGAGGTACACACTCATACCCTCTATGCCGGATGGCAATGGACCTGTGGAATTTGGCCCTGAATCTCAACATTCAACTACAGGCCAGATTTGTACCAGGAAAAGAAAATTCACTAGCAGACACCTTAAGCAGAACTACTACGGATGCTCATGAATGGATGCTGCATCCAGATATCTTCAGAACCATAACAAAGAAATGGGGAATGCCAGAGATAGACCTGTTCGCCTCCCCACACAACCACCAATTGAAGAAATTCTGCACAAGAGCATACCACCCACTTGCCTGGAGGGTGGACTCCCTTTCCTTCAGCTGGAAAAACCTGACAGCATATGCATTTCCACCTTTACCTTTGATGTACAAAGTCCTACTGAAGATCAGAGAGGAACAGCCAAGGGTAATCCTGATAGCTCCAGACTGGCCAAGGCAACATTGGTACCCGCTACTGAGAAGCATGTCTTGGACACACTCATGGCCTCTACCTCTGTCCCTTGCTTCTAACACAGAACAACTACAAGACCCTGCATCCAAACTTGAAAACACTGCAACTAGCTGCTTGGAATATTGCATAAAACAAAATAAACCAGATTTATCTCAGAGGGTTAAGGACATTATCCTGGAGGCACGCAGACCCTCCACAAGGAAAACTTATTCAGCCAAATGGAAAAGATACCTCATTTGGAGTGCAGCAAAGGGAGAAACTGTCTCATTGGCAAACATAGCACACATCCTGGAATACTTAGCAGAACTGTTCCACAATGGCCTGTCCTACTCCTCCATTAAGGTTCATGCATCAGCAATTTCAGCAGAATACAACATGGATCCTCCTGTCTTCTCTCATCCTCTACTCTGGCAGTTCTTGAGAGGAATCAAAAATGTAAAGCCTCCAAGGAAACCACCTTTACCTACATGGGATCTCAACTTTGTGCTGGGAAAGTTAACACTTCCCCCTTTTGAACCAGCAGCAACAGCAGACTTACAGTTCTTATCTTGGAAAACTGCTTTCCTGCTAGCAATCATTTCAGCAAGAAGGGTATCTGAGTTACAGGCATTAATGGCAGTACAGCCCTTCCTTATCTTCCATCAGGATAGTGTGTCTCTGAGAACTAATCCTACTTTTATGCCAAAAGTGGTCTCCAGAGTATCATTGAACCAAGCGATTCATTTACCTATATTCTTCCCCAACCCACAGAACAGGGGGGAAAGACTACTACATACCTTGGATGTGCACAGACAATTACGCTACTATCTGGACAGAACTAAGACCAACAGAAAAACTGACCAGCTTCTGGTAGCATATGCAACAGGAGTGCAAGGAAAAGCAATTTCAAAACAGACAATCTCAAAATGGATAGGAAATTGCATTAGATTTTGCTACTCTTTTCATGGAAAGACAACAACTGAAAATATCAGGCCTCACTCCACAAGAGCTACAGCCACCACTACAGCTTTCCGAGGAGTGGCTACCAAAGACATTTTAGAAGCTGCTACTTGGAGCTCCGTGCATACATTTGCCAAGCATTATAATCTTCCTTTATACTCCAGATCCCGAGCAGGTTTTGCAACTGCTGTTTTGCAAGGGATCTTAACTACACCATCTTTATCTTAGTGCCTCCTCCCCCAGTTTGGCTATGGTATTCTACCCATATGTTAGGACTGCAGATGCATCCTTGAAGGACATAGTACAGTTTTGTACCTACCATAAATGTAGATGTCCGATAGGTATGCATCTGCAGTCAGATTACCCACCCTCCTTCCCCTCTGTGGTATTCCTAGGGTACTTACCCCTCTTTTAGCTAGCTGGGGGAATCTATTATGGTGTATTTGTTTGTATATATGTATATATGTATATATATATATATATATATATATATATATATATATTTTTTTTTTTTGCTCTCTACTGTTTGGAATTATTTGCATTTATCCAAATTTAGCCTTCCTAGAGGGCACCTGGCATCTGGGGCAAGGAACACTGAGGAAAATGGCGTCGGCTGATGCCTTTATACCCCAGCAGCTGTGACGTCGGGTGAAGTGCGACATCAGCCGAGGCCAGACCCAGACTTTGGAATCCGGCCGACCGAAGGGCTGCCTGAGGCAGGACAACCCATATGTTAGGACTGCAGATGCATACCTATCGGACATCTACATTTATGGTAGGTACAAAACTGTACTTTCCAGCTTATGCTGTTAAAGGAATGTCTCCGCCGGGACAAGTGAAGGCACATTCTACTCGCTGTATGGCTCTGTCAGCTGCCTTCTGGTCTAGGGTGTCGCTGGACAATATCTGTTTAGCAGCCACTTGGTCTTCATCTCATACCTTCATTTCACACTACAAACTGGATATCGTGTGTAGAAAAAGAGCATCATTTGGCTCTGTGGTACTCCGGAATATCCTTCCATGAGGGCCACCCAGGAGTTTTTGGTAGCTGGGGACTCTGTCCCACAGGTTGAAGACCAAATGAAGTAAACTACTTCAGATAAAGACGTTATGTACTCACCACAACATTCCATCTGAGTAGTTGCACTTCATTTGTCTTCAGCCGTCCCCCCTCCTTTCCCTCTGTCCTTGTTACTTGGAGAAGGTTGTTATGCCTTTGTGTAGGTTGTGAGACCCTTGGTCCTGTCTGGGACCTGGATTTTTTTGTTTTTGTGGCTCACACTTGTAATAAGGTTTTGTTGGGTCGGGTGTTTGGTACTATTTAGGCAGCAAACGCGATCTGAAGGGAGAATGGAGATAAGGGTATTATGGGTAAGGGGAGGAGCTTGGAACTGGGATCAGTAGCTGGAAAATGCGGCTGTATCAGATCCAATGTAGATCTGAAACCCACAGTTTGAAGACAAATGAAGTACAACTACTGAGATAGAACGTTATGGTAAGTAGATAACTTATTTTTTTAGCTCCTTGAAGTATCCACCCATCCTAAACGTATAGAAATAGAGTTAAAATATTAAATTATTAATAGTCTCTTAAAACAATCTATTTGGTGTCTTGTCTTCTGATAAGATTGTTCAGTTCATGACACGGACCTGTTATGACTTCTTTTTTTTTTTTTTTTTTAGACATCACGGTGACAGCAGTAGTTGGGAGTAGTGATAAGAATTTGGGATTATGAAATTAGTGGATATGGGTGGCTGCCTGAACTGAAATAACGAATATATCCAAAAGCATTGATGAACTGTTGATTGACAGCTTTAGGCAATGATCATCAGAGTTGTAGCACCACATTGATTTAACATGATACGTGCAATTTTATAACCGACACTGCTGTCCACTTACATGGTCTGATTTATAAAGTAGTGAAATATGCTTCATCAGATGGTACTTAGTTTTCTTTAATAGTCAGAAGCTATATATGTATATATTTAAAATGTTCATTTTTTCAGTGGTTGCATCTAATATGGAAAGTTTTATATTTGTATTTTGTCTGTTCAATACTGTTTTAGTAAATATTATAATTATAATGGAGAGGAGGTTGTGTTTTTGTTTCTTTTTGAATGAGTGGAATTCTTTGGATAGTTCTACAATTAGTTTTAGACTCCATGTGGGGTTTAAAGATGATAAAGGTCCTGTTATGTTCTGTAACATTAGAAATTAATAGAAAATGTTATACTTCTGTCAAATTATTTGTTTCCTGGCCATAGGAATTAGGAGTGTTAAAAAATGGAACAAATTGTGCACATTATAAGAGGCAGTATTGTAACAACAGGTGACTTTTTAACTGTATTTTAAAAGATGAAGATCCTAATTCCACTAGGAAGAGAATATCCACTCCAGCTAAAGAACTAAAAATAAATATTGATTTAATTCAAGTAAGAGATGTACATGATTTTTCAGAACCAGATTCCGTTTACACATTACTCAAATAGCCATGGAACACAAGCCAGAATTCATAGTGTACATACAGATTTAATAAGTAGATTAGATAAGGTTAAGACTATAACATGTCCACTCTTTGACCATAATGCAGTAACTTTTCAGTTAATATTAAAGCAAAATCTTAGAAATCCTATAAAACACATACCTGCTTATGTTAACTAATTTGAGGGTTTAAGGAATGTTTCCAAAAATCGAAAATTTCATACTTAGTAACTATAAATGAGACATATTTATGATGTATGGCATGCCTTAAAGACTTATTTATATGGTAAAATTATATCTTGGTATACTTCAAAGAAAAAACAATGGTATAAAGAATTAAATTAAAACTCGATAGTCAATAAATACCGATATCTACCATTCAGTTTACAATCTGGTTTTAACATATCTAGAAGTACTAAAGCATAAAACAATGATCAATTTGGAAAGGATCAAAATTATTAATCATTCAGTTAATCCTAAATATATGCATAAATTAGCCATGAGAACTAAAATATACAACAGACCTTAACATATTAAAGAAATATATTCTCCTTCCAAAAAAGTCTGAGTTAGAAGATATTCTAAAAAGAATTTACAGCTTACTATAATAAATGAAAATAATCCTGTAATTGATCCTCAAGAAAGAATTAAAAATATAATATCTATAGACCAAATTAATCTTATTGATAAACCTATTTAGATTCTGAATTTCTAAGTTAATGTCAAAAGATCATTTGAATATGCTACTTAAGGTCTTTAACATGATTAAAAATTTAGAAAGTGTCCCCCCATCCTGGAAATATTCTCTTATTACTCCAGTTTAAAAAGCAAATAAAGATACAATAAAATGTTCATCTTACAGGCCAATTTCTTTGTTAAACATTGATTGTAAATTATTTATGTCCATACATGCAGCTGGATTGAAACAGTTATTCTTTTTCTAGCTGATGATCAATCAGGTTTATTTTGAATAAAAATTCATATCATAAGTGTCCCTGATTGATTTAGCTAATAAAACAAAATAAAATGTAACAATAGTAAAGCTAGACATTGGTTCCAGTTTACTGAATCAAAAGCAAAATTATCTTTCACTAGTACTTGAAGAAAATAATTTGTATACATTTATGAAAAAAATATTAGCCTTTTGTATGTTAATTCTCAGGTATGTATTAAAATACTCATTTACTTCAGAATCCGTTAAAATCTCCAAATGAGCTAAACAGGGATGCCCACTTTCACCTTTACTGTTTACCTTCGTTATTGAACCATTTGCTAATCTTGTAAGATCACACCCAAACATTAAAGGAGTTTTTAAAAATAAAAATGTAACAGTTTAAATTCCAGCTGTTTGCAGATGATATTCTTTTGACTTTAAATGACTGCAGTAGTTCTCTTTTCAACTTTTTTATTCTAATGGAGACTTTCCAAAATAAATCTGGACTTTCAATGAAAATAAGACAAAACTTTTACATATAAATTATAGTACAAAGGCCGTGTGGGAAGACCAATAAATATGTAATTCAAGAAACGGTAAAATACTTGGGAAAAGTTATTTCTGAAAATGTTAATAAAATATCAATTACAAATCTAGCTTGCCATCTATAGAAAATCTCATAAATAAGTGGAATACTTTTTTTTTTTTTTTTTTTTTTTACAACAGACAAGACTTACTATAATTAAAATTATTCTTCCAAAAAATGTATATATAGTGGAAATTTTATCTTTACCTCCCTCTAAAACCTTTATAAAAAAGTTTAACGTTTAATTTTAAGATTATTATATTGCTTACTGATAAATGTTAAATTAAAACTTAT
>NC_056745.1:1479044670-1479077613 GCF_019279795.1 Protopterus annectens | reverse complement strand
CAAGGGCCCCAATCTTGCCTTTAGGGGACAAAGGGAAAAACCCCTTTGCAAAAGGACCAGGCAAGTAAACATGAAGACCTGAACAGAACTCACTGGACTTAATCCGAAGGTTCTGCTACAAACAAATTACTTCCCAGTCTACTCACAAAACCTACCTACCCACTTCCTAATGAAAGTGATACAACTGATTATGCTGACTCATTGCTCATTACGTTTATAGTTGCTGTCCTGAAGGTTTAACAGCAGCACAATGGGCCATACTGGTAATGCCGTGCCTCAGAGTGCATCAAAAAAGCTAAACCTGAAATCCCAATTGGACTACCAGAAACTGGAAAACACAAACTCAAGCTGTAGTAAATGCCACAGTTTCTGTTCTTGTAACAATCCTTTACAAACTACAAGACTTAACCTGATTAAGAATTAACACTGCATGTCAGGCCGTATAGCCATTAAAAGGAAAACATTTCCATTAACATTTCCAATTTAATTCAAATACAAACAAATCAAGATTGCAAACAAATTCTGTGCTGGAGCTGCACAGCCCCTCAGAACTACTAACTTGAGAGTCACCATTAAATGTTACAACTCTTCCTTTTAAAGGAAATCTGCGTTAAATAAAGCTGGATGCACACTCAGCTACAGAGCTCTCAGTACACAGGAGGGGTTACAATAAGATCTACCTTTCAAATGTTAAAAGTTACACAATCAATAAATAAGTCAATAAAGAAATACTTCTTTCCCACAGGAGCCCCCAAACAGAAAGAAAAAATAATGTCAGGAGTAATGAATGACAGTTATCGGGGGGGGGGGGGTGTACTACCGGATAAATGCATGCTCCCATGTTGCCCAGTTTCTTATTTCCTTCAGTTAAGTGGCTCAACAAGTGTAACTTCTACTTAAAAGCACCTTAGTTTTGTACAAGAAACACATCTACGATGCCAGACAGTAACATCTGCTTCTTATTCTGACAACTAAAAACCTACAGGTAAACTACAAGCAATATAATTGTTAAAAAGCAGTTGGCACCCCAACAGCAGCAAACTGGTGTTGAAACAAGCACAATGTGTTGGGTAGTCTTGGAAAAGGAATTGGATGAAAAAAGTACAGTTGTGTACACTTACCATAAATGTAAATGTTAGAGTGTATTCACTGTTGCAGTCATTACATTTGGGTAATCCTGCTGGCAGGTTGCCCTCAGCCGGCCTGAATTCCAACGTCTTGGGTCCTGCATCAGCTGCTGTCGCCCCCTCCCCGACGTCAGGTTGTCAGGGGTATAAAAGAAGCATCAGACACCATTTTCTTCAGTTATTCTTGCCCCACATGTCAGGTGCCCCTTAAAAGGGTAGCCAAATTTTATGTATGCAAAACAAATGCACCAATGCAATTTTTACCTTCATCTATAAGCAAATACACCACATAGGTTGTATAAATCAGAGAAGGAAACATAAGATCCACTGGAAAAAAAAGGGGGATGGTGGGTGGGTAACCTGTACTGCAACAGTTAATACACTAACATCTACATTTATGGTAAGTGTACACAACTGTACTATGTTCGTGTTTCACTGTTGCAGTCATTACATTTGGGTAGTATCCCAAAGCTAGGGTTGGGAGCCTGGAGCTAAACAGCATTAGGAGTGGCTAGGAGTCCCTGGCAGAACTGCAGTGGCAAAGTCTGCTCTGGATTTAGAGTAGAATGGCACATGGTAATGCTTTGTAAAGGTGTGCACTGAACTCCAAGTAGCCGCCTCTAAAATGTCTCTGGTTGGAACTCCCCTGAGAAAAGCTGCTAAAGTGGCTGCAGCTCTGGTGGAATGTGGTCTAATGCCCTTAGGCGCTGGCTTGCCATGGTGTGAATAGCATAAACGAATGCAGTGGCCTATCCATTTTGAAATAGTCTGCTTTGAAATAGCCTTTCCTTGTGATCCTGCAGCATATGCCACTAGTAATTGCTCTGTCTTCCTGAAAGCTTTGGTCCTGTCCAAGTAGAATCTAAGCTGTGTACGTCCAAAGAGTGCAGAAATATCTCCCCCTTGTTCTGTGGATTTGGATAAAAAGTTGGAAGATGAATAGTTTGGTTAAGAGCCACACTGGACACCACTTTAGGCATAAATGTTGGATTTGTTCTCAGAGACCCTGTCTGGATAAAAAAATGATAAAAGGCTCCACCGTCATGAGAGCCTGTAGCTCTGAAACTCTTCTTGCTGAAGTAATTGCTAGGAGCAGAGCCGTTTTCAAAGATAAAACTTTATATCAACAGAAACCACTGGCTCAAAAGGAGGCAGGGTGAGTTTTTCCAAGACATAGTTGAGGTCCCATGCAGGTACTGGTGATCTCCTTGAAGGCCTTACATTTTTGGCTCCTCTGGAGGTACTGCTTAGGGCGAGAAGAAATTGGTGGCTCTGTATTGTAATGAGCCAAAAGGGCAGAGGCATGAATTTTAATTGATGAAATGGATAGGCCTTTGTCCAGCATCTCAGTTAAGTATTGCAAAATCTGAGGAATATTTGGTACAGTTGTACCAGTTCCTTGTGCCTGGTTCCAAGCACAGAATCTCCTCCATTTTCCAGCATAAGACTTTCTTGTACTAGGCTTTCTGGCTTCCAGAATGACATCCATCACAGCTTTGCGGAGAGGTGTTTTTTGTACGACTACATTATCCGCCATGCTGCCAGGTTTAATGTCCTGAGTTGGCTGTGCAGGATCCGATTGTTTTGGTGGGACAGTAGACGAGGTAACTGAGGTAAGGTTCAAGCTGGGTAACAAGACAAGTTCCTTAGGATTGGATACCAGTACTGGCGGGGCCAGTCTGGGGCAATCAGTATCATCTTTGGTTTCTCCTGTCTGACCTTTAGGAGTACCTTGGGGAGAAGAGACAGTGGAGGAAAGGCATATACTGATAGGCGTCCACTTTCCATGCTTGTCTGTGATAAGTCCTTGTGCAGAATCTTTTTAGTTGGTAGTTGTGAGGGGAGGCAAATAGGTCTATGTCCGGGCATCCCCTTTTCCTTGTTATCATGCTGCAGGCTTGTGGATCCAGCTGCCACTCGTGGGGATCCATGAGGTTTCTGCTTAGTTTGTCTGCCAGAGTAATTTCCTTTCCTGGCAGGAATTGTGCCTGCAGATGTACTTGGTAAGTCAAAGCTGTGTCCCACAAAGTCATGGCTAGTCTGCAAAGGGGGCAAGAATGTGTGCCCCCCTGCTTGTTTATGTACCACATGACCGTGGTGTTGTCTGTCTTTATCAGCAGTTGTCCCGGCTGAAGTAGGTCCTTGAAGGTGGTCAAGGCATTTTGAGCAGCTAGCATTTCTTTTTGATTGATATGTAGACTCATTTGGTTTGAGGCCCATGTGCCCTGAATGCATCTTCCTGCCATGTGGGCCCCCCAGGCATAATCTAATGCATCCATTGCATCTGCCTGGCTGGGGGTAATGTGAATGGCTGTCCCTTGTTCTGGTGACAAGCCTTTGCCCACCATTGAAACTCCTGTTGCAGGCAGGGAATGAGAGTAATCATTGTTTCCAGGCTGTGGCAATGTTGAGTCCAAACACTTTAGGTACCATTGAAGTTTCCTCATAAGCAGTCTTGCATATGGAATTAGTAGGATGCAGGATGCCATGAAGCCCAAAGCCTGTAGAATTTTTCTTGCAGATAACTGGGCCTTTGTTGCCAACATTGTGAAATAGGTAGTCAGTTGCCTTTGTTTGTCTGGCGTGAGATAAACCATCTGGGCAGTTGTATTCAAGCTTGCACCCAGGAAGGTTACATCTTGAGAGGGTACTAGTTTTGATTTATTTTCGTTGACTGTGTACCCTAGGCATGTTAGTAGTCTTCACAAATGCCAGATGTTGAAGAATGTCCTTGTTCTCTACTTGAATTAGACAGTCGTCCAAGTAAGGGTATATTTGTACTCCTCTGTCTGCAGAATGCAATTACTGGTGCCATGCACTTTGTAAAGACCCTGGGCACAGTAGATAAGGCAAAGGGCAGTGCAGAGAATTGGTAATGTATTGAACCAGCCTTGAATCTGAGGCTTCTTCTGCATGATTGTCTGATTGGGACATGCAGGTATGCCTCTTTTAGGTCTAAAGTCACAAACCAAGTGTTCTTGCCCAGCATGGGCAGAAGCTGCTGCAGAGTCAACATTTTGAATTTTGGAATATCAAGGAATGTGTTCAGAATAGATAGGTCCAATACTGGCCTCCAGGCCTTGTCCTTTCTGGGTGCCAAGAACAGTCGAGTAAAATCCTTGTCCCTGCTCTTCCTCTGGTACTTGTTGAATGGCCCCATGTCCCTGAGGGATGAGACTTTTTTTGTGCCTCTGCCCATTGATTTTTTGGCAGATCTGGCCATCTGTTTGCCTTTGGCATAGTATGGAAATGAACTTGTAGCCTTGTGACACTATGTTTAGAACCCATTTGTCCTGGGTTATAATGTGCCAATTTTGAGCAAAAAAAGTGCTAATTTTCCCCCTAAGGGTGCTGCCAGAAGATAAGTGCTTGGTGCAGGCAGGGGAAAGTCATTGGGACTGCTTTCTGTATGTTTGTGCTTTATCTTCTCCAGCTTTGGAGGTAGAAGCACCCCATTGTTTTGACCTATAAGAACCTTGCGCCTGGGATCTGCCCCTTGGGTGTCTGGATCTGCCCCCTTTGAGGTCTGTCTGACACAGGAAAGGACCAATTTTTTGTAGGCCAGTGTCTACTAAACCTAGGTGGCTGTACTTGTAAAAACTAACAGTTTGCATAGATTTAGCTTTGCCTTCTATTTTCTTTAACACCTCTTCTGCCTTAGCACCAAAGTATCATGCTGTAAGGTGCATTTAGTAACTTAACCTCAACATGATCAGGCAGATTGTTCCTTTAACCAACCATGCCTCCTAATTACAGAACCCATAATTGCGGCCCTGCAGGAGGCCTCCAAAGAATCAAAACCACATTGCAAAGTATGCATCTCAGCTTGTTCAGCTGCATGCAATAAATCCTGCATTTCCTTTTTTTCAGCACATTCAGAATTTAACATCATTTTCTGTTTAAGCAATCCCATGAGATGTTGCTGATACTTGAGCATGTGAAAGGCCCTTATAGCCAAAGTTGCAGATGTGCAAACCTTTTTTCCCCATCTATCCGGTGCTCTTGAATCCCTGTCAAGAGGGGGTGGGTTTTTTGCTGTAGAAGCCTCAACTCCCTTGGGACCCTGTGAAAGTGTTTCTGGGTCAGCAGCAGGGTTTTTAAAAAGAAATTTGTGAGAGTCAGGAACCCTGTAATATCTGTCAGGCTTAACAGGAGATGGAGGTAAGTTGTCAGGGGTCAAACTAGACTCCGAAAACACATAATCTACAATGTCCAACACAGGAGAGGCCAGTGCTGTGGTAGTAAAAGGAAATCCCAGAGCCTCTTTTTTTTTATTCTGAAAAATCTTGGCTTTCCCAGTGAAAATGCTCCCTCATGGTATGCAAGTTTTCCCCAAAGGAATAATCCTCCAGAGGGGATGCTGAAGGTATTGATTCTTCAGCATCAGAATCCTCATAGGGGGGCAAAGAATATCCCTGATCAGAACAGGAATAAGAAGAAATAGAAACCTGATTTGAAGATTTATAGTCAGTCTCTTGCCTAGGCCTTTTACCAGGAGGGGGATGGGAACCCCTGATCAAAGTAATCAGGTCTTCGGCCATCTTGATCTGTTTTTTGGGCATAGAGGCCTGTACACGTGGCTCTAGTTTAAGCTGCTGAAGTCATTTTAATGAAAAGATGTTTTGGTCTGCATACACCCTCAGAAGCCAGTACCTGCTCAGCGGCTCCGGACCCATCTGAGGAATTAGCGTCAGAGGCTCCAATACTTGAGTATCCAGCAGCATGGCAGACTATACGTGGGAGTCTGTAGCGGCCTGCGACTCAAGTAGCGGGGGTCAGGGGCTGTGAAAGTGCCTCACTGAGAACCGGCGACTGGCTTGGGAGAAGCTTCGTCGGTTTTGGACCTCGGTTGTTTTCCTTTATCCCTTTCTTTGCGTTTTTTGTAAACTCCGGTAGTCGGATGGTTAAATCTAGCATAAAACTGACAACCAGAAACGTTGTGATCAGGGCCTAGGCAAGGAATACAGTAAGAATGAAAATCCTTGAGGTATTTGCTTTCCACAAGTAATGCAATTAACTTTTTTCCGACATCGGTCTGGAGCAAGAAAAAAGTTTCCCCAATGGAGTACTTAGCTTTACTGAAGACTTTGGTTCTGAAACATGAAAATTTCAGGAGTCGGCCAACCGGCACTTGCGAACTGCTTCTGCTTCGGGCACCGCACAGCAAGAAAGACTGAAGAAAATGGCATTGGCCGCTTCTTTTATACCCCTGACGACCTGACATCAGGGAGGGGGCAACAGCAGCAGGACCCAAGACTTTGGAATTCAGGCCAGCTGAGGGCAACCTGCCAGCAGGATTACCCAAATGTAATGACTGCAACAGTGAAACACTAAGAACATCTACTGGACAATTTTTTTTGGCTAAGCTTCTATGCGGCAGCTGATCAGCAGCATTATGAAGACCACCTAGCACAGACTCCCCCCCCCCCCCCATAGCTCAGACCCACCAGTTTCAATGCACAAGACAGAAAGCTCACTCCAGATAGTTTCATACCTGATAAAGTGTCTCTGCTCATGACAGGTAGAGAACGGAAGTGTATACGAGTTAACCCACATTATGCGTCATACCACCTCAGTTCATTTGTGAAGGCAGAAGCTTAAAACAAGAACTGCAGCATTTCTTGTAGTTTGGATGGCACAGCCATGAAGATCCTGATGGAGAAAGGGCCAAACCATTTTTGGACTTCGATAACAGCAGCATATCAGATGCTGGCTGCATTTTTAAGTAGTGAAACATCACAACAAAGAACTACAGACCATGTTGCAAGTATGACTGTGTGCATGCCAAACACATTATATATATATATATATATATATATATATATATATATATATATATATATATATATATATATATACACACACACATATATATATACATATATATATATATATATATATATATATATATATATACATATATATATATACATACATACATATATATATATATATATATATACATATATATACATATATATATATATACGCAAACACACAAATATATATATATACACACACACACACATATATATAGATATAGATATACACACATACACACACACACACACACACACACACACACACACACACACACACACACACACACACACACACACACACACACACACACAAAGGAGCGATCAGTGAAGTACACACAATGGCTTATAATGTAAACAAAACATTCTTCTTGAAATAAATGCAAAAAAGCAAAGTAATTTAATTTAAGGCTATGTAACCTGCAGGTTATAACAGAATCAAAAAATCAGTTTTTCAAGCCCCCAGAAAGTGAAAAGACGACTTTTTGGAGATCTTAAATGCATAATGCTCACCAGGAGGCTTCAAACAGAAGGATTAAGCAACTTCAGGGGGAAAATAGAAATGCAGGCTGAAACTGTAGGACGCGTGTCCCAAATACAGCTGAAATAGTCCAACAATGTTGGCTATGTACAGTTAAAAGGGAGTATATATGCCTTGCCGGCTATTCACAGCATTTCTGCTCCGAACACATTTTTCTACTAGTAGACCGTTTCATTTAGGCTTTTTAAAATTTCATCAAGAATCAAAATCCTACCGTCCATGTTAGAAACTTAGCCTGCAATTCAATAGCACTGCAATGATGCATATAACAATCCCAGTTATTCTCATTAGGGGTAATGCATCATTTATTGACCTTACCCTTCCCTTGGTCAATCTCAAATGGGATAGCTTTAACTTGAGCATAAAAAGGGAAACTGGTTAGGCTTAAAATGGCCCACAAGGGCAGCCAGCCTAGTACTTACTTATGAACCTGTAAGCATCGTGTACTATGGCATAACTTGGACATTTATTTCAGTAACGTATGCAGGAGTACAAGAATGCCTGTTTATGAAAGAACAGGAACACAGCTCTACAGACATTAACATCTACATTTCTGGTAAGTGTACACAACTGTACTTTTTTAGAGTGTATTCACAGTTGCAGTCATTATATTTGGTTTATCTGCTTGCAGTAGCCCTCAGTCAGCCAGATTATCAAAGTCTTGGGTCCTGCGTCGGTTGCTGTCATCTTCCGTGACGTCAGGTAGTCAGGGGTATAAAACATGCAGCCGACGCTATTACATCAGTTTTTCTTGCCCCAGATGTCAGGTGCCCCCCTAATGGGAAGCAATTACACACACACACACACACACACACACACACACACACACACACACACACACACACACACACACACACACACACACAGTTACACCTTCAACAAAAAAGCAAATACACCAAAAAGCTTTAAGCATAGTAAACAAGAACAGAGGTATAGCCAAAAGAAGTCAGGGGGCTGGAGGGAGGATAACCAGGACTGCAACAGTGAATACACTTTAACATCTACATTTATGGCAAGTGTACACAACTGTACTATGTTCTTTGTGTTTCACTGTTGCAGTCTTCACATTTGTGCAGATTCCCAAAGCTAAGGATGGGAGGAGGAAATTAGATAGCATTAGGACCAGCTATAAGGTCCTGCAAGACTGCAGTGTCAAAGCCAGCTCTGGATTTAGAGAAAATTGGCAAATGGTAATGCTTGAAGGCATGTACAGAACTCCAGGTAGCAGCTTCTAGGATGTCCCTGGTAGGGACACCTCTGAGAAGGGCTATAGAGGTAGATGCAGCCCTGGCCGAATGTGGTATTATCCCCTGTGGGATGGGTTTTCCATGGTACTTATAGCAGAAATGAATGCAATGGCCTACCCATTTAGAAATGGTTTGCTTTGAAATGGCCTTCCCCTCCGCCCCTGCAGCAAATGCCACCAGCAGCTGTTCAGATTTCCTGAGAGGTTTAGTCCTGTCCAAGTAAAATCTAAGTTGTCTGTGCACATCTAAGGAGTGCAGCATCCGTTCCCCCTTGTTCTGTGGGTTGAAAAGAAGGTTGGCACATGAATTAACTGATTAAGAGCCACACTGGATACTACCTTGGGCATGAAGGAGGGATTGGTCGAGGGACACCCTGTCCGCATGAAAGATGATGAAAGGCTCCACTGCCAAGGGCCTGTAATTCAGACACCCTTCTTGCTGAAGTGATGGCTAAAAATTAAAGGCCGTTTTCCAAGAAAGGAATTTCAACTCTGCATTTGCAGCTGGCTCAAAAGGAGGCAGAGAGTGTTTTTCAAATACAAAGTTAAGGTCCCAGGCTGGATTTGGGGCTCTCCTATGTGGTCTTAAGTTTTTAGCCCCTCTGAGGAACTGCTTGAGCAGTGGATGAGAGAAGAGGGGCGGCTCTGTGTTGTAATGAGCTGAAATGACTGAGGTATGAATTTTAATGGAGGAAAAGGAAAGGCCCTTGTGAAGCATCTCAGTTAAATATTGAAGAATCGGAGGTAAATTGGGCCCTGCTGTGCCCATCCCCCGAGTTTGGTTCCAGGAACAGAATCTTTTCCATTTTTCAACGCAAGGTTTTCTAGTACTAGGCCTCCTTGCCTCCAGAATGACATCAAACACTTGTTTACTGAGAGATGGTAATGGAGAGATCAGGTAAATAGACAGGCTGCCAGGTTCATGGTTTGAAGCTGAGGGTACAGAATCTGGCCCTCCTGCTGGGACATCAGGGTAGGGGTCTGAGGCAGGTGCCATGGTGCCAGCAGTGACACTGCACATGAGCGGGTACCAGTGTTGGCGTGGCCAATCTGGTGCAATCAGTATTGTCCTTGGTTTGTCCTGTTTGATCTTTAGTAGTACCTTGGAGAAGAGAGGCAGAGGAGGAAAGGCATAAAGTGATAGATTTTTCCAGGTGAAGGACATGGCATCCACTTTCCAAGCTTGTTTGTGGGGAGCCCCTGTGCAGAATTTGTCCAATTGGGAGTTCTGGGGGAGGCAAACAGGTCCATCTCTGGGCTCCCCCATTAGTTTATCAACATGTTGAATGTCTTTGGCTCCAGTTTCCACTCGTGTGGGTCCATGAGATTTCAGATTAGTTCGTCTGCCAGTGTATTTAGCTTTCCTGGCAGGAAATGACCTGTAGGTGCACCTGTTAAGTTCATGGCTGTGTTCCAGAGAGCCATGGCTAGTCAGCAGAGAGGGTATGAGTGGGTTCCCCCCTGCTTGCTTATGTACCACAACAGTGGTGTTGTCTGTCTTTACCATTAATTGTCCTGGAAGAATGTGGTCCTTGAAGGCTGTCAGAGCATTCTGTGCAGCTAACATTTCTTTTCGATTGATATGCAGGTGCATTGGACTTGGGTTCATTTGCCCTGAATGCACTTCCCTGCCAAGTGAGCCCCCCATGCATAGTCTGATTTGTCTGTTGGGGTTTGGGCGGCAGGGGGTTGAGTGAATGGCAGTCCCTTGTTTTGGTGGCAGGCCTCTGCCCACCAAAGGAGCTTCATCTGTAGGCAAGGTATGATAGGAATCATTGCTTCTAGATCCGGAGAATGTTGACACCATAAGCTTTTTAGATACCATTGTAGTTTCCTCATATGTAATCTTGCATATGGAAATAGGAGAATGCAAGAGGCCATGAACCCCAAGGCTTGCAGTATTTGTCTTGCAGATAGCAGGGTCTTTGTGGCCATTAGTTTGAAGTAGGCTGCCAAATGAACTTATTTCTCTGACGTGAGGAAAGCCACCTGGGAAGTTGTGTTCAAGCTTGCTCCCAGGAATACAATTTGTTGGCAGGGTACAAGTTGCGATTTCTTTTCGTTTATGGTGTACCCAGAGAAGTTAGCACTTTTTGCACAAACGCCACATAAGTTCAACAGTATGTCCTGGCTTTCTGCCTGAATTAGACAATCGTCCAGGTATGGGTATATCTGAATATTTCTTTGCCTGCAAAATGCAATGACTGGAGCTAGGCACTTTGTGAATACCCTGGGTGCAGTAGATAAGCCAAAGGGCAGTGCAGAGAACTGATAGTACATTAGGCCTGCTTTGAAGCATAGATATCTTCTGCAAGATTCCCTGACTGGGATGTGCAGGTAGGCTTCCTTTAAATCCTTGCCTAGCATAGGAAGCAACTGGTGAAGAGTTAGCATCTTGAATTTTGGGATCACCAAAAAGGTGTTTAGGATAGAGAGGTCCAGGATAGGACACCAGGAGTTCACCTTTTCTGGGAACCAGGAAAAAGTCTTGAGTAGAAACCTTGTCCCCTTTCCTCTTCTGGGACAGTTTGAATAGACCTTATACTTAGGGAGAGAACTTGCTTTTGAGCCTCTGCCCACTGATTTGGGGATAGATCTGGCCAACCATTTGGGGTTGGTAAAGTGCAGAAGTGGAATCTGTATCCTTGGGAAACTGTTTAAAATCCATTTGTCCTGGGTAATGAGTTCCCAGTTTTTTGCCTGCAGAGCAATCTTTCCCCCTAAAAGAGCAATCAGTTGAGAAGGGCTTGGAAGTTTTAGTCATTGAGACAGTTTACCATGGGGGTGTGTGTGTGGGGGGGGGTCTTACTCCCTGCTTTGGAAGTGGGAGCCCCCCACTGCTTAGTCCTGTGCGTACCTTTGAACTGAAGCCTGGGTGTTCTGCTGGTTCTGGGTTTGGAGTGAGAAGGCCTGGAAGAGGCAGGAAAGGACCAATTCTTAGAGGGCCAATGCCTACTAAATCTTGGAGGCTGTATTTGCAGGAAATCTTTAACAGTTTGCATAGATTTAGATTTTTCCTCCATCTTTTTAAAGTACTACTTCTGCTTTGTTGCCAAACAGGTAGTCCTGGTTTAAGGGAGCATCCAGCAATTTAGCTTTAACATGACCTGGCAAAGATTGCTCCTTAAGCCAAGTATGCCTTCTAAGAACAGACACAATGACAGCAGCCCTGCAAGATGCCTCTAGTGAATCAAAGCCACATTGCAAAGTATGGTTTTCCAACTTGTTCAGCAGAATGCATTAAATCCTGTAAATCTTTATTTTCAGCACAGTCAGGAATCAACACCAGTTTCTGTTTAAGCAATCCAATAATATACTGCTGATACTTTACAGTTTTAAGGCCCTAATGGCCAAGGTTGCAAAGTGTACACCTTCTTAACCCATCTATCCAGTGCCCTCAAATCTCTATCAGAGGGGGTGGGAATTTTGGCAGTAGTAGCCTTAATGCCCTTGTATCCCTGTGAAATGGACTCAGGACCCGCAGTAGGATTTTTAAAGAGGAACTTGTGAGAGTCAGGAACCCTGTAATACCCATCTGGTTTTCTGGGAGCAGGAGGTAAAGAGTCAGGGGCCAAGCTAGACTCCAAAAAGGCATAATCAACAAAGTCCAGTATATGGGGGGGATAGCTAAAGGCCTGTGTTGGGGCAGGAGTAAGAAATCCCCAAGTCTCTTTTTAGAATCGGAGTAATCCTGGCTTTCCCAGTGAAAATGCTCCCCGAGAGTATGCAAGGTTTCACCAAAAGAGAAATCTTCTGGGGGGGGGGGGGGGGGGGGAGCAGAGGGAATAGAGTCCTCTGCATCAGAATCCTCATAGGTAGATAAGGGTAAATCCTGGTCAGAGGAAACAGAAATTTCAGAATCCTGATCAGAAGAATCATAAGCAAATTCAGTCCAAGGTCTCAGAGGGGGAAGGTTGGCTTCCCCTATTTAAAGTAATAAGGTCTTCGGCCATTCTTTTTTTTTTTTAGGCATAGAGGCCTAACCATACGGTCTGGGCGTCGGTTTTCTAGGCATGGATTGAGTTTTAGGCCTTGAAGAAGAAGATGGCGTCTGTTTAACATGCAAGTCCGTAGGCCTGAATACACCCTAAGAAGCTGGTGCCTGCACAGCGGCTCTGGACCCATCCAAGGTAGAGACATCCGCGGGTTCCACAGTTGAAGTATCTCGCAGCATACCGGACTCCAAATGGGTCTCAGTAGAAGCCTGCGAATATGAAGTAGCGAGTATCAGGAGCTGCGAAAGCACCTCACTGAGTACCGGCGAACTGCTGACTAGCTTAGGGGAAGCATCGTCAGCAGCTTTGGCCCTTGGCAGTCTGTCTCCATCTTTATCTTTGCATTTTTTTAGAATGTCTGTAGTTGGGTGGCTTACCGAAGCCATATCTGGGTAATTGAACAGAGTACCAAAATATTTAGAAGTGTAAATATGCAGACGACGAATAGTTTGTTGTTTAAATAACACACAAAACCGACAGCAAGGTACGTCAATCACGGCCTAGGCAAGGAATACAGTATGAATGAAAATCTTTGAGTATTTGCTTTCCACAAGAAATACAATTATTGACTTACTGACATCGATTTAGAGCAAGAAAAAGTTTCCCCAACGGGGTATTTAGCTTTAGTTCAAGACTTCAGTTCTGAAACTCGAAAACGAAAATTTCAGGAGTTGGCCGACCGGCACTTGCGAACTGCTTCTGCTTTGGGCACCACACGGCAAGAAAGACTGATGTAATGGTGTCAGCTGCATGCTTTATATCCCGGACTACCTGATGTCATGGAAGATGAGACAGCAACTGACGCAGGACCCAAGATTTTGATAATTAGGCCAACTGAGGGCTACTGCAAGCAGATAACCCAAATGTGATGACTGCAACAGTGAAACATGAAGAACACCTTCACTGCTATATTTTAGAGAACAGATTTAAGTGTCTGACACATATTATTAAAACAATCTGTTCCCTGTAGCATTGTATTCAGCCATTAAACCTAACTGCAGTTCATAAAAATAGTCATTAGTTAGGCATGAAGGTAGAACTAAGGTCACTGTAATATTACGGGAGTGAGGAATCTGCTGCTGGAGTGCCCAACAGAAGGGGCTCTACAGCATCAGTGTGTGTGTGTGTGTGTGTGTGTGTGTGTGTGTGTGTGTGGTGAAAAGATGCGATTAAGGTTATTGGGGTTGCCTGTACCATATGGAACTCCTCTGCCAACTTTTTTTTTTTTTTTTTTTAACTGAGGCACTGACAATCAGCAGAGAAGTGTGACTGGTACTGTTGAGGGTGGCAACTGCTGCTGTGGCTAGAGTCCTGAAGGTTATCCTACTCTGTACACAGAGCAACATAATCTGCAGAGAAGTACGACTGCTACTGTCGAGTGCGGCACCTGCCTGCTGTGGCTAGAATCCTGCAGGTTATCCAACTGGGACCAGCCAGTACACAGACTGTCTTGTGTTTTGTGAAGAGGTTCATAGGCAAGTACCAAGCTAGCTGCCTTTGTGGGCCATTTTAAACTTGGCTAGTTTCCCCTTGTGTGCTCAAAATAACCTCTTATTTGGTTACAGACTGGCCTTGCCCATCCCACGCCCAATTATATTACACTTAAAGAATAACTGGGATCATATCATAGACAATTTGAAGGGACCCATGCCACATATAAAGCATTTAGGAGCGGTCCTGGGGTGTACTTTCCGTTTCACTTCCATAGATCTTAGTTATGCTTGAATATGGACAGGGATGAACTTTGTTCCACAGCAGTAGTGTCCTCTTTCTTTTACCATGTCTATTTTCCCAAGTATTTTTTTTAATGATTGCTCCCTTTTCTATATTTTCAACAATAATCCTTCTTGTCTTAAGTGCTTCATTTATAGTACTACATATTCAGTGCTTCCATGGTACTACTTTACTTGTTTCCTTTCATTCCCCAAGTAGTGTTACTGCAAAAAAATACAGTTTAACTGCACATTAATATATACAATTTACTTCTGTTATACCACATGAACTTCTCTCAACAGTCCTGATTCCTGTGTTAAATGCTTTACCAATCTAACATTTTGGGTTTTATTTACCTTCTGTAATCATCTACTTTCATCTATCTTAACATATCTGTTTATGTCTATTAATCAAGCAGGTCTTCCCTACCATACCTGTCAGACATGTGCTCGGTTGCTTTAATTTAAATTACTGGATATCACAATGTACAGCAACAAACGTTTAGACATGCACTGTTTAACCACTTGAAAGTGCAGGTGTCCCCCACAACCTCAACAGCATGCTCAGACATTGCTCATTACCATTAGTGCTGTTCACCCCCTTATTTTAAAGGGTTCTCCTTATCCAGTGTTACTCCACCTTGCCTCGATGCTAGCAACTTTTGGCCCTTTAGTTCCTTCTCCCACCATCCTATACTTTGGCCCTTTATTTCCTTCTCCCACCATCCTATACTTTGGCCCTTTATTTCCTTCTCCCACCATCCTATACTTTGGCCCTTTATTTCCTTCTCCCACCATCCTATACTTTGGCCCTTTATTTCCTTCTCCCACTATCCTATACTTTGGCCCTTAATTTCCTTCTCCCACCATCCTATACTTTGGCCCTTTATTTCCTTCTCCCACCATCCTATACTTTGGCCCTTTTTTTTTCCTTCTCCCACTATCCTATACTTTGGCCCTTAATTTCCTTCTCCCACTAGCCTATACTTCTACATTTCTAGTTTATAAAAGTTAACTCTACTTTGCCCACAGAAAACGCCTGGCTTCATGGACAATAGTTGTAAGTTCTGGTAACTATACTGTACTATTTTTCAGCAAGTAGTAGTTTATGCACGGTTACTGTCAGAAAGTGGAGTAGTTTCAAGTATACAGGCTGCACTGTTTTCCTACTCTGTATGGATTGTATGCTACACAGCTTCTTGTACATTTGCCTGCCTAGTCTGGCCCAGGTCATGGCTCAGTGATCATCAGTCCAGCCAGTCTACTTGGTTAAATTATAAATAATTGAAACTAAGAAAATGTTAGAAAGCTGTAATGCATTAGTATCATGTCTAACTGGAAACTGCATTACTGCCTTGTTGCACGGGTCAGAGTTAAAAAGGGTCTTTAGACAAACCCACTCAGGTCAGTCAACAAAAATACATATGCAAGACAGACACAGATTATACCACGCAACCTCTTAATCCAGATTTATTGCATTAACGCCTGAAATAATTGAGGGGGGGGGGGACAAATGCCCAAAATAGGGACAAATTTTAAATATTGCTCTTAAAAACTTAGAAAGTTGCTAGAATAACAAAATTTGAGTTGGCATGCATTTTCTGAAGGATATGAAGTCAGACTCAAATATATGGTCATTACTTAGAGACTTCAATTCTCAGAGCATTCCAGAGATTTGCCAGAAAACTACAAACTTTTGGCTCATAGGTGTTTAGGCTAACAACCACAAGGGCCTTTTTAACCTAACTATGCACCCCAAATTTCTGAGAAATTCTGATACCTTTGATAAGCGTAAGCAGGGGCTTGGAAGATGAAAAAGTCCTGGGAGATGAAACATTTACAGGTTACCAGTGTCCATTAGAGACAAGTGCCAAACCAGGGATGAATTTCCGGTTTCCCATCCAATTGTCCAAGTTGCACTTGAATTGGATTAAGGAGGAATTCTGCTTCATGTGGATGGGGAGCCTGTTCCATAAACTGGGTAGTCTCTGGGATACATACCTATCTCTCCAGCAGGCCCTATTTATATTAGTCTTTAGAATGGGTAATTCTGGTACTATTTGTTTTGTGGATATGCAGGAGGTCCAGAGTGGGGTCTGACAATGCCCTGTATGCCAGGCATAGAGCACCCCTCAAAAGCCTGTAGGAGACAGAATACAGGGATAGGGCCTTAAGTTGGTCTGCACAGGATACATTACTTATGCCCTGTATTCTTTTAATGAGGAACCTCTGTGGATGTTCCAATTGTTGGATATGCCTGGTTAGGTACATACCAAAGGGGATATTGTACTCAATAGTAGGTCTGGATGAATGCCAAACACAGTGGAACATGGAGTTGCTTGGACTTGGATGCCATAACTTTGTTTATAAGTTGCACAACATACAATGGATGTCCTCACCACTGTAGACATGTGACGATCAAAGATTAGATTACTATTGGTGTGTCCCCAAGTTCCTGACTACTGGGTCAACTCCAAGGGGTGTGTTGTCAATGGGATAGCTACCAGGGATGGATGACTTCCCAAAGCATACTATTATGCATTTCTTGGCATTTACTTTTAGTCCATGGCTCTGACACCGGTTATTTGTCTGTCAGCCCCTTTTGGAGAACATTTGTGTCAGTGTGGGATTGAATGATGGCTCTAAATTTGCAACCTGCACATTTAATCAGCCAGAGACCACCGACATTGGCCTTGACTTCTGAGAAGTAAATGCCAAAAAGGAGTGGTCCAAGGATGGATCCCCGAGGGAATGCACTTGTGACTGACCTCTCTGTAGAGGCAGACACCCCAATTCTAACTTACTGGGTTCTGTCTGTGAGACTGTTGAGTACCCACCGGGTGACATATGGACTTGTACCCAACCTCTTGAGTGTCAACAATGCCCGAGTGGGGTGTTGTCAAAGGCCTTGGCCAGGTCAAGGTAAGCAGCGTGAAGAATTCTGCCCTCAGCCATTGCTTTGGTGACCTTCTCAAAGAAGTCCACCACGTTGAGCAAGCATGATCTGCCCTTGAAGAAACCAAACTGGGTTGGGTCCATTGTCTAGAGATTTACTACATCTCTACTGATCATCTCCATGACAATTCTTTCTATGACTTTGCATACAAGACATGAGACTTGTGGGTCTTTAGTTTCCAGGGTCTGTAGATGGCCCACCTTTGTGCAGAGGTGTTGCCTTTCTCCATTCATGAGGCACAAAGCCTGTTTTTGGAGGCTACATTTAAATAGTAATTCTAAAGGCCCCGATAGGTCATATTTCATGCTATTTAGAAGGCATCCTGGGATATTGTCTGGGCCCAATGATGTAGTGTTCCTGAGCATTAAGGAGCCATTCCCTAGCGACAGTAGGGGGAGTTATATTTGATATTTCCCTGATGGAAGATTGAGGGGGAGAGGAGGGGTAAAGTTGGAGCTGAATTTATCAGCAAGGAGGTTTGCTACATCTTCTGGCTCAGTACAGGTGACTCCATTTATAATGAGCTGTGCACACAGCCGTGTGTTATGTCTGAGGTTGTGGACATAGCTAAAGAATGCTTTGTGGTTGTCCTTGGCCTGGGAGGCCAAACCTACCTGAAATTTGGCTTTGGTAGACTATTTGTCCTCAGAGTTGTTTTAGTTCAATGAGAGTGCTTTTATCCTGCTGCATGCTGCACCTCCTAAATTTTTTCCATGCTTTTCCTCCTGTTTTACAGCTGATGGATTTTACAATTCCGCCAGGGTGGCTTGTTTGAGTTAGTTCTGTACTTCCTCCTGGTGAGTACAGCTGCCTCTATGCAGCTATTAACATGCTTGTGCAGGGTTTCCATGAACAGTTCTGCACAGGCAGATGTGTTCTCAGGGTTTATGGGGACTTGAAATGTTGCCAGGTTCTCGCTTAATAGCAGGAAGTTAGCCTTAGAATAGTTCCTGAATATTCCAGGTTTAGCTGGGGGTCAGGTTTTATTTTTTACTTCAAAGGAGACCATTTTGTGGTCTGACCTTACCAGGGAAGGCATTACAGTAGGGGGGGTGTGCAGCAATGTCCCATATTAGTGAGGACCAGATCCAGTATGGTTGCACCCCTGGTTGGTGTATTGACTACCTGATGCAGAGAGTTTATGTTTACAAAATCCAGGAATCTCTGTGCATGCATGGTGTCGTATAGGATTCCCAGTTAATAGTGGGGTAACTAAAGTCACCCCTTAATATGCCGTTAGGTTGGATGGTTAGTGCTTCTAATAAGTTTAAATATATAGTATGGGTTTCCTGGGTCATAGAGGGGGCCCTATAGCTTGCGAGGAAGTGGTATTGGACTTCACTTATGGTGATTTGAACATGGAGCAGCTCAAGTGCATTGTCCTGTCTGACCAGCTTTGAAGTATGTTTATGTAAACAGACACCTCCACCTCAAGTGCCTGCCTGTGAAGTAGCTGGCCTAAATGTGTGGAAGGCATTATAGCCTTGCACTGTTGTGCTCTAAAACATGCTTTAATCCATGTTTCAGTGACCGCACAGATGTCAGCATTCTCTAGGGTAACGACAGCTTCCAGGGAGTGGAGTATTTTTGCTTAGACTCCTAGCATTGAGCAGTAATACCTTTAGATTTTCTTGGTTTTGATTAGCTACGTCGGAAGAATTTTTAGTATGACATTGCCTAAAAAAAGACACCATGGGGGAAGACTATGTTTTAGCCAATATTCAAAAGCCTAGAGGGGACAGGTGTAGACCATCCCTGGAAAAAGCAGCATGGTCTATTGACAATCTCCTTCCATCCCGACAAATATTGCACCCCCTTAGAATGACACCAGAAACTAAGCCAATTATTAAAGTCAATCATCTTTTTATAAGGAGCGAACCAAAAATACAAGCCAAATATCTGAACATTTGAGAGGTATGAGCCAATTCAATAAAGCATGCAACTGAACAATGCTTCATTATTTCTGTCTTTTTTGAATTTCTCCTAAACCTTTGGGTTTCTAATACCATGATGGGAATGTATCCATTCCCAAGTCGAAGTATGATTAGAGTTCATGAAATTAGTATTGTTTCAATCTTAGACGTTAGTCAAAAGCTCTCTTCGCAGCAACTGCAACATGCCCAGAAATTACTCCTGCAATTCATATGGAGTTGTATGTATCGGTTACATATCCAAACGTCTAAATTCTTTATAAGACCCATTGCTCCTACGACTATTGGAACTGTGTGTGTATAAATAGTCACAAAGTGAACCAATGAGGAAGTGGAACCAACAAAGTACAAAACTCCAAAGCAAAAGAAGGTTCCGCACCAATATACTTTTAATAAAAAATTAGAAGTTATGTACCTACCATAACGTTCCATGTTAGTTGTCTTCTTCTCGCCTTCTTTCTTGCTGGATGGGTTCAGAGCAGATCCTCGACTCCGACTCGGCCACTCTAAAAGCTCGAGAGCTAGTTCCACCGGCTCGAGGCTCCCCTATAACCCACAATGCTAGGCGGCAACTCCTCAGATCTCGTTTGAAAGCTAAGGCCAGCAATAAAATTCCATAAGGAACAAAGAAGAAAACTCTTCTAGGTCTGTTCTGGCTAGGGGGAAGGAGGGTGGGATGCAAGAAAGAAGGCGAGAAGAAGACAACTAACATGGAACGTTATGGTAGGTACATAACTTCTAAATGTTAAGTTGTCAATCTCACCTTCATTCTTGCTGGATGGGACTGCGTCCCTAGCACCTTGTCCCGGGTGGCCTATCGGAACAGACACTTGAGTACAGTGGAACCAAAGTTGGCTCGGTCTCTAGAGGCCAAATCCAACTTATAATGAGAAATGAAGGTATGGGGAGAAGCCCAAGTAGCTGCCGAACAAATCAAATCAATAGGCAGCCTGTCTTGGAAAGCTACAGAAGTGGCTAAAGCTCTAGTTGAATGAGCCCTGGGTTTGGATGGCAACAGTTGATGTCTTGTCTCATACACTAGGGTAATCAATGAAGTGAGCCATCTAGAGAGAGACTTTAGAGACTGGAAGGCCATTCTACCTTCTGCATAATAAACAAACAGTTGGTCAGATTTCCTGAATTGTTTGGTCCTGTCTAAATAGTACCCAAGTTGGCGATGAACATCTAAACAGTGTAACTTTTGTTCTGACCTATTAGAATAATTTGGGAAGAAAACAGGAAGCTCAATGGTTTGATTCAAATTTGCCAAAGAAGCTACTTTGGGCAAAAAAGACGGGTTAGTACGCAAGGACACCCTGTCTTTATGAAATACCAGATAAGGGGGTTGACTACACAGAGCATGGAGTTCGGAGACTCTTCTAGCTGAGGTGATAGCTACTAAAAAGTGTCTCTTCCAAGAAAGTAACTTTATAGAACATGAGGCCGCAGGGAGGGGAAGAATTAAGGATGTCAGAACCAAGTTGAGATCCCATTGAGGAGGAGGATCTCTAATGGGTGGTTTGAGTAGAAAGACTCCCTTTAAAAAGGCCTTGCAGAGTTTGTGAGACATGATCGAGGACTCTGAGATTCCAACATGAAAGTTCGAAATTGCAGCCAATTGAACTCTAAATGGTAGATGGGGACGAACCTGCATGGAAAAGTTCGGCTAGAAAGTCTAGAACTGTTTGAATAGAAGCAGTGAAAGGATCTATATTCTTTGACTGCGCCCAATAGGAAAAACGTTTCCACTTGCTATGATAAATCTTCCGAGTGGAAGATTTATGAGAGGCAATCAAGATATCTCTAACTGAGTGAGATATCAAAGGAAGCCTGGCTAAGGTCGGAATTGGAGGAACCAAGCTGTGAGGTTCAGAGAGGGAAGGGAGTGATGCAACTGACCCGACTGATGGGTCAAGAGGTCTGGAACTGGGTCCAGATGCCAAGGTTGTTCCAACAGATAACGGTGGAGAAAGGGGAACCAAATTTGTCGAGGCCAGTAAGGGGCAATGAGGATCATAGAAGCTTCCTGAGCGATGGCTTTCTGCATCAGCTGGGATATCAGTGGGAAGGGAGGAAAGGCATATAGAAGTCCCTGGGGCCAAATGTGCACTACAGCGTCTCTGCTGGGATGGCCTGGTTGGGGAAAGAGGGTGAAAAAATCATTGCACTTGCTGCTTTGGGGAGTAGCGAAAAGGTCGCACCAGGGCCTGCCCCACTTTCGAAAAACTTTCTCCAACACTGAATTGTTCAGAGACCACTCGTGAGGCATGAGAATAGCTCTGCTCAATTTGTCCGCAATCACATTGGACTTCCCGGGGATGTGCGTTGCTAACAGAAATCGCTGAGAAGAAATCGCCCATTGCCATAGTCTGAGTGCCTCTCGACATAGGGGGTAAGACCTGGTTCCGCCTTGTTTGTTGATGTACCACACTACAGACATGTTGTCCGTTTGTATTGCTATAGTTCCCTTGGGAAGAGAGTCTTGTAGGGCTTGCAACGCTAGAAGCACTGCTCTCATCTCTAGAACGTTTATGTGCAAGTGGCACTCGAACGGTTGCCACATGCCCTGGACTGTCCTGCCCTGGAAATGCCCCCCCCACCCGATCAGGGAGGCGTCCGTTGTCACTGTAGCAACCGGAGGGGGAGGGACAAAAGGTCTCCCTAGGAGGAGCTGAGGAGATGTGATCCACCAAGAGATGACTCTTGCGACTGAGTTATCCGAATAGGATGGGACATTGGAAGGCTTTGGTAAGACCATTGTGTGAAGAGCATCCATTGCAAAATCCTCATGTGGAAGCGAACTAATGGTAGGAGAGGTATGGCCGCCGCCATAATCCCCAAGACTTTCAGGATCTGTCTGGCTTTGACTTTGTTGTTCTGCAAAAGAAGAAAGACCTGTTTGTGAATGTCTGCTATCCTCTGCTCTGCGAGTCTGGCTGACATCTTGACTGTGTCTAGATTTGCTCCTATGAAAGTAATAACACGACAAGGCGACAAGACAGACTTTTCGTAGTTTATTGAAATGCCTAATGCCGGACATGTGCGAAAGGTGTAGTCTCTGGCGAGGAGTAAAAGATGCTTGGTGGGGGCTGTAAGGAGCCAGTCGTCTAAATAAGGAAACACCTGGAATCCTTGACGTCTCAGATGAGAGGCTACCACTGCCATGCATTTGGTAAACACTCTGGGGGCTGTAGTGAGACCAAAGGGCAGGGCTCTGAATTGAAAATGACTGGTTCCCAGCCTGAAGCGGAGAAATCTCCTGGAGCGTCGATTCATCTTGATGTGATAGTACGCGTCCTGGAGATCTATGGAGCACATCCAGCTGTCCCGTTCCAAAAGAGGAAGAATGGACTGCAGCGTGACCATCCGGAACTTTGTTTTCTTGATAAACTTGTTCAAGTTGCTGAGATCCAAAATGGGTCTCCAGTCCCGTTTTCTTTGAAACCAAAAAGAATTTGGAGTAGGTTCCGGATCCTACTTGGTCTGCTGGCACTGGTTGAATAGCTCTTTTTACGAGTAGCTTTGAAATTTCTAATGCTGCTTGCTCCCTTTGACTGGGTGGAACGTCTGGAAGGGATTTTTTGAACAGCTTTGGAATGAAAAGGAAAGGGATTCTGTAGCCTTCGGAAATGATAGACTGTACCCATTTGTCTTGAGTTAAAGATAGCCAGGCTTTTGGGTACAGTGACAACCTTCCCCCGACTGCCTCCGAAGGTGGACAGTCGGGCAACACCTCAGGGATGCTGAAAGGGCTTGTCGGAAAAGGATTCTCGACTGCCCTGATTCTGCGGGCCCCCTCTGCCTCTGGGACGGTGTCTACCATTGTTGTTCCCCCCTCTGCCTCTAGAGGGGAATCGACTCTGTGCGTCAGGCAAGTCTCCTTGAGATTGTTTACGGAACCACATCTTTCCCCCCTTCTGACCTTTGGGGTAAGGTCTAGAAGGAGTAGAAAAACGGACTCCGATGGCAGAAAGAGTTTTGCCATCAGTCTCGCACCTAGTCAGGGTTTCCTTCACTTGAGGACCAAAGAGGGATGATCCATCAAAGGGGGAATTAGTGAAGGACGCCTTAAAGGGGTCCGCAAAGTTACAAAGCCGCATCCAGGCGTGCCTACGCAAGGCTACACCTGTACCTGCCGCTCTACTTGCTCCATCAGCCGCATATGAAAGGAGGCGCATGGAGGAGTTGGTTATAGAATTAAGGGTAGCCAGCTGAGAGTTCATCCTGTCCTGAAAACCCGCAGCTGTTGGGTCCTTCAACATTTCACTCGCTTCCTTGAGTAAATCCCTCTGAAGTAGAGTAAAATGACACAGGTAATTCAGCGATCTCATAGTAAAGGTCGCTGACGAGAACATCCGCTTCCCGTACCTGTCCATCGACCTAGATTCCTTGGTAGGAGGATGAACAGGCACCGAAGGATCAGCTAACTCCTTCTTGGTAGCTGCAGCCACCACCATAGCATTAACAGAGATGCCTTTGGTCAGAAACTCTTTATCCTTGGGGGCCGTGATGAACTTAGATGGTCTCCTGGGGGTGGGTTCCACTGAGTCAGGAGCCGCCCAAGCCTTCTTTGCCACCACTTGCATAAGGGGGTCAAAGGGAGGGGACACCCAGGAGGTGGAAGGGCGAGAGCCAAACGCCTCAAGGTACACTGATTCATCCTCTGAAGGGTTGAGGGCTGGCCAATTCCCCCTCTGTTTTAAGATTTCAAGGATGTCTGCAAAAGAGAGACATCTTCAGAGGGGGAACGAGGGGAACCTTCAGAATCCTCTAAATCAGTGTCAGAGGTGACACTCAGGGGAGTCAATGTGCTTCCTCTTACACTGCTTTTTCCTAGGGGGCTCTCCTGCAGGGTCAGGAGAGGCCTTGGAAGAGGAGGAGATCCCCACATGGGGAAACTTGAGGAGCTGGCTCTCTACGATCGGGGATGAGAGAGTGAGTCGAAATCACCGGAGGCACCATAGGGGGAGGGGCAGAAAGAACCGACTGGGGAGTAGAACCTGGTTCTAACACGCTCCTCATGACCTCAAAGGCACCCTTGTCAGGCAGAGCCGAAGGTCTCCGTTCCGAAAAACGGAAAACCTCCCCCGGCACCGACAGTGATGGCTCCGAGGCCGATGTCCGAGCCGAACTCACCAGCGCCGAAGCACCGAGAGGGAGAGCGGGGTCGGACAAGGGTCCGATGCCACTCGCCCCCTCGGAGCTGACGAGGGAAGTCCGGCGCCGAGATTCTTCCAAAGAAGACATCGGAGCCGACGACGGAACCGAAGATAAAGGTATACGCCACCCCAGTATCGGGTCCGAGCCGCCCCGGCTCCGAACTCAGAGTCAGAGGAGGAATAGATTGAGTGGTAGGAATAGGTCTCGACTGTTGAGTCGGACTTTGAAGCATCTGGGCTAATGCCTCGGACTTAAGAAGTCGACTCACTACTCTCTGAAGGTCATGGTCCGATAACCTGGAAGACCTAGAAGAGTGGGATCTATGGCTCCGTTCAGACAACAAGGGTGATGCTGGAGCCGATAGAAGGAGATCGGGACCTCTTCCTGGATGTCTGTTCCGATAATAAAATCGGAGCCGACAGAGCAATGTCTTCCTCGGCTCCGGCCGGAGCAGAGGACACCGTCGGGGCTTCTATTAGAGTTTCATCGGCCGATGTTCGAATAGCTTTAGTGCCTCCAGAAGACGGCTCAGAGGCTGGTGCCGAAGGTCTAGAAGGCTTTGAGGGTTTCCCCGATGACCGAGTCGAGGGACCCTCAGGCTTAAGTAAGCCCCTTAAAATAAGTTTATTTTTTCGCTCCTGCAGGACTCTAGGGCTGAAGCCATGGCAAACAGCACACAAGTCCTGCAGGTGCAAAGGTCCCAGGCAGTACACACAAGAAGTGTGACCGTCTGTCAGACATCTTCTGACAGCACGAGTCACACTTCTTAAAGCCGGAGACCTTTGATTCCTTAGACATATCTAAGGGAAAGTGTAACACACAAGCACACACACACTGATTACACTTAGGGTTAAATTAACACTAATTTAAAACAAATTATAGTAATAGTAATAAAATTCCCTATAAAACACAGTCACCCACTAGGAAGGGAGGGACTGGGCCTAGGGCCCGAGGGAAATTTTTTAAGATTTTGTGGAAAAAAAGGGGGTGGAAAGTTAACGGGAATGGGATAAACTAATTTAACACTAACTATTTATAAGAAAAATTAACTTTAAGGGGAGAAAAGGCTAAGAAACTAGCTCTTTACCAAAAAACTAACCTGAGCCGGTAGGAACACACCTCGATCGCTGTAGCGGCAAACGAGATCTGAGGAGTTACCGCCTAGCATTGTGGGATATAGGGGAGCCTCGAGCCGGTGGAACTAGCTCTCGAGCTTTTAGAGTGGCCGAGTCGGAGCCGAGGATCGGCTCCGAACCCATCCAGCAAGAATGAAGGCGAGATTGACAACTTAACATCAAAGCTTTCAGACACAAGTCCTTCTTCAGTGTTAATAAAATTCACACACAAACAAAATCTCCTTTATACAAGGAAATTAACAATCACATGACACAGCCTACCTATCACAAATATAACAATCAAGCCATTAGGAACAACATGTAACTATGTATTGTTGGAGCTTTTCTCCCGGGGCCTCCACTGAAAAACAAGCTCCTCGAGCCCAATGGACCTCCCCAGTCAAACTGGAATGAATAAACAATTTTCTCAGCCATTTCACCAAAATTTCATTTGTTGTTTCTTCTTTAAAATAGGTTTAATGGTGGTTTGGACCAGGATGTTTGTCAGCCTGTAAGCGAATAATCCATTTATATTCTCTGTTATCCAACTTGTTTCTCAAATCCCCACGCCGGATATCTGCACAGTCAAAATATCCATTACACAACAAGAAAAGAAATGTGATAAATCCATTTCGTGTATATGCTGGGCTGGAGAATTTGTTAACACTTTCCTTCTAATCTCAGTTATCCTCTCTCTCAACCTCCTGGTTGACTTGCCAACATAGAAACATGAACATTGCTGACATAGCGCTAAATACACCACATTTTGGGTATTACATGTAGCTGTACAATATATATCAAATTTCTTACCACTAATAGGATGTATGAATTCAGTCATTTTAGTTGTACAGACACAACATGCACAATTATAACTGCTTGCCTGTTCCTGTTATGGTGGTGAATTTGTTATTTGAACCTTGCTTAAAAAAGGCACTATATGGGCAGCAAGAGCCTTAGCCAGTATCCGTAATCCCAGGGGTGACAGTTGCAGGCCATCTCTGGCAAAGCATCGTGGTCTGTTGACCATGTCATCCCAAGCAGACAGATACTGGATCCCCTTAGAACGACCCCAGAAGCTTAGCCAATTGTTGAAGTCAATCATTTTGTCCTTGTACTGCGGTATCATTCTGGGTGATGGCAGAATGCTACTCAGGGCTAGGGTCATACCTGCCTGGGCTAAAAGATTGGAGAGCTCTTCCATGTCTCTTTTCATGTAGTCCAGGGAGGTAAGTCTCAGGTCATTCATACCAACATGGACAATGAGAGTCAAATTTGTTGTGGAGTGACCCGAGTGCGTGTAGCAGATCCTGGCACCCGGCAGGCAACTGACAGTAACCTTCTCGTTTCACCTGGTGAGTGATACATCAGTGTGCCTGACTAGTCTCGCCTATGACTAGTGTGTTGGGTATGTTATTTTGCCTTATTGGCTGTGGTCGAGTGGTGAGTCTGTGGGCTATGTATTGGGGGATGGAGGTTGCTTGCGTTTCTGCTTTGGAGGTCTCCGTTGCTTAGACAGATTATTATGGAGAGCCTCCACAAATGTTTTTGTGTTATAGGTATATTTCATGGATGACTTTTTTCTGCTACTCTAACCATTTTCTGGGAGGGCCTTTTGGTCCGAGGTGGAGCATTTACCATATCAAGTTGCAATACTGTTGGTTAGTAGACTCTTTGTGGTGCCTCTGCAGAATCTAGTAAGGATTGGAGAGGGGAGGTTTACCTTCCTCATTTTTGACAGGAAGTGAAGGTGCGTTTCTTTACAACAGCAGCAGTATTTATGTTCCATGATAGCTCATTATACCCCCAAGAATTGTATGCCTTCCACTCTCTCCACTATTTAATTTTGAATTGTTAGTGGAGTGTGTGTTTTATGCCTTCTTCTGAAATCAACAATAATCTCTTTGGTCTTGTTCACATTTAGTGCGAGGTTGTTGTGTCGCACCAGACAATAAGTTTACTAACTTCTTCCCTGTAGGCTAATTCATAGTTGCTAATGAGACCAACGACAGTCATGTCATCTGCAAACTTAATTATGTGGTTTGAGTAAAGTGTGGTGGTGCAGTCCCGAGTCAAAAAGGTGAACAACAGAGGGCTAAGAACACAGCCCTGAGGTACCCCCATGTTCATAGTAATGTTCATGTAAGTACATAAATATAACATAAATGTGAATTTTACACAAACAAAACAAAGCACTAGCTCAGTTGGCAAATAAATACAGACCATTGCATTTTCCTTGAGTCAGGTCACAAATGCCTAATACGGAGCAACACGAGGTTAACAACATATTCTGTCACAATAATGTTTATTATGGACATTAGACACATCCTTGTTCTAATAATGCCAGATAACCTATACGATACTCTGATTAATAATGTCTACTTAACCCTTGCACCATTTTACGTGCAGTAGCAGATGGGAAAACTACTTACTTTTATTCATCCTTTGTTGACCAGGTTAGTCCCACTAGACTAGTAGTCTTTTCCTTTGTTGACCAGGTTAGTCCCACTAGACTAGTAGTCTCTTTTCAGGGGAGACCTGTGCTGACATTTTGTCTACTAGGGGAAATTTGATCAGTACATAAGGGGACCTCCCCTACTGTTTTCATTAGGTTTTGTGGGATGTTTTACATCCACCTGACCTACAGGACCTTGGTTTAATGTCATATATGAAGGATGGCACACTTAGGAGTGCAACACCCCCTCTGTGCTGTACTGTAGTGTCCGTAATTGACCCACTTGGTATGGAAGTATAACTCACGGCCTTCTGCACCAAAGGCAAATGTGCTGCCTGTTGGACCAGTAACAGTGCTTAAAAAAATCATCTGCCCTTTTGTCTCATTTTCCTGCACATAACAGCAATGCTACCAAGAAATCAGACAGTAGCCATGGGGTAGAAGTTGTCACCTGCAAATACAGATGTTGGATAAGGTATTCCTTCATTTTTTTTTTTTTTTTTAATTTGTAGTTACGAAGATCCATGTAAAAGGTTCAGAAGAATGCATTAACAACTAGAATAAGCTTGCACTTGTCAGCACAGCAAATGGCAGAATGCAAAAAAAGACAGATGAAAAGAAGGGTTTTCATGAGATAAAAGATATAGCTGCAGTCAAGCCTGCGTGCATCAGTGAGATACTAGAGGGCAGTGTAAAGAGTTACTCTTGTACCAGTTCCAGTGCACTGGTGTGTCTCTAAGAGTCTCCGTACAGTAAATGTTGTACAGAACTACTTCAGGGATACTTTATTTCCTTTCCCATTTGGCAAAAAGAACCTCCCATTTGGCAAAAAGAACCTCTTTCCTTATTATTTCTCTTATCATGCAAATGTAGTGATCTTTATTTGCACTTTCACACTACTAGCATCAACAATTTGTACTTCTTTTTCAGGCTGGTAAGACAAAACAAAGTAAATGCAGCAACTTCAGCTTTTCTTCTCCAACCTCCGTCATGGAGTTGTCAACTGTTGTCGCTTCTTGCAATTCAGAGCCACTTTCCTACCTTGTTTTATAGTCAAGCCCATCTTTTGGAAATCTTCTTCACACAATGCACAATCCTGGCTAGGCATCCTCATTTGTTTTTGCCTTCTTCCTATCTTTCACCAATCTGCTTTAGTAAATCACAGTTCTCGTGCTGATGACTCCTATCGTACTCTGACAATTTGTTTCTACAACTGGGGCTATTTTACTTCCTCTCTGACGTCCGTTTGTTCTTGAATCACTGTGTCCTTGTACAAACCCTACACTAATTCTACCAGATTTTGCAGGACTTTGACCCATCACAGGACTGCCCAGATCAGTTTCTTGGGACCTTACTCTATGCTTTCTCCAAACCTAGGAATGCCCAGTTGGACTACTTTCGTATTACAGCTCCCTCTCCACTATCTGTCTTATTGCAAAGCTTGGCTCAGTTGTACTGCTTCTTGATCTCTATTTAAATAAGAAACAAATGTATTTTATCACTTATGACATACGCAATCATACATTTATATAAATGAAAACAAACCATATTGAAAAGGTTATTCTACATGTATTGTTCCCATATTTCTCATTTTTATGTAATTTGCTCATACCCTTTTCTAAAGATCCCATTTCAAGGTGTTTTATTTCTGTTACTATATTCACTACTTCTAGTACAATTGGTTTAGAGATGGATTTCCATTTTCTAGTAATTGCTTTTTGGCAGCCACTGTGGGTTTACTATATCTAGGCAATTCGGATTTTGTATCATAGCTCAAAAATTATTTCTTTAGTTATACCAATTGGCTCATCCAATATTTCTGATAGAGTCTGCCAACTCATTACAATTCCAAAAAAATGTTTCCAATTATCTCTTTCTTCTGCAATTACATCCCTAACATTTGTTATCTACCCAACAGAAAATTTTTGGAGTCTACTTGGGGTATAAAAATACCTATGTAAACACTTCCAAGTGTAGATCTAAATCTTGTAGATTTTGTTGCATATTTGGAAGACATACATATATCCCCCATTGTTTCTTTGTGAATTGCTTATCCAGTCTCTCCTCCCAATCCTTTCTAACCTCCGATCGATGATCGATTCTTATACTTATCTTCTAATATTTTATATGCTCCACTAATTATCCCTTTTTCAATAGCCGCTTCTGTTCTAGATTCTACTAACAGCTCTAGCAGTGCTAGTCTTTCACTTAGGATCCCCCTATTTGTTTCTCTTTGCCTATACTCTGATACCAATCCTTGATAGGGAAGGCAATCTCTAGCCTGCAGTCCAAATGAATTCTTGGCCTCTTCCCATTCAACTACCTTTCCCTGTCTAGTTATTTGCTCCCAATACACTGGTTCCTTTGCCAGTTTTCTCCAATAAATTCCATCCCCTCTTGCCTATTATCTGTATCCCCAGTTGCAGTCATTCCTATTGGCAGAATTTCCTTTCTTCATGCTCATGTTGGCTTAGTTATTAAAATACTTTGCTACTTTATGAATATAATATTCTGCATGGTTATTGTTAATCTCCTTAGGGATCTGCATCCAAAATCCCAGTCTCTCCTTGTCTCTTGAGCTTAACTCCTGTTTCATCCTCATCCCTTTCCACTTTGAATTGTACGTTTCTGCTTGTGTTATGTACAAGAGTCTTAACTGTGTAGCTCTGAAATACCTCTTCAAATGAGGTAATCCCAACCACCTTGTTCTTCTGGAAGAATCAGCTTATCCCACGACTCTGGCCTACTGCTGCTTGAGCTTAATCCAAAGTGCTTATCTTAAATCTTACTTCTTCTACTCTGCATATTCATTTATCAGTAATCCTCTCCAAGATTTTCATGCATTGCTCGACAGGGGCACAGGAAAATAATTTTCTTGGGTGGCGAAAGCCAGGGTACATTTTTGGCTAGGCTTATATAGGCCCTAGGGCCAATAGCCTAGTACCTACCTATGAACCTACAACTAGGATACGTCCCTTTTTTATTGTACTGCGCATGTCCTGTTCTATTTAAAAAAAATCCAAATAAAGAGCCAGCAGACAATGACTAGCTGTGGAGATTTACTATTCAAAGCACAAAATCCAAAACAAACTGTTTCGGCTTGTCAAAAGTAACCGCCTTCTTCTGTCTTTAAATTAAATATTAGTACACTGTGCTTCTATACATAATCCTCGTGTTCAGTGCCCTGTGATTGGTTCATCAATTAAAGATGTTCATTCAATCCAGGTGAAAACAAAGCACTTTTTCATAATCCACTTTTTCTCCTTTGAGTCCAGCAGACTATGCAAACCTCCTTTGTTTACTCTATTACCTACTATTTTATTGATAATAGCAAATCTGAAGGTTGCAGTGGTGTGATTAATGGTGCGTTTGTATAGGGCATGTGTGTTTTATGGTCCTGATGGCACTTAGATGTTCTGAAATGCATATACGTAGGCGTCTAGATGTCTGTCCTACACTGAAGGCATGGCATGTGCAGGTTAGTAAATACATGATCCAATCAGACCCACAATTGGCAAAGAAATGTACATCATGAACCTGGCCGGTATTACTTGAAAAATCTTTGGGGATTTATTGAAAGGATGTGTACCCTGTGGACACTATACACAGTGTAGGGTGGTAAATAAAAACAGTCATGGTCCTTTGTCCCCTATCCATACTTGACTGTTGTCTATGCTTGTAATGGCTCAATTGAGACCCCACATTCCTCCCCCTCCTAAAGGAAAATGGGCATCTCTCCTTTAAAAATTGAGGCAAGAAAATCATCCGCCCTCAGGATATTCCAATGTCTCTGAACTGCATTTAATAAAAGTATCAGTATTATGGTCATAGGTGGTCAAAAGCCTGAGATTGGGGCTTGAATTTGTTGGTTTGTCTTTGTAAATGAGAGTCTATCCACCTTGGATACCAAATTACTGGCAGTTAAAATATGGCCCATAGCATATCCACTTTTCCTGAATCTCATGGCGAGGTCATCCCTATAGTATGAAAAGTCATCAGGCTTAGAGCATATCCTTTTCATCCTTAAATATTGGGACTTGGGTATATTTAATATCAACAGTGGAGGTGACAACTAAGGCTTTGGAGTGTTTGGAATGCTAAATTGACTGGTAAAATTCCTTTAGTCAACATCATGGAATTGGAGTCTTATGTATTTTTTGGTACAAAATGCTGTTGGGACTACACTGTGGTCTTTTCAACAAACAATTTTTTGTTTGTGATTGTGATTGGGATCACTATCGAAATACAAGAACCACCGAAGAGAAGAATTTCAAGACGTACAAGTGGGGTTATTCATCGTTTTGTTAACTTTTTTGTACATATATTTAGGAGAACATTCAAGTGTTTTTATGGAGCTTGATATGGGACTGTGCGATACATATAACTTTTGTTTGGATATTTTATATGAACAAGGGGTCTAGTCATCTTTTCATTTTGATGTGGGTCCACATGAATATGATTCACCTTTTTGTGTGTTTCTAGTTGGAGAGAGAACAACATCTCATTTTGGAGACGAGACTGGAAGACTATGGACCTTTGGATTTTCTTGTGTTTATTGCTCCATTTTAATGATTTGATTCATTGAATCTACCATTAAATCTAACATTTTTTGGTTTACAGGTGCTTTTCACATGCACTTCTAATTGTTGCATATGGAGCATTTCTTTGATGTTTAACCTCAATGTATGATGTACCAATTGTATGTTTAGGAAGTTATTAGTACATATTCCAAAAGTAAGTTCTTTGTTATTAGGGTCTACACATTGGATTTATTGGGGATATAGGTTAGTAATACTATTCAGCTGTATATCATCAAGGCCAAACAGGCAACTTGACAACAATACTGGGCGAGTTCTGTTGATTTCTTACATAAGCTGCAATGAGGCAGG
>NC_056745.1:1479039670-1479042170 GCF_019279795.1 Protopterus annectens | reverse complement strand
ACGTCGGCTGATGTCGCATTTCCCTCCGACGTCAGAGCGGCTGGAGTATATAAGCATCAGCCGACGCCATCTTCTTCAGTGTTTCTTGCCCCAGATGCCAGGTGCCCTCCAAGGAAGGCTGTAGTCAAATTGGAAGACAATAATAGGTTTTCAGACAATAAATACACCATAACAGATATCCCCAGCTAAGGATAACAGGGAGAGGAGTGGACCCAAGGCATAGAGGGGAAGGAGGGAGGGAAAACCCGACTGCAGTTGCATATCTATCGGACATCTACATTTATGGTAGGTACAAAACTGTACTATGTCCTTCAAGAATGCAACTGCAGTCATAACATATGGGTTGAAAACCATAGCTTAGCTGGGGGAGGTGGTATGCTCTAAGAAAAGGATGGTGTAGCTATCAATCCCTGCAGGACTGCCGAAGCAAAGCCTGCTCTGGATCTGGAATATAAGGGGAGGTTGTAGTGTTTGGAAAATGTATGCACAGAGCTCCATGTAGCAGCTTCTAGAATGTCTTTTGTAGGCACCCTTCTTAAAAATGCTGTAGAGGTGGCTGTAGCTCTGGTGGAGTGTGGTCTGACATTGGGTGGCACACTTTCCATGGAAGGAATAACAGAATCTGATGCAATGTCCAATCCATTTTGAAATTGTCTGTTTGGAAATTGCTTTTCCTTGTACTCCAGGGGCGTAAGCTACAAAAAGCTGATCAGACTTCCTACTGGTCTTGGTTCTGTCCAGGTAGTAGCGAAGTTGTCTGTGTTCTGTCCAGGTAGTAGCGAAGTTGTCTGTGTATGTCCAAGGTATGTAACAGTCTTTCCCCTTTGTTCTCAGGATTGGGAAAGAAAGTAGGCAGTTGAATTGCTTAATTTAAAGAAACCCTAGATACCACTTTTGGCAGAAAGGTAGGGTTGGTTCGTAAGGAGACCGTGTCTCTGTGAAAAGTTATGAACGGTGGTATTACCATTAGGGCCTGTAATTCCGAAACCCTTCTTGCTGAGGTAATGGCCAGCAGGAAAGCTGTCTTCCAGGAAAGAAATTGTAAATCCACAGAAGCTGCTGGCTCGAAGTGAGGTAGAGTCAATTTTTCTAGGACAAAATTGAGGTCCCAAGCTGGTACTGGTGCCTTTCTTGGGGGCTTTATATTCTTGAGTCCTCTAAGAAATTGTCTTAAAGGATGTGAAAACACAGGTGGATCAGTGTTGTATCTAGCTGAGATAGCTGAAGCATGTATTTTTATGGAAGAATATGAGAGTCCGTTGCTTAGCATATCTGCCAAGTATTCCAGAATGAGTGGAATGCTCAAAAGTGATGCATCATGACCCTTGTTGGTATTCCAAATGCTGAATCTCTTCCATTTGGCTGAGTAAGCCTTTCTGGTGGATGGTCTGCGGGCTTCTGTTAGTATCCGCTGAACTTCCTTGGAGAGAGGTAAATTGAGGTTATTTATGGGATTTCCCAAGCTGTTAGCTGTAGCGTTTGGATGTTGGGATGAACTGTCCTGAAGTTGTGTTGAGTCAAAGGTTGGGACCATTGTGGAAGGGCCCACGTTTTGTTGTGACATATGCTCCGTAGTAGTGGGTTCCAGAGTTGTCTTGGCCAGTCTGGAGCTATTAGGAAACCCTTCGGCTGCTCTGCTTTGATCTTTAATAACACTGTGGTCATCAGTGGCAGAGGTGGAAATGCATAAATTATTAGGGAGCTCCAGTTGAATGAGAGAGCATCTATTTTCCATGCTTGTGGATGATATGTCCTTGAGCAGAACTTTTGTAAGTGATGATTGAGGTGGGAGGCAAATAGGTCTACGTCCGGCCTGCCCCATGTCGAGGTGAGTCGTATAATGATGTCTGGATGTAGCCTCCATTCGTGGGGGTCTAGGAAATTCCTGCTTAGACTGTCCGCCAGAACATTGTCTTTGCCTGGAACAAACTGGGATTGTAACTGTATGTTTAGACCCAGTGATTTTTCGCAAAGATTCATTGTCAGTCTGCAAAGGGGGTAAGAATGAGTGCCCCCCTGCTTGTTTATGTACCACATCACAGTGGTGTTGTCTGTCCATATTAGTAGGTGGCCTTGTTGAAGTTGTTGTCCAAAGGCCTCGATGGCATGAATTACTGCTAGCATTTCTTTTTGGTCGATATGCAGATGTGTTTCCTTTGGAGACCATTGCCCTTGAATACATCTGCCCTCCATGTGCGCCCCCCATCCAAGGTCTGAGGCGTCTGTGGTCATGGTCTGTGTTATCTGAGGTTTTTTGAATGACATACCTGTGTTTGACTGGCTTACTGTGGCCCACCATAGAAATTCCTTTTGAAGACATGGAATGAGTGGAACAGTTGCTTCTAGGTTGTTGCTGTGTTGAGACCATAAGCTTTTTAAGTACCATTGAAGCTTTCTCATGTGTAGTCTTGCTAGTGGAACCAGGAGAATGCAGGATGCCATGTAACCCAGGGCCTGTAGGAAACTCCTTGCAGTCATCTGGGTGAGCTTTGCTAAACTT
>NC_056745.1:1479027170-1479029670 GCF_019279795.1 Protopterus annectens | reverse complement strand
GCGCTTCCCAGATTGCTGTGCTGAGGGACCAGGGATTTTGGTAGGGGCTGGGGCCATCTTAGACCCCCATAGCGCCACTGCGCCTTTGGTCTGCCTTGTATATGCTGCCGTTGGAAGTGAAAAATTGCTGGACAGCACCAGGGGAAATAAGGTTGGAAATCATGTTGACTTTCTTCTTGCAGGAAGGTGTGTTGTGTTCAAGTAGAAATTTACACACCATGTTTTAGAGGCCACTCCGTGAAATATGGCGCTATGTTGGTATGCATAGATTCAATGTCCAAAGGTGACCAAACAGCAGTTAGAGTTGGTGATCCTGGTCTGAAAAAGCTCATGTAGGAATGCCCATGAGTCCCGTAATTTATCTAAACTGGATTCCCTAAAAACAGAAATCACGGATCTACAAAATAACATCTTCAACCACACTGACTTTCAAAGATGCACGGAATTCTTTGAAAGCATCTCTCCCAAAATCAACAGGCATGTTGCCACTATTAGGCAAGCACAAAGCAGCGGGACCTCCGAACCGAGAGACCTTGGCTGCGAATTTACCAAAATAACACTGCATACCTACTGCCCAGCCAACGGGCGAATTTACTCGAAGAGACAGAACAAACTCAATACCACAGAGCACCTGGCAAATATGAGAGTGCAAACACTAATGCACAATACGATAATTTTGTCCCAGCTCACAGACCTATGGATTAGAATGTGGCAACTATGTCCAATCCTCCACAACTAATTAACAACCAACCTCTACCAGCTAATGAAGCACCACATCCAGGACTTCCCACCCAAACCAGCAACCTTTTTTAGGACGCAGCCAACAGGGCCTACCACTTGGAACCCTTACACCCCAGAGGAGAGAGGTTCCAGGAGGGAGTCGAGGGACAAAAGGGAGGACGTGGACAACCTCTGAGGGGGGAGAATGCAGGTTCCTATGCGAACCAGACCGTGCACACCAGAATTCAGTTAACATAGTGTCCTTGGACCTACAACAGAGACTTTCCAACACCAACGGCTGATTGTCAGCCTGGCGGAAGATGGAGGCATTATACAATGACCAATGTTACTGTTTGTTGCTGAACAAAGGAAACCTTTATACCTGCACAGAAGAGCTAGCCACCACCCAATCTTCTGCTAGATCTTAGGACTTTTACTGAAACTTACTCAAGGAGGAAGTCCCTCCTTGGCGAAGCGTGATAGCGAAGAACACAACAGTTCGATTCTCAGATCAATGCTGCCACTTCTCTGACTTTCGCATGCCAGAAAGCGTGTTTAACCCACACGGCTTCACAGCGCCCTACAAAGCGTTCCTGAAAGTATGTGACCGTGACTTTAGGCATCCACAATTAAAACGCGCACTAATGAGGAAATGGTTCAATTTAACTGATACAGAAGCACCAGCCTACTGCGACCTCACACAGGACAAACAACTAAGAATTATGAAAGAAGCCCGACCAAAGGCACGGGGGCTAGATGTACTCATGGAGCAGTCTTGAGTATATCACTAAAATTGAAAGTGAACTGCAAAACAGCGAATTCTACAAGAAAGTAGATTATCCCACTGTCACTAAACAATTCAAGCGCGATAGACAAAGTGCTAAACCATCTAGAAAAGATGGTCACTTATCCTCTGAAGAATTTCTGCTTCATGCAAAGTCCAGAACCCTTGCCTTAGGAAGCTTTTGGGATCCCCCATAAAACTTACACAAGAACCAGCCAAAACCCCACTACCCTTCGTCTCATCATTTCTAACAGAAGAGCGAAGAACCGAGAAAAATGCATAAAGAATTCCTAGACCAGATTCTGAACCCCGTGAGTGCAAGGGCACCCAGTTCTGCCTCTGGGACTCATAGGCATTCCTACCATGAGCTTTTTTTCAGACCAGGATCACTCCAACTCTAACTGCTGTTTGGTCACCTTGGACCTGATTGAATCTATGTATACCAGCATACAGCCACGCTACCACGGAGGCTTAAACATGGTGTGTGAATTTCTACCTACTTGCCAGACACACCGCACCTTCACAAACATAAGAAAAAGTCAACTTTGTGATTTTCCAGCCTTATTTCCCTGGTGCTGCATCCGGCGAATTTTTTTCACTTCAGCGGCAGCATATACCTGAAGCAGACCAAAGAGCGTGGCTAATATGGGGTCCTAAGATGGCTAGCAACAGCCTTTGCCAACCCTGGTCACTCAGCACAGAATGGGAAGCAGATTTTTCACCGCAGCTGCCTGGTTGCTGAACATGTTCTCACTCTACAAGCGTTATAGTGATGATGTCTTTTTAGGTAGCATGGAATGGTCCACGTCCAGGAACTGGACCCCTTTGCCCCAATGGAATCCCTCACCAGAAGCCTAGGCTTCCCTTAAATTTGTTATTTCCTCCCCAGGGGCTCCAAAATCCAACTTTCTAGACACTTTTAAATTTGTCCTAGACGGGCAGATAGATACTTACTACTCCAGCTCCACTGTATTCAGGAAAAACACATTACAAAAA
>NC_056745.1:1479007170-1479022170 GCF_019279795.1 Protopterus annectens | reverse complement strand
GTTCAAAGAAAATTCCCGAAATGGAAACCAAAAAGAAAAACTTTTTTCAGCTTTTTGTAGAAATTAGGGGGGGAAAAAAGACTGGTAAAACCCCCGGTTTATTAAATTTTTTAAAAAACCCTTTGGGGGAAAAAAGGGTTAGGCTTAAGGGAAACCCCCCAAAAAACCCAATAAGGGAACCAATTGAAAAAGGGGTTTTTTTCCATTTTTTTTGCAGGTGACGAGTAAAAAAGGGGTTTTCCAAAAGGTTAAATTAACCCTTTTTTTTTTCAGAACACGGGTTCGAAGGGGGGTCTCAAAGGTTTCCAAATTAAAATTTTTTGGGTTCCCCCTTTAAGGAAAAGCTTTTTTAAAGAAAAATTCTCAAAAGGTTTCAAATCTAGGACTAAAATTTTTTTTCAAGGCAAACCAAAAAAATATCTTTAAAATAACAAAACCCTTAATTTTTAAAGAAGATCCCGGAATAAAAACCCCGGGAAATTAAAACAAAAGACCCGGGGCAATTTAAAGGGTTCCCTATTCTGGAAAATTTGAAAAGAAAAGCCCCTTTTTTTAAACAAAAAAAGGGTTTTTTCGAATTTTAAAAAACACTAAATGTCCTCTAATCAGGAAAATTTTTTTTTAAAAAATTGGAACAACCCCTGGGTTTAAGAATTTTTTGGGGGTTCTTTTGAAACCACTGGGGGACAAAACCAAAAAATTCCCAAACCCTTACCAAAGGTACGATCAAGACAGAAACCAAATTTTCAGGCCAATTGGGGGAAAATCAATTGGTCCAAAAGGTTTGGTTTTGAATTGGGCTTTGGAAAACAAAAAAGGAAAAGGACAGAATCCCGGGGGCCAAAATCCTTCATTTTTTTAGGGTTTTACAAAAAAAAGCAACCCAAGGGGTTTTCCCCCTTAGAAAAATCTTTTTAAACCAAAATTTTCAATTGGGGTTGAAAAGACCACCTAAGGGTCCCGAATTGGTCTTCTCCCTTTTCCGGAGGGTTGGGGCCTGGGCCGGGGTGTGCTTTGGCCCTTTTTCCCGCCGAGGGAATTTCCCATTGCCAAAAGTCTGGGAGCTTCCCCCGACAACCAACAATTTGGAAGGGCCCGGGCTTGGAGGAAAAAAACCAAAGGAAAATTTTCCGTTTGTCCAAAACCCGGGGGAAGAAAGGGAAGGGGGAGGAAAACAAAATGGGGGTTATTAGGACAAAATTTAAAAGTTTTTCAATTGGTTATTCTTGGGGGGATGGGACCTCCTGCCCTGTAAACCCCCCAAGGGAAAGACTCCTTTGGAACTGTGGAAAAATGGGGGGGGCCAAAGGGCCCCTTTTAAAAGGAAAAAAAGGGGGGAAGTATCCACCAAAGGGTTTAATGGGTTGCACCCGGGCTAAAAATTTTGGTGCCCCCTGGGAAGGGCTTTTTTTGGAGCGCCCTGAGGAATAACATAAAAAGGGGAAGAAACCCTTGGAAAGGCCAGCCCCTGGAAAAACCAAACCGCGCCCTAAGACCAAATTTGGGGATTTTTAATTGGCTTTGACCTTTTTGGGTGAATGGGAAACCAAAACAATTTTTGGTTTTCCCGAATTTTTGGGAAAAAAGGTTTGTCTTTGGTTTAAATTTTTGGAAAATTGGGGGGGGTTTTAAAATTCCCCGCCTTTTAAAAAAAGGGAAGGGTTGGGAAGGCGAAGAAATTTTTTGAAATTAACCTAAAAATTTTTCCCAAAACTTCAAAGCTGGGAGAGGTTGGGGAGTTCGGTCCAAAAAGTTTTACCCTTGGGGGGAAGGGAAACGGGTTTTTAAAAAAACCCCTGGAAACCTTGGGGTTCAAAGAGCTTTTTACCCCGCCCATGATTTGGAAAACCAAAATTGGGGGCCCGAAGTAGGCCAAAGGGCCCGGGCCTTAAAGGGTAATACCCGGTCCCTAAAGGCCCGGGGGAAAACCTTCTTGGGGCCGCCTGTGAATCTTTATGGTGGGGGGAAAATACAACCGAAGGTTAAGAAGAATCCCGGTTTTCCTTTCCCGAAAGGGGCAGAATGGAAATGGGAAGCCGGGCCACCGGAATTTTCCTTCGGGCAAAACCTTTTTTTCAGGCCAATATTGGGGGGTTCCCAATTCTCCCGGGGGCCTTTTGGGGAACCAAAAAAGGAAAAATTCAGAAACCCCGGAAACCTACTTGGTTTTGGGGGAAAAGTCGGGGGCCCCCTTTTTCCCCAAGGGGTTTTAAACCCTCCTGTTCTGCCAAAACCTTTTTCCGGGTAAAAAGGGTTTGGGGGGGATTGGGTTTTACAGGGAAAACCTTTTAAGGGATTTTGAAACCCCCGGATTTGAAAAAAAAATGGACCCCCCTTTTGTTTATGGGTTCCAGGCCACGGGACAGTTTTCCTTTGACTGCCTTTCCCGGGGGAAAGTCGGGGGGGCCAACCTTAAAAAATGCCCCAAAGGGCTTTAGGAAAAGGATTTTTGGGGTTTCCCCCTGGTTCCCCGAAACCCCCCCCTCAAAAGGGCCCGGGGCGTCCCAGGGAAAAATCGGCCCCCTTGGGGGGAAATACCACCGGGGTTTGGTGAGTTCCTTTGGGGGTTTGGAAAAAATTTCCCTTTCCTTGGGGCCCTTTAAAAATGGGCAGAAGGGGGGTGGAAAATGGACCTCCAAACCCAGAAAAGGTTTTACCGTTCCTTTCTAAACCGGCAAGGTTCCTTCACCCGAGGGCCAACAAAGCCGGAACCCCCTAAAGGGGTAAATTTGGGGAAGGATTTTAAAAGGGTTTCCCAAAATTCAAAGCCGCAATTAGGCTTGGCTTAAGAAACACCCTGGGGGTGGGGGGGGCCCGTCGTCCAAAAAAGGCATGGAAAATTTTAGCCGAGGGGTTTTGGGAAAAAACCCGGATTTTTAAACCCCTTGGGGGGGAATTTTTAGGGCCCCCCCGGGGAGGGCCGAAGGAAAACCCGGCCCTTACCCCGGGGAAACCTTTGGGGGCCTGGGGAATCAAAATAGTTCCGGGCATAAACAAAGGTCCGCCCCAAAGGGGGAAAACAACCCCTTTCCATCCGTCCTTTTTCCTTAAAATCCCTTTTAGGGGGTGGCCCGGTCTAAAGGAAACCCCGTTTCCCTTTTGGGGCCGAACCATAGACCCGGGGCCCTTGGGGGAAACTGGGTTTTTTCCTGGGGCCCCGTTTAAACCCCTTGGGGGGGGTTCCCGGGGGAAGGTTCCCAAGGGGTTTTTTAACCCCGGAAGCCACTTTCCCCATAATTTGGGGGGTAGGGGGAGGTAGGGTCGGGAAATTTCCCCCCGCCTCCAAGGGGGGAAAAGCCAACCCCCAGGGATCAAATTTGGAAGGCCCCTTTCCCCCCGGTTTTGAAAAGGGGCCCCCCCCTCAGGGCGGGTTATTTTGTTTCCCCCCTTCCGGGGGTTAAAAAGCCCCGGTCCGGGAAACCCCCGGGGGGGAAATTTTTTTTGGGGCCCCGGGGGAAAGGTCCCCGGGGGTGGAAAAGGCTGGAGAAAAAGGGGTTTTTCCGGGGCCGGGTCAACCGGCAATATCCCCTTTAGGGGGCCAAAAACCGGCCCCCAAAAAGGGGAAGGTGAAAGGGCCAAAAAGGGCCGAAATTACCAAAAACCAACCCGGGGGAAAAGCCTCCGGCCGGGCCCTGCCGCCCCTCGGGCCGAAGGAAATGAGCCGGCCCCCCAAAGGAAGGGTTAAAGGAAATTTGGAGCCAGGGGGAGGAAATCTTTTTTAGCCCCGGGGCCGAAAATCCTGGCCCAACCCAGTTTCCGGAAACTCTTTTGGTGGGGAAATCGGAGGAGGAAGCAAAAGGGTGAAGAAAAAAGCCCAAGTCCTGGCCCGAAGAGGGGGATGGACATTTGGGCCAGTTCCCTTTTCGCCCCAACCCCCTGCTTCCACCCCTTTAAAAGGGGGGGTAAGAAAGGCCCCGGGGGAAGGTTTTAAGAAACGGATGGCCTTCCCTCCGCAAAGGGGGAACCCCGGAACCCGGGGGTGGATCGGGGTTTCCAAAAACCCCGGGGGCCAGACTCTTCCCCGGAGGGTCAAGGAGGCCAATTCCCCCCTTGGGTTTGAGGAGCCAAGGTTCGGGGCTCCCGAACTGGGGAATCCCCTCCAAACGGACCGAAAGGACCAGGGGGTCGGGTTTCCCAACGGCCCCGACCCCTCAGGGAAAGGGGAAAATCGGGGGGATTCAATGGGGAAAACCGGGGTTTGGGCCCTGGGCCTGAACCCGGGGGCTTTGGAAAGGTTTACGGACCCAAAAATTTTGGGGTGGAAACCTTCCCGGCTTTCAAACCCAGGAACTTTTCCCCCTTTCCCCCAAAAGGCTCCCCTGGAAAGATACCCCAAAACAGGAATTCCCCTCCCCTGAAAAGGCCGAAACCGAAGTGGGGCCGGCTTCCCAAAAACCGAAGCCCGAGGGACCTTTTTGGAAAGGGGGGACCCTTTTCCCCCCCCGGGGCATAAGGTCCCCCAAGGAAGGTTAAAAATCCAAAACCAACACCAAAAACGGTCCCAAATTTCCCCAAAAAACCCCCCCAATTGGGGATTAAAAGGAAGGCAAAGGGGGAATGGAAAAAATTTTAAAAATTTTTAAAAATTTAAAAATTTTTCAAAAGTGGGTTTTTAAATGGGGAACACCGGGAAATTGGGAAAAAGGGGATAAACCCGACAAAGGGAAACCCACCCAGTGGCCAAAAGGGGGCCTCTTTTGGAAAACGGCCAAAACCCAGTCCTTTAATAGTTTTACCGGGTATAGGGGGTTTTCCTCCAGCCGGGAAAAGGAGTTTTAACAAAACAAGGGGGGAACCCCCCAGGAAGGGTCCCCCATCCAGCGAAAAGGGAGGTTGGGAAACCTTAAAATTGGTTTGAAGGTTTACTAACCCCTTTTGGTGGTTAAAAGCCCGGGATTTTGGTTTTTTCCCCGGGGTTTGGAAAAGTGACAAAAGAAGGGGTTTGCAAAAACCAATAAAAAAAGGGGTTTAGTTTAAGCCCTTTTCCTTCACAACACACACTTTTTAGGCCCTTTACCCCTTTTGACATACTTTGGAAAAAGTTTTTTAAATATCCCCAAAAAACTTTCCCCCAAAATTAATTTCCCCCACACAATGGGAAAAATAACCAAAACCCAAAAATTTTTAAAATTTTTTTAAAAATTTTTCTAAAAAGGGGTGGGTTTTAAAAACACAAACCCTAAAAAGGAAAAAAAGGGAAAAACCCCAAAGGGGTTTTTAAATAATTTTACCCAAAATGGGAAAAAGACCCCTTTCAAAGGGGGAAAAAACAAATTCGCCCCAAAACAAGGGTTTTGGCCCACCTTTGGGAAAGGGGTTCTTTAAAAAATGCCGGTTTAGGGGGACCTTGGGAAATCCCTGAAAGGGGGATTTTTAAAATTTTTTTTGCCCCCAATTTTAAAGGAGAAGGGTTTTTGGGAGGGAAGAATTTTTGGGGTTAATTTACCATTTTTTAAAAAATTTAAACCCCCATTAAAAAAAAATGGTTTTGGGACCCCAAAACCATACTTTTTGGGGTTTTTGAAAGGAAATTTTAACCCCTTTTGGCCACAAGTTTATGGAAATAAACCCCCAAAAATTTTTCCCCCCAAATTTTTACCCCATTCAAATATACAAAACCCTTTTAAAATTTTGGGGTCTTTGGGTATTTTTATAACCCGCAATGCCTCTTTATTAAGGGAAAATTGGGTATTATTGGGGATTTTCAGAACATCTGTGCCATCAGGACCAAAAAACACACAAATGCCCTGTACAAACACACCATTAAATCACATCACTGCAACCTTCATATTTACTTAACTTCTTTTTTCGGCTTTTCCTGGTTAGGGGTCGCCACAGTGGAACTCTGGAACGCTAATGATTGGCAGTAGATTTTTACGGTGCCGAGGTGCCAGCCTGACTCCCAACCTACAACGAAGGCACACCCATTCACGCATGTCTTTCGGATGCCACTCTACCACAGGGAGGACATGCAGACTCCAAACAGAAGGCGCACCAGCCGAGAATCGAACGCGAGAACCTCTTGCTGTGAGGCGACAATGCTACCACTGTGGCTTAACCTTCAGATTTACTATTATCGATAAAATAGTAGGTAATAGAGTAAACAAAGGAGGTTTGTATAGCCTTCTGGACTCAAAGGAGAAAAAGTTGATTAAAAAATAAGATGCTTTGTTTTCACCTGGATTGAATGAACATCTTTAATTGATGAACCAATCACAGGGCACTTGAACATGAGGATTATGTATATAAGCACAGTGTACTAATATTTAAACACGGAGGAAGGCGGTTACTTTTGACAAGCCGAAACAGGTTTGTTTTGGATTTTGTGCTTTGAATAATATATCTCCACAGCTCGTCCTTGTCTGCAGGCTCTTTATTTGGATTTTGTTACGTGGTTCTGAGCCGTGCAGTTGCTTTACGTGCAGGAATTTTGTTAGTCACAACTTCTGCTCTCTTTAAATCAAAATCCTTATAACAAAGGTGTTTTTTTAATACTATTACAATTTCTATAAGTGAAATATGGCCTATCCATAATTCACTTCCCATAACCTGGTAAAGCCTTCGGGATATACCAGTTGTTTCTAATCACTTGTTCTGCTATAGATCATTAAATATCTCAAGTTATTATCGGATCTTAATTGTGAACATGTACAACTATCTGGCTCAGAAAAGTAAGGTTTTCCTTTTCTTGTCTCGTAGATAGAACCTCATTTTTGGCCATTTCTAAATCATCTTTGTTATATCCTCTCTCCAAAAATTCATTTCATATTTTGCATCTGTTCAAGACAAGTGGCATCTTGGGTATTTAACCTACCGACACGTAAAAATTGTCCTTTAGTTATACCCTTAAAGACATGCTTAGCATGCATACTTGTCTTGTGTAAATATTTATTGGCTTGTGTATCCTTTTTATAAATGTTAGTGTCTTTTTTTTGACAAGGTGACATCCAAACAATTAATGCTAATCACCGAGTAATTTATCTCAAACTTCCAAAAATTATTCACATTGTTCATATAGGAATAAAAATTCAACAATTTATCAGTTGTACAATGCCAGGCCAGAAAGATATCTACAAAACGTTTGTAGAACAGTACCTTATTTTTCTGGCCAAATACATGAGTTTCTTCCCACTTGCTTACCGTTAAACTTGCGTATGTATTAGCAATTGCTGTTCCCATAGCCATACCAGAAATCTGTTGGTATAGTTGTATACTGAATACAAATCTATTATTCTGTAAGACTAGATCAAGACGTTCACATAGTTTCTATATATCTGGCAGGAAGACATCTCCAAACAATCTCACTCTAATTTTCTCTATTGCATATTCATTTGGAATAACAGGATTTTATATCCATGGTCACCAACAAAAAATCTTACATTTGTGTTGTACCATTCATAAAACTGTTTGAGAATATCTCCTGTATCTTTGATATAACTAGGAACTTTAGCCAGATAACCTTTCAGATGTTTTTTAAGGTACACCGATAAGGGCTCAGTGACCCATCTTCGACCTGAAACAATTGGTCTCATATGCGGTTTATCCCTTGACTTGTGTACCTTGGGAAGACCATACAGAATTGGTATAGTGGGGCATGGCACAGTAAAGAAATTAAATGTATCAATATCAATGTTACCAGACAACTGCAAATCATTTATAGCCATGTTTATTTTAGTGATAATATCAGTAACATTTTTATCCATCATCAATTTGAATGTCACTCTATCAGACACTAGGGTGTCCATGGCTTGAAGATAATCAGCTACATTCATAATCACGATACTACCACCCTTGTCAGCTTCTTTGATCAACTCCTTATGATTTTGTACATATTTTAATGCTGCAGTCTCTTCTCTAGCCAGAGAAGTATGTAAGAGTGGTACAGGATATGTAGGAGGGTAGTGTGACAGCTGTGAGGTCTGCGGTGGGAGTAACAGATGCATTTAAGGTGGAGGTGGGATTACATCAGGGATCAACTCTGAGCCCTTTCTTATTTGCAATGGTGATGGACAGGTTGACAAATGAGTCCCCGTGAACTATGATGTTTGCAGATGACATTGTGATCTGTAGTGAGAGTAGAGAACAGGTGGAGGAGATCCTGGAGAGATGGAGATATGCTCTAGAGAGAAGAGGTATGAAGGTCAGCAGGACTAAGAATATATGTGTTTGAATGAGAGGTAGGATAGAGGAATGGTGAGGATGCAAGAAGTAGAGGTGGCAAAGGTGGATGAGTTTTAATACTTGGGATCAATAGTTCTGAGTAATGGTGAGTGTGGAAGAGAGGTGAAGAGAGTACAGGCAGGATGGACTGGGTGGAGAAGAGTGTCAGGAGTGATTTGTGACAGATGAGTACCAATAAAAGAGTGAAAGGGAAGGTCTACAAGACAGTAGAGAGACCAGCTAGGTTATATGGGTTGGAGACAGTGGCATTGACAAAGGCAGGAGTCAGAGCTGGATGTGGCAGAGTTAAAGATTTGTACTGGGTGTGATGAGGTTGGACAGGATAAGGAATAAGTATATTAGAGGGTCAGCCCAGGTTGGAAGGTTTGGAGACAAAGCCAGAGAGGCATGATTACGTTGGTTTGGACATGTGCTGAAGAGGGATGCCGAGTATATTGGGAAAAAGATGCCAAGGATGAAGCTACCAGGTAACAGGAAAAGAGGAAGGCCTAAGATAAGGTTTATGGACGTGGTGAGAGGACATGCAGGCGGTTGGTGTGACAGAGCAAGATGCAGAGGACAGGAAGAAATGGAAACAGGTGATCTGTTGTGGCAATCCACAACGGGAACAGCCGAAAGAAGAAGATGGTGATGATGGAGTCTTGTCAAATTATAAGTTTTTTCTATAGTGGTTGAGATCATATATTTCCCTAATGCGTTGCTCACATGTTATTGAATACAGTGATGATCGGGTCACTACAAGGTATAAACATACTGCTTCTCTTACATTCATTAAAATCGTACTAGGACCCAAGTCTTTATAAATATTTTTCAAATTTAAATTAAGCGTAAACAGCTTTAAATCAGTCATTGCATATACCACATTATCTGTACACATAGGAATGAAGTTAAAAGCCTTTGAAAGTAATAAATGTTCAGTTTCATTCAGCTGGTAGTCACACAAACTTATCACAATGTTTTTCCTTTGCAAATCAGTAATGTTGTTTATTACCCCTATATTTTTCATCACAAGTGACCCATTATTATTTGCATTACTAGGCAGCTGGCCTGCAACATATAAGCTAGTGCATTCTGTTCACCTTCAATGTCAGCTTGTACATTTACCATTGTATTTATAGGTTCATAGGTTTATACTAGGCTATCTGCCCTAAGGCATTTATAAGCCTAGCCCAAATTATTGTGGCTTACGCCACCCCTTATATGAAAAAATACTGTGCCCATTAGTTTGTTGTGCCTCTGTCCAGCAGTGACCCAGAGATGATTCCCGGGGTAAACCTACGATCTCCCATCCACAGGTCTAGATTTCTCTTGAACAGAGTCAGCGAGGTGCTCTGCCTCACATGGACCGGGATTTTATTCCACAGCATAGGGAGTCTCTGAGTGATAAATCTATCCCTCCAGCACGTCCTATTTATATCCGTGCTAAGGTTTAAGTCGCTTGCTCTAGTGGTTTTGGTGGATTTGGATTTTTGAGGTGGAGCATGTCCATTAATTTCGGGTTGGTCATGGCCTTGTATGTCAGGCACATGTCACCTCTGAGCAGACGGTATGCGACTGAATAGAGCTGTAGTTTCTTCAATCTGGCAGCATATGACAGATTTTGGAGTCCCTTTATCCTTTTGGTGAGGAACTTTTGGGGTCTCTCCAATTGCTGCAGATGTCGGGTGAGATACATCCCGAATGGGGCATTGTACTCGATCATTGGTCTGATAAGTGAAGAGTACAGGGGAACAATGACCTCACTAGATCTGGATGTGAATCCCTTCATGATCAGGTGGGCAATGTAGAAGGTCTTTCTAACCACTTTAGCAATGTGAGTGTCAAAAAAAGGCCACTGTCAACCTGGGTCCCCAGGTCCCTGATAACCTCTTCTGTGCTTAGTGGATTGCCACCTATATGGTAGCTTGGGGTTACCTTGTTTTTCCCGAAGGGTACGACTATACATTTTTTGGCGTTTAACTTCAGGCCATGGCTCTGGCACCAGCTATCTGTTTCAGTGAGTCCCTTCTGAAGGATATCCGTGTCCGATGCACTTTCCACTATGGCGCCCAGTTTGCAGTCATCTGCAAACTTTGTCAGCCAAAGTCCTCCCATGTTGGCCTGTACTTCTGAGAAGTAGATGCCAAATAGGGGGCCAAGGACCGAGCCCTGTGGGACACCACTTGTGACCGGCTTGGAGTCTGACACAGCGCCAGCAACTCTAACCCTGTGGGTTTTGTCCTTAAGCCAGTTTGCAACCCATCTTGTGACATATGGGTTTACATTTAAGCTGGTAAGTTTTTCTACAATACCCGAGTGGGGTATTGTGTCGAAAGCCTTTGCAAGGTCAAGGTAGGCTGTATGGACTGCCTTTCCCTCATCAATGGCCTTGGTGACTATTTCGAAGAAGTCGACCAAGTTCAAAAGGCATGATCTTCCCTTGACAAAGCCAAACTGGGTCGGGTCCAATGTCTGCAAGTCCCCTATATCTTTGTTTATGAGCTCCATTATGATCCTCTCCATAGCTTTGCAGACTAGACTTGTTAAGCTTATGGGGCGGTAATTACCAGGGTCCGTGAGGCGCCACCTTTGTGGAGTGGGACCACAGTTGCCGTCGCCACTCCTTGGGCACGTATCCTGTGGTAAGGCTGAGATTAAACAGCTGCCTTATGTGCGGGTTTAATTCCTCATTTAGCTCGTGTAGCACACAGCCGGGGACACCATCCGTCCCATTGATGCTGTGTTTTTAGCTTTAGAGAGAGCAGCTTTCACCTGCGCATTTGAGATGTCCGGGAGGCTACACTCGGCTGGGATAGTTATCTCTCCTTTAGGGGAGAGGGGTGAAGTTTGCACTGAACCTGTCTGCCAGTATGTTGGCAATGTCTGTGGGTTCAGTGATTTTGTATCATTTTGGACTAATTCTGAGCATATCTGTGAGTTTCCACCCAGGTTCCTAACATAGCTGAAAAAGGCCTTATGATTGTCCTTTGAATCCATGGCAATTTTTCTCTCAAAATTGGCCTTAGTTGATTTTATGAGTGCTCGTATTTTTTACTAATAATGATCAGGGGTGACTTCCCTTTTATGGATTTTGTTCTATCATGTAATAGCTTTCTCCTCTTATTGTAAAGTTTGTTAATGGCTGGGGTCCACCAGACTGGACGTTTGCCCTTTGTGGAAAGAGTCTTGGTTTTATTTGGGATTGCCTGATCCATGCAGTCCTGGAGGTGTTCATAGAAGGCATTTGTAAGGGCTTCCACAGCTTGGGTTGTGGTTTCCTCTGACTCAGGGGCCTTGAAGGATACCACACCAGTCTTGAGTAGTGTGAAGTTTGCTTTAGAGAAGTTCTTCACTATGGTCTTTTTGTTTGGGGTGGGGGCGGGATGTGGATTTCCAGTGAGATTAGTTTATGATCAGATCTCACCAATGAGGGATATACTTCGGTGTGGAGCATTTTGTCCCCATGTTTGTGACAATGAGATCTAGTATATTTTCTCCTCTCGTGGGAACAGTGACTAGCTGTTCCATGGCATTTGAATTTATGAACTCCAGGAACCGTTGGGCTAGAAAGTTAGGGCTTGAGTAATGTTCCCAGTCTATATTCGGGTAGTTGAAGTCACCCAATATGATGGTGTTTGGAGATACATTTATACCCTCCAGTGTCTTCAGGAAGGCTGTGTGGGGTTCCTGAGTTTGAGAGGGTGGCCTGTAGCATGCTACAATTTGTAGAGCAGTTTTGCCTATGGTTAGTTGCACCTGGATGGTTTCCGGAGCTTCATGCGTTGCCACCAACCTGGAGGTGTGAGTATCCTTTATGAATATGGATACACCCCTCCTTTTGTGGAGTGGTCCGGGTTTTGGGGCCGGAACGCATGATATGAGGTAAAACCTAATAGTGCCGGGGTGCTCTCAGGAGCCTTGAACCAGGTTTCAGTTACAGCACAGACATCGATGTTCTCCATACTGAGAAGGGCCTCGAGTCGTGCATTTTGAGATTTAGACTTCTGGCATTGAGCAGCATTACCCTCAATTTCTTCCCATTTTTGTTTTCTAGGGTGGTAGGTTTAGAATTTGAGCCTTGCCTAAAAGGCACTATGGGGGTGGCAAGAGCCTTAGGCAATATCCGAATCCCAGGGGTGACAGGTGCAAGCCGTCCCTTGCGAAGCAGCGTGGCTTGTCAAGCATGTCATCCCAGGCAGTCAGACACTGGATCCCCTTTGAATGACACCAGACATTAAGCCAATTGTTAAAGCTGATCATCTTGTCTCTATATTGTGGCATCATTCTTGGTGAAGGAAGGATACTGCTCAGGGTTAGGGTCATACCTGCCTGGGCTACATAATCAGAGAGCTCCTCTATGTCTCTTTTCATGCAGTCCAGGGAGGTACGTCTCAGGTCGTTCACACCAGCATGGACAATGACTGTGTCATATTTGTACTTGCTGTGGAGTGACCCGAGTGCTTGTGTTATGTGGCGGATTCTAGCGCCTGATTATATCGCTAGGTTGCTGACCTGCAACATGCACATTAATATGCTCTGCTCATCTACAGAATCAATTTGTATATTTGCCATTCTAATGCTGTTCTCAATTAAATTAGATGAATTAAATACAGGTGGATTATATGCAGCAGAATTACTACCATTGTGTTCGCCTACCTTAGTAGGTTCCCTTTCATTACATTACATCTCTCTGATATCATCAATCACATTCATACGAATACATTCCATTTCTATACATTCACTTACATTTTTTTTACACCATGTGTGTAGTTCAACCCTACATCATAAATAGGGTTGGATAACTGCCAGAACAGTTCGCTTTTGTACTGAAGCTATACATGAGGCATTTGTATCGGCAATATTAAGTTTACACATTCTTGGAAATATTTTGCTGCATAATTACTTCAGCTTTAGACAAGATGCATTCAGAAGCAGAAGATTCAGAAGTAAAACACTCGGGAGCAAAAAACTTGCTCCTATTACATTTATCAGTTCTACTGTTAACAGAATCACTTTCCAATATATTTAAATCTTGAGCATGACTTGTACTTTTACATTGTAGATCTATATTTCTTACTAAAGCATTGCTAACTGCTGATATATTACATGCTACCAAATTACTGCTATAAATCAGTATCATGTGATTCTATAGCAATACTATGTTCATTTGCTAAATCTATATGTAATTTGTTACGTTCCATATTGCCACAAAACAGCGAACATTTACAAAAATGATCAGAGCAATCCATTCCAACAATTCGTAACGGTCTCATCAGTTTCTACTATTACTTGCTCCATTTGCGGCAAATTACAAATGACAAATGGTACATATTTAGAAAAAACACAATCATTAAAACAAACCATTTGGCTAGATAAGCCAGTAACAGTCTCACCAGTTTCTATTTGTTTCATTTGCTGCGGGTGACTGGACCTTGTTTCGGTCTTCCCCTGGATTGTGAGCGGGGTCTGGGACCGTCGCTGTCTTTGGGCGCTACTTGTTCCGGTAGTTTGATGAGAAAGCATTGGTTCCCTTCTATATAAAACAAAAAAAAAAAAAAAAAAAAAAACAGGATTTTGCCCCATTTTGTGGTTTTCTTTATTACTGGATGTCAAGAAAAGCTGATCAATTCTTTCTTTCCTCCGTAATGCATTATCGGTTGGAGGTGTTGACACCAAAGCCTCATTTGTAGCCTTCCCTTCATTTGATTGGCTGTTGGCATTATCATTCTGATTTACTACAGCAGTATTGGTTGGAGCAGAAAGTTGCCTCGTCTCATTGGAGAAAGTATCTAGCTCATATATAGAGCCACGAACATTTGAATTTAAGTGCATTTGGGTTTTGCTAACTATATTCCGTTTCGGCCATGAGAAGATCCGACCATTATTAAAGTCTGATACGTTTAGTGCCTTCAAGTTGTTCAAAGGCAGTTAATCTCAACATGTCATCATATAAGCCCAAGTACTGTTGGGATGAAACAGAACTAGATATGTTCCTTTCCACTTCGTCACATAGCTAGTCTTCTCTTGACAGAAAAAAATCATTCATTAAACGCATATAGTTGAATGTTCAATTCCTGGCATTTTTTTAAGTTCTGGATATAAATTTCCACAGGAAGGCATATTTAAAACACGTAATCCACGTGGAACTATACCCAATTCCAAATACAAGTTAAAGCTAAATCTCTGCCATTGCAACTTTTTAAAAGTTTTTACCTCGTTCTCCAGAGATTTTAGCCGAGACACAAACTCATTCTTCCCAGGCGTTGTAGTCGTATCTTTTACAGTTCCTTCCCAGGCGTTGTAGTCGTATCTTTTACAGTTCCTTCCCAGGCGTTGTAGTCGTATCTTTTACAGTTCCTTCCCAGGCGCTGTAGTCGTATCTTTTACAGTTCCTTCCCAGGCGCTGTAGTCGTATCTTTTACAGTTCCTTCCCAGGCGCTGTAGTCGTATCTTTTACAGTTCCTTCCCAGGCGCTGTAGTCGTATCTTTACAGTTCCTTCCCAGGCGCTGTAGTCGATCTTTACAGTTCCTTCCCAGGCGCTGTAGTCGTATCTTTTACAGTTCCTTCCCAGGCGTTGTAGTCGTATCTTTTACAGTTCCTTCCCAGGCGTTGTAGTCGTATCTTTTACAGTTCCTTCCCAGGTGTTGTAGTCTTATCTTTTACAGTTCCTTCCCAGGTGTTGTAGTCTTATCTTTTACAGTTCCTTACCCCATTATAACTACACAGTCCAGTAACAGGCTAGTCCTCACCAGTAAATTCTGCAGAGTTTTAGGAACATCTTTGGATGTAGTAGTAGGCTGTGACATCTTAGCTATAAAAGGCCCAAATGCTCAGAGGTT
>NC_056745.1:1478729670-1479002170 GCF_019279795.1 Protopterus annectens | reverse complement strand
CATGTAGGTAGAAAGGAAAGAAAACGTTTCAGATAGAGTGCTCTCTCCTTATGTACAGGATTTACATTATATACATTCAAGGTTTTGATGTTGTATTACGTTAGATTCAGAGAGGGGAAGCTATAGAGGAAAAACAGCGAGGTGTAGAGGTACATGTGGAAGTACATATATAGGAGGCAATTAGCAGAATAGATGCATTAGCAGGATTAAGTACGCATGGTGCGATTACATTTCCAATTATGGGAGAGGTAGGAATGGAGCTGGGCTTTGAAGTGTTCAAAGTTTTTAGAGATTCGTAGTGAGGGTGGGAGAGAGTTCCATTTTCTGGCCAAGGAAAAGGATAAGAGAAACTGGCCGGTGGGACGTTTTGGTTTGTATACAGAAAGTAGATTCTGTTGGGCAGATCTCAGGAGTCTGTGAGGTGTGGAATATATTTGCTAGAGCAGAGCATGCAGTAGGTTTAAAGATTAATTTGTGGGCTGTAGTGAGTTGGAGGTAGTCAAGGTAGTTGGGAAGCTCTAGCATTTGGAGAGAGCTACAATGATGGAAGGCGTGGTTAGATTTAGTAGTGAATTTAGAGATTTTGTTGCAACAGATTTTTAGTTTTGCAGAGATGGTGGAAGAGAGGTTGGTTAGAAGTGGAACAACGTACAGTAGTGATGGTAGTAAGTAGATCGTGCAGAGAGAGTTTGCCTTGTAGAAGGAGAGAGAGAGAGTGTAAGAGTTTCTCTATAGCATACCAAGTTTCTGATGAGCTTTCTTAATATTTAGTTGGACATGTGTATCGAATTTCAGGTGTTCATCAATGGTAACCCCAAGAAGTTTTGCAAAAGGAACAACTTCTATAGTGGAGTTAGTATGGCTGATATTGAAGTATTGTTTGCTGAGAGAGATGGCTTTTGAGGGGGAGAAAAGAAGGATTTTGGATTTATTGGCATTAAAGGTAGAGATGGTTTTGAAGCATCCAGTTCTCTGTAGTTGTAAAGGTCAATTCGGTTTTTGTCGGAGCTCGGGAAGGCTATGAGCAGAGCAGACTAAAGTGGAGCCGTCTGCATATTGCACTATTTGAGTGTTTGGTCCGAGTACAGACCCCTGGGGGACCCCGGCTGGGATAGGAAGGTCGAGTTACCAGTTTGCCATTTCATAAAAATAATTTTGTCAAAAATTTCCCAAGAAACCTTTATAAATTGCATGGCAGCTTACACATATTCGACAGTCTCAATAGAATAGTAGTTCTGTTCTGGTTTAATAAATGCAGTTAATTTCAGCTGCCAGCATATTGTTTTTTTTCTCCAAAATACCAAGGACATCCCCTTCAAGCTCATCCACCTGCACACAGTCCAGAATGATTAATTAATTTAAAACCAGAATGTCTGGGGTGTTCTAAGTGTTTGGATAAGGCATTCTTCCGGCATTTACAAGTGATGTCAGAAAACTGATCTGAAAGCCTCCTTTCAATGTATTCAGTCTTACCCACACAAAACGCAGGGCAGTCGTAAACGACTCTATACATTTTTTTTAGTATTAGTTACCACCTGCTGAAGATTTCACCACCTTTTTAAAGATAAGGGCACTCAATGAGTCACACTCCAAGTACTCACAGAAAGTGTAAGGTGGCCCACAGATTTTAGTACTCCTGTCACCCTGGTGATAATTTTTGTTTGGACACAGCTATGTACGCTTCTGCTCTTTTTCTATACAAAAGTAGGGTGATCTCCTAAAACCCCTACAAACTGCTGACTGCCAGTGAGGATGGCCCAGTTCTCCATAATAATGGCTTTAATTATACTGAAATCACAGGTGAAGTTAGAATGCAACTGTCGTAACTTCTCTTTTGGGTTAGGGTGGCCTCGTTGCATAGTTCTACCAAAAGGCCTATCCCACAGAGTCATGGGCAGTTTTAGAATCTCTAATGGGAACCAGGATCATATGCAGCATGTCTGATTCAGATCCTCTGGTTACAAAGTTATTTTCACGATCATTCATATTTTTATGTAAGGGGCCTAACCTGTAGTAATGCGTGCTAATCTGTAGCTTTTGATTTTATTACACTGCGCTTAGTTTACTGGATGCATACCGCCCGTGTGAAGCAGGGCACTCGTTTCCTGGGCAAGTTACCAATTGACCTTCCTCTGTCTTTAGCAATAGTGACAGTCATACCAAGGAAGTGCACCGACTCCGACCTCACTGAAGTGGTAAATTTCAGGAAGGAAGTCGAATTACTGATGTAATGGATACGGAGTTCACCTTGCCAAACATCAATAAAGCCAAGGTAGATTTTGTTTTTTGGCACATTCAGTTGCTGCCTGATTTTTCTCTACTTCTGGTGTGATTTCCATTCCCACTTCCCTGCTTATTTTAGCAGAAGCATATCCGTGTGAAGTCATATTACACTGGTTCTTCCTCAGGTTTTAAAACTTTCTATACGTTTGGATCTTGTGAGGTCAGGAAATAGGCATGCAGTAGTGCAGATCTATATATGTAATCAATGTCGGAGGCCCATATCGCCTTCAGAACGGGGAATATATAATCTTGGTATGCAGTGATTTTTATAAATCATTTGATAAGCAGGAAGCATTTTTCTTGCTTTCCTGTCCAAATGATCCAACATCTTTTGGGGCCAATCACTCCAAACCTGCAAGTCAGAAGAGGAACAGCAAAGTGATTTATAGCTTGGATTTTGTTCCGAGATGTCAACGCTGTTTTCAGTATTAATTTTGGTCTTCTAAACTATTCCTACGATTTATTTGCATTTGTTCATGTTTTATTGTTGATCCTTAAGATTCCCAAATATTTATACACTCCTTGTCACTCAAAGACTTTTTGAATACATCACATTCCTGTCAGACTGATATTTTAGATATTTTACTGGTGCTACAGCTTTCCCGCTTTAAGGGTTACTTTTGCATATTTCATCTACTGAGACTGTTTAGACTGCAAAGGATTATACCAACTTTCACAATGTTACTGGACAGTGGATATGAGAGAATGCAGGCCCTTGTCAGGTGGAGCATGACTTACTGTGGAACATTATTAGAAAATCAGTTTAAACAGTCTAGTTATCATCAGCTTAGGTTTCAATTAGTGTACGCATCACTATTGTACCAATGTAGTAAGATGGGTTTAATCAGTACACACACATACACATTATATATATATATATATATATATATATATATATATATATATATATATATATATATATATACATACACACACATACATACGCATATACACACACACACATTATATATATATATATATATATATATATATATATATATATATATATATATATATATATATATATATATATTACACACACATACATACATACATATATAAAAATACACACACACACACGTACGTGTGTGTATGGTTCCCCTTTACAATCTCGAAATACTGAAAGTTCAAACTTCAGTACCCCAAAACTATAAAGTCGAACAGCCCACAATCCCAAAACACACAAACACGAAAAACTAAAATCCCGAACATTCACAAACCATACACCACACAACACGCACACCATTCAACCCTCAACACACAAACTACACAATCCTACACTACATCTACGCAGGGGGAAAGCCTCCCTGTGCCCCTCCACACCCTCCCTACTTATATATACCAACTCCGAGATCGTACTAACAGTCAAGCAATGCATTACTCATGTGACATTCCACACTACACAAACACAACCTCCCTACCCTAACCCACACGCACAACTTAGAATAACACTCACATACACTCGCTTACCTTCACTTCCGTGAAACATCCCAGCCAAACACACACTTCCGTCCCGTTGCTGCACTGCATAATTGCGGATTCGAGATATTCAAATTAGTTCTTATGCACTTTCAAGACTTTGCATTTTCGCCTTTACTGTCTTGGGATACTGAAATTCGAGCTTTCAGTATTTCGGGATTGTAAAGGGGAAATTTATATATAGATATATATATATATATATATATATATATATATATATATATATATATTTTTTTTTTTAATCTTTTTTATGCTATTTGGAGTCGTGCTTCGCTTCACTGTTAGTTTCATTTGTGTGTGTATGCAGTGTGTGTGTGTTAATACCTGCACTTCAGCTCCTGACTTCTAAAACATTTAAGTGTGTACAAAATTCCCAGTGTTTTATTTGTTCTAAAACTGAAAAATGAAGTTTGCGAAAGCCTTCCCTCCAGTGCTGTGCTTTGCTAAAGCATTGGTGCCAATTGTGATATTTAATGGCTTTTACATGCTTGCGTATTCTAAATCTCAACTTCCTAACACTTTTCCCAAAATACCAGTATGTAGCAATTGTCTACAGTTCTACATTGGGAAAAGTGTTACTTGAGATTTTTTTTCTTTTAGTACCTTTTATGGAGTATTTTTCTTGCATAGAATTCAAAATAAAAAAAGAGGAACATGTCATAAAACATATGAAACAGTTGATGTTACATAGTGCTTATTTAAACTAGGTTTTACAAATTCCTACTACAGAAATACAAATAAACTAAGATTACACTTTGGATTACTATGAAGCTATGCTGTGTTATGTCTTAGAACATTATTATATTATAACAGTTCACTAACTATTCTGGTTCAAATGAGCAGTATAGCTGGAAGCACAACACAAACCTACCGTTAACAGTCTACTCTACTATACTCTATATACATATGTACAAGAATGTCACCTTAATGGTGTTAGTACAAGAATGTCACCCTAGTTAGTGGTGGTAGTACAAGAATGTCGCCTTAGTGGTGTTGGTATAAGAATGTCACCCTAGTTAGTGGTGGTAGTACAAGAATGTCGCCTTAGTGGTGTTAGTATTCTCAGCTCAGGAGTTGTTTACCATCTTATGTGCAATTAACATGGTTTGCCATTTATGATAAAATATCAATTTAATGCTTTGCAGTACCGGTAGTTATGATAGCCGAAAGAAACAAACCTATTTGTATAAAGCTTCTTAGCCAAAATATGTTTTTTGGCCATGTTCTGGTATTCTGATCAGGATAATTTTGGATCAGTCCAAACAGTGTTTTGCTATACAGAATTTTAATAAGGTGCCCAGTGCTGTGTTTGGAGAAACTATTATTCTTACGTTTGAATATATGCAGTTTTGCTGTCTCCCAGGACAAAGTGAATTTTGAATAACCTGATTTTTCTGATAAGTCTTGAGGAGCACCATAGTTTATAAAACTGTTTCAGCTGCAGAATATGTGGAGGATGTCAGCCTCTTTATTAGGGCAAAAAGGACAATAGAGTGACTTAGTTGAAATTTAGAATGTGAAAGTATGTAAAAGCCATTAAACAGCGGATTAATTCCCTTAAATGAAAACACTAATGTTAACTTCATTTTTAACAAACCTTTATTATAATTTTGTATGATAGTTTATACCGAAAATAGGTGTTGATTTTAGTGGACAGCTTTAAATGTTTTTAAGTATTTGAAATGGATAAGCTCATATGATTGGTTACTCTTATTTTATGTCATTTATTTTTGATAAGCTCATATGATTGGTTAGTCTTATTTTACGTCATTTATTTTTCACAAGAGTTTATTTCTGATGAAGTTTCAGGTTTTGATTAAAAGGAACAAAAAAGTGAAATTCTGTGTTATCAGAGTCCAGTGTTGCTTTTGAGCTTGTCAATGTTGTGTTCTATCTGCTCTAGTGCCTTAGCTTTTGTTGGGTGTTTGGTTCTTTGAAATATGTATACATTTGTGCGTGTGTGTTTAACATGTGCGTGTGCATATAGACTCATGTTTGTGTGTACACCCATGTGTGTGATATTAAAGAAAGCAATGAAAATCTGAACATTTGTATTTAATTTCATAAAGTATTTTAAGAGAGGGACTTCAGTTGTTTTAAGACTTGGCCGTGTTGCTCTAGCCACTCTGAATGACTGATGCCCTGTCCAGCAGTCTTCCCTTTCTGTTGCTTCTTCATTTTATCCATCTATTACACATGGGTTTGCATTTTCTTTGATATCCCTAACTTTGTTTGGTACCTTGGGTACTGTGGCGGTGATCATTAGCGAAACATATCCATGAGTACACTATTGTGTTGCCATGCTACAGAAGCCCTTGCTTGCACTACTCTTGAATATCCTACCTAATCGTGCTTCCTTTTTATGGGTCTAATTTTTCATTCACCCTTTAACGCATAGCTTCTGTGTCAGTGCTAATATTGTTTGTCTTATACTCTAAGCCTTTTTCATTTTGTATATTTTTACTATATAGGTAGTTGTTGCAATTCCCTTGTACTATTGTAGCTCTATCAAATGTAGTGGTGGTGTTTTGTTTTTTTTGCGGTCTGTTGTGTTGCTTATACGTCCTGGATTGTGCTAGAAAGGGGTCCTCGGAACAGTTTTAGTGTGTGTGTGTGTATTAGCAACAAGCAGATACCGACCATTCAAAGGTTCCTTGCACCACAATCAAACAACGTAGAAGGATAAGAACTGCAAACGAACCACCATGAAGTAAAATTGTAGAATTTAATGAAAAAACTAGCGCTTTCACGCACACTCAGGTGCGCTTCATCAGGTTACAATTACAACAAAAGCATCACTTGCTTTTATACATTTAAAAAATTTCCAATTAAACAATTAGGGCAATAATTAAGCAGATTTAAAGATATAGTAAATGAGAAAACCTCTCTCAAAGCATACGGTTCATTCAACTGGCCAACCGTATCAGATTTCAAGACTTCAAACTTGTCTTTATGTCGCAATAAAGGATATAATCTTGCGACTATATAATCAGTAACTATTAAAACTTCAACATTGTCATACACAGTTTAAAAATAAACAAAAATTAAAAATTAGATGCAGTTAAAATCTAACGTTGAAAGGACGATACTGGTTATAACATATAATGTATCTACATATCAGTCCTGAAATATAACCATAATGCGCTGATGGCGCTGAAAATTCATAAACAGATAAGATATACCTATTCATAAAAGTAGAGATGTGTATGTAAAAATATCAATAATATCACTCATATGCCTACATCTAAAATCTAAACATCATGCAGAGGCTGCAGAGATCATCCTAAAATGCAGAAAAACAAATCCTAACAATTTTCATAATCATATTAATATTAACTAACAACAAATATCAAATACTCACTCATTATTCAAAAAGGATATATGGGGGTTAAATACTGGATCACAATCTATATGTTGCAATGGAGCCTATAGTCTGTCATGGAAATCAAAAGATGTCCAAGTTAAATGATCATGGCCACGGAACAAACTAATGAGGCCCAGCCAATATAACGGGTGTATCATAAAAAAGGAACATATACAGGTGTATCATTTGGTCTGATATCATAGACATTAATGGAAGCCACATGGGGTCTCACTAAACGAAGCTGGAAATTATCCAGAAATAGAAGAACATGACAAACTAATGTCATAAGATCAGACTCAAAAAAGGAGGAAAAAAACAGGGCCTACAATCAGGACTGCCTGGATAGATAACATGGCCAGGTAATGGACCAAACAAAACAGGTAAAGGAAATTTGTGTGACAATTTAACCAAACAAATGGAACAAATAGTGATGATGGCATCAACAAGATCCTGCTAGAGCAGGCCGAGTGTGTGTGTGTGTGCGTTTAGATAGTGTGCGCGCGTTTAGATGGTGTGTGTGTGCGTGTTTAGATGGTGTGTGTGTGCGTGTTTAGATGGTGTGTGTGTGTGTGTGTGTTTAGATGGTGTGTGTGTGTGTGTTTAGATGGTGTGTGTGCGCCTTTAGATGTGTGTGTGTGCGCCTTTAGATGTGTGTGTGTGTGTGTGTGTGTGTGCGCCTTTAGATGTGTGTGTGTGTGTGCGCCTTTAGATGTGTGTGTGTGTGCGCCTTTAGATGTGTGTGTGTGTGCGCCTTTAGATGTGTGTGTGTGTGTGTGTGCGCCTTTAGATGTGTGTGTGTGTGCGCCTTTAGATGTGTGTGTGTGTGTGTTTAGATGTGTGTGTGTGTGTGTGCGTGTTTAGATGGTGTGTGTGTGTGTTTAGATGGTGTGTGTGCGTGTTTAGTGTGTGTGTGTGTGTGCGCGTGTATAGTGTGTGTGTGTGTGCGCGTGTATAGTGTGTGTGTGTGTGCGCGTGTATAGTGTGTGTGTGTGTTTAGTGTGTGTTTAGATGGTGTGTGTGTGTGTGTGTGTGTGTGTGTGTGTGTGTGTGTTTAGATTGTGTGTGTGTGTGTGTGTGTGTGTGTGTGTTTTTTTAGATAGACTCCTGTCCCAGAGACTTCCCATACTCTATTCCTCCAGCATGTTCTGTTTACTGTGGTGACAAGGTTTAGGTCCCTAGAGCATGTAGCTCGGAGGGATTGGGATTTCTTTATGTGGAGCATTTCCAACAGCTCTGAGTCTGACAGCTTTGTATGTTAGGCAGATACTGCCTCAGAGTAGGCGATATGTGTGAGTAAAGCTGGAGATTTTTGAGACTTGTCTGCATAGGGAATCTGTTTGGGGCCAGTAATCCTCTTTGGGAGGTATTTCAGCTGTCTTTCCAGTTGTTGTAGAATTCTTGAGGTACACACCAAAAGGGGTGCCGTACTCTATATAATGGGTCTTATGAGTGACGAGTAGAGGGGAACAATGACCTAATTTTTCGTGGATGAGAAACCTTGTGATGAGACTACTGTCCATCTGTGTCCCAATGTCTCATCACACTTTCGGTGTTAAGTTTACTACTGCCTATGTGGCAGTTTATGGGTACAGAGCTTTTACCAAAGGGGATGACAATGCAGTTTTTGGCACTGAGCTTGTGGACATGGCTTTGACACCAGGCATCTGTCTCAGTGAGGCCCTTTTGTAGGATGTCCACATCTTTAGGAATTTCGATTATGGCTCCAAGTTAGCAGTCATCTGCGAACTTAGTTAGCCAAAGACCATCTGTGTTTGGTCAGTAGAGGACCCATGACTGAATGATGTGGTACTCCACTTGTCTGAAGTCGAATTTGGAGTCTGCTACTTTCACAGTGTGGGTTCTGTCAGTGAGCCAGTTGGCAGCCCATCTTGTGACATAGGGATTGATACCTAGTTTAGTGAGTTTATCTAGAATTCCAGAGTGGGGGATGGTGTTGAAAACCTTGGCAAGATCTAGATAGGTTGTGTGAACCACCGTACCCTCGTCTATGGCTTTGGTGACTGCTTCACAGAAGTCTACCAGGTTTAGGAGACATGGTCTGCCTTTTACAAACCTGAACTGGGTGGGGTCAGAGTTTGGAGATTACCAATGTCTTGGTTTATAAGTTCCATGATGATACTTTCCATGGCCTTGCACACCAGGCTCATCAGGCTAATGGGGCGATAGATCCCAGGGTCCATGGTGGCTCCCCTTTTGTGGAGTGGGATAACCGTTGCTGTGCGCCATTCAGTGGGCACAAAGCCTGAGGTGAGGCTATGTTTGAACATGGTACTTGGGTGGGGTGCCAGTTCGCTCTATAGTTCGTGTAGAACACATCCTGGTACTTTCCATGGCCTTGCAGATCAGGCTAATGGGGCGATAGTTCCCGGGGTCCATGGTGGCTCCCCTTTTGTGGAGTGGGATAACCGTTGCTGTGCGCCATTCAGTGGGCACAAAGCCGGAGGTGAGGCTATGTTTGAACATGGTACTTGGGTGGGGTGCCAGTTCGCTCTATAGTTTGTGTAGAACACAGCCTGGGATGTTATCCGGTCGCATAGATGCTGTGTTCTTGGCTTTGGAGAGTGGTTTTTACCTGTGCAGCCATCATTACACTAACTTTGCATTCTTCAGGAACAGAGATGAGCCCTTTAGGGGGTGAGAGAGGGGGGGTAAACATAACACAGACCCTATCTGCCAGGATGTTGGCAATACCAGTTGGTTCTGTATATTTAGTGACATTGTGCTGCAACTCTGAGCAGATCAGAGTATTGCCATTGAGGTTCTTGACAGAGCTATAGAATGCTTTGTGGCTGTCTTTAGAAAATCAGTGGAAATTTTGTTTTCGTAACTAGCTTTAGAGGATTTTATGAGGGATCTCAGCTTCTTACTGAGGCTGACCAGGGAGTTCCTCCAATCATGGGATTTTACTCTTTTTTTTTTTTTTTTTTTTGTAACAAGTTTATTTCTTCTGTTGTAGAGTTTGTTTATGGCAGAGGACCACCAGACTGGCTTCATTTTTTTTGGAGGATAGCATCTTAGTTCTGTTAGGAATAGCATGATCCATGCACTCATGCAAGTGCTTATAAAGTGCAACTGTGTAGGATTCAACAGTCGTATTTCTATTGTCCGTCTGCATGGGTGTCATGAGGTTTTCCACTTCTGTCTTAAGAAGCGTGAAGTTGGCTTTGGAGAAATTTTTTACGGTAGTTTCCATAATGGGGGGTGGGAATGGGATGTGGATGTCTAGGGTGATTAGCTTGTGGTCGAATCTGACCAATGAGGAACTGACCTTTGGTGTGGAACACCGGTCACCCATGTTGGTAATGACCAAGTCTAGGATATTGCTGCCCCTGGTGGGTGTGTGGATAAGTTGATCCTAGGCATTGGAATTTATGAATTCCAGAAAACGTTGAGCAAAACAGTTGGTATACGAGTAGCTTTCCCATTTAATGGTGGGATAGTTGAAATTGCCCATTATTAGGGTTTGGGTTGTACCCTAATATTTTCAAGTGCATCTAGAAATGAGGAGTGGGAATCCTGGGGCATGGTGGGGGATCTGTATAGAGCTACAATTTGGATTGCGTTCTTGCCCAGAGTTAATTGCACTTGGATAATCTTGGATGCATTATGCTGTGCAACTAGCCTGGAGGTCTGGGTATCCTTAATATGTACCCATCTCCACCTTTAGTGTTTTGGTCCACGTTAGGTGGCTGAAGGATATGGTCCACGTTAGGTGGCTGAAGGATATGGCATGAATTATAACCTAGTAATGAAGGGGTGCTCTCTGGAGCCTTGAGCCATGATTCTGATGCTGCACAGATGTCGATATTCTCCATTTTAAGGAGTGCCTCGAGGGAGTGCATTTTGAGGTTTAGACTTCTAGCATTAAGTAGCATTACCCTGCTACAGTGGTGAATTTGTCATTTGAACCTTGCCTAAAAAAGGCACTATAGGGGTGGCAAGAGCCTTAGCCAGTAACCGAAATCCCAAAGGCAACATGTGCAGGCTAGCTCTGGCAAAGCATCGTGGTCTGTCGATCATGTCATCCCAGGCAGATACTGGATCCCCTTAGAATGAAACCAGAAGCTTAGCCAATTGTTGAAGTCAATCAGTTTGTCCTTGTACTGTGGTATCATTCTGGGTGATGTCAGGATGCTACTCAGGGCTAAGGTCATACCAGCCTGGGCTACAAGATCAGAGAGCTCCTCTACGTCTCTCTTCATGTAGACCAGGGAGGTACGTCACAGGTCATTCACACCAACATGGGCAATAACAGTTATATTTGTACTTGTTGTGGAGTGACGCGAGTGCATGCATTATGTGGCGGATCCTGGCACCCGACAGGCAGCTGACAGCAACTTTTTCCTTGTTTAGCCTGGTGAGTGGAACATCAGTGTGCCTGACTAGAGTCTCACCTATGACTAGAGTGTTGAATATGTTGTTGTGTCTTATGGGCTGTGGTTGTGTGGCACACAGTTTTTGGGCCGTGTCTCATTGGGTTGTGATGGGGGGTGGAGGTTGCGTGCATTTCTGCTTTGGAGGGCTCTGTTTGGGCAGATTTTTATTGAGAGCCTCCGCGAATGTAGGTGTGCGTTTTGTGTTTGTGCGTGCGTTTTGGTGGTGTAGGTTTTGAGTGACTATGTGATTAGTGTGGTGTGGTGCGGTGAAAGTGTTTACCTTGTCCTCAACTGTCTAGTCCAGTCTTGGGTGAAGAGATTTGCTTCCAGTTTGGCTATACAAAAGTGCATCTCTCACCGGTTGTAGTGTTGGGTGGTAGGAGGAGAGGGTTGTCTGTGTACATGAGGCAACTGCTGCATTGCGCCAAAATGCCCAGATTCATCAGGTAAGACAGGAGAAAACACCGGGAGCTGACCCTTAGACATGCCTGGAGAGGTGCTTATTTATCAAGTACTAAAAACTGTTTTCCTCTAGATAAGTGAGGAAAGTGGAACACTGTAGTAATTGGTAGCTTATTTAGTGCTTATGAGTTCTGAAAAAGTGCAGAGTTCAAAGAAACAGATTTTAGTGCTAAAACTAAAAAAAGACTAGTTCCAAGGGAAAATATGAAGAGCAGATTTTCTGGCTCCGGGATTTAACCCTAAATAAGCTGCGCTGCATAAAGTGTATTATTTTTTTTTTATATATATATACAACAGTAGCAAATGAGGAAATTGATTTAAACCAATAAGAGCTAAAAACTGAGCCACGTTCCAGCTGTCTTTGATCAGATAAGTTCTAACTGCACACTCCTGCTACTAGGGTGCAGGGGAACCTTCTCCAAAAAAAGATGGCCTGGATTAGTGCTCATGTTATACAAACAAAGCTAGATTCAGCAGGTTTGAATCTAGTCTATGCTACAGCAAACAAGGCGCACCAATTTCAGAAAGAAACAGTTCAAGTAAGCATGCGCAATAAGCCTCTAACCAGAGATTCCCAGCTCAGAAGGGCAACATCCAGCCTCTCCTCCCACAAGAGTGCAGACCACAAACCCTCTTAATGTAAAATAACTGGTCTGAAGACCAAGTGCTTAAACTAAAGGCTTAGAATAACAGTTACAATTTAATCAGGTTACTACCAAGCAGTAATAAATGCAGCAGAATATGTCCAACTGAGTACTTTCAAGAGGCAAAAGCAAAATAATGTAATAAAGTAGGAAAAAACAAACACAGTAAGAGAACATGAAGTATTAGGTAGAAGGAGCTACTGACACTAGGACCGTCACACACCAAATACACAGCAGGGCGGGCAACTGCTCAGCCAAGTATAAGAAGATACCAATAAGGAGGGAGGGAACCACACACACGTTTTTAGACCACTATTTAGCACAGCAGGAATAAGGGTGGGAGAAAAAACAGCAATTTCAACATAGATCACAAGCCAGCAAATATATACGTAAATCAATCAGGCAAAAAGAATATTAGGATAATGCAGAACCGTGAAGTGCCAATAAATAAATGAAATACTTATCGCTTTTTAGTCTGAATTGTTTCAGTAGCACTGTCAGTCAGAACAGTTTCAAGCACACACAATATACATATACACACACCTATATATATTATCCATAATCTTATATAGATCTATATATCTATATATACATATAGATCTATATATATATATATATATATATATCTATATATCTATATATATATATAGATCTATATATATATATATATATATATATATATATATAAATAAATATAGATCTATATCTATAAATAAATACACACGCACCTGTCACCCCTGGGCTTTCGGATACTGGCAAAGGCTCTTGCTACCCCCATAGTGCCTTTTTTATGCAAGGCTCAAAAGACAAATCCACCTCCATAGGTATCACAAGGGATAAGAAACCAAGAGTAATGCTACTCAACGCCAGAAGTCTAAACCTCAAGATGCACGCACTCAAAAACTCTCCTTAGCATGGAGAGCATAAATATCTGTGCAGTAACAGAAACCTGGTTCAAGGCTCCCGAGAGCACCCCAGCACTACCAGGTTATACCTCATACCATGCTTTTCAGCACCAAAACTTGGACCGAACCACAAAAGGAAGGGAAGTATCAATATTTGTCAAAGATACCCACACCTCCAGGTTGGTGGCACAGCACGAAGCATCAGAGACTATCCATGTGCAACTAACAGTGGGTAAAACTGCCTTCCAGCTTATAGCCTGCTACAGACCACCCTCCAAAACCCAGGAACCCCACTCGGCATTCCCGAGAACACTGGAAATATGAAGGTCTTTCCAAACACCATTATATTGGGCAACTTCAACTACCCAAACATAGACTGGGAGCATTACTCTAGCTCCAACACCCTAGCCCAAAGGTTCCTAGAATTTATAAACTCAAATGCTATGGAACAACTTGTTACCACTCCGACAAGAGGGGAAAACATACTGGACCTGATCATCACCAACATGGGGACTCGATGCTCTAGACCAGAAGTGTATCCCTCACTGGTAAGATCAGACCATAAACTAATCTCACTGGATAATCACATCCCGACCCCACCCTCTGCCCAGAAAACCACAGTGAAAAACTTCTCTAAAGCAAATTTCACACTCCTCAAAACCGTGGTGGAATCCTTCAAAGCCCCCAGGCCTGTGGAAAATACAGCCCAGACAGCAGAATCCTTTATAAATGCATTCTATGAACACCTTCAGGAATGCATGGATCATGCAATCCCAAATAAAAACAAGACCCAATCCTCCAAAGGCAGACGTCCTGTCTGGTGGACCCCAGCCATAAACAAACTATACAATAGAAGGAAGAAGCTACTACATGATAGAGCAAAATCCCAAAAAGGGAAGGCATCTCTGATCAGTATTAGCAAAAAACTGCGGGCACTCATAAAATCGTCTAAGGCCAACTTCGAGAGAAAAATTGCACAGGACACCAAGGTTCGGTATATATTTCTCGGAGGTACAGGCCAACACGGAAGGACTGTGGCTGACCAAGTTTGCAGATGACTGCAAACTGGGCGCCATGATAGACTCTCCAGCAGACATAGGCATCCTCCAAAAGGGCCTCACAGAAACAGACAACTGGTGCCAGAGCCATGGCCTCAAGCTAAACGCCAAAAAGTGTATAGTCATCCCCTTTGGCAAAAACAAACATAGGTGGTAATCCATTAAGTACAGTAGTAATTCGGGACCTGGGTACCCAAGTTGATCGCAATCTCTCATTTGACAACCACGTGGCCAAAGTGGTTAGAAAAACATTTTATATAGCCCACCTAATCATGAAGGGATTCACATCTAGATCAGGGGAGGTCATCGTGCCTCTTTACTCATCCCTCATCAGGGCCATAATTGAGTACAATGCCCCTTTTGGGATGTACCTTACCAGACACCTGCAGCAACTGGAAAGACCCCAAAAGTACCTCACCAAGAGGATCAAAGGGCTCAAACAGATGCCATATGCTGCCCGGTTAAAAGTATAAAGCCATGTCCAACCCGGAATTAATGGACATGCTGCACCTCAGAAAATCCAAATCCCATCGAGCTACACGCTCGAGAGACTTGAACCTCAGCACTGAAATAATAGGACATGCTGGAAGGATAGATTCATAATCCAGAGGCTCCCTTCACTCGAATAAACTCCCAGTCCAGGTTAGGCAGAGTCCCTCATTGACTCTCTTAAAGAGGAATCTTGATGAGTGGATGGGAGATCATAGGTTTACCCCCAGGTATCACTTCTGTGTCACTGTTAGACAGAAGCACAGTATACTAACCTCGAAAAAGGGCATAGAAAAATTAATTTTAAATGGGTGGTGAAAGCCAAACACTCTGGCTAGGCTTATAAATGCCATAGGGCAGATAGCCTAGTATGAACCTATATATACACACACACACATACACAGACATGGATAGATATAGACAGACATGGATATATACATAAAGATTATATATATATATATATATATATATATATATATATATATATATATATATATAAAATATAATATATGACAGACATACGCACACTATCTATATATATATATACACATGTCTATGTCTATCTATATATATTTATATATACATCTATGTCTAATAAATATATAGGTGTGTGTGACCTAGATTTTATATATATATATATATATATATATATATATATATATATATATATATAAATAAAAATGTTCATAGGTAGGTACCCTAGGGCCTATATAAGCCTAGCCAAAGGTACCCTGGCTTTCGCCATCTAAGAAAATTATTTTCCTGTGCCACTGTCGAGCAGAGCCACAGAATTGATCCCCGGGGTGAATTTCCCATCTCCCATCCATTCATCAAGATTTTTCTTGAACAGTGCTAATGAGGAGCTTTGTTTGATATAGATAGGTAGTTTGTTCCAGAGTATGGGAAGTCTCTGGGACAGGAATCTCTCCCTCCAGCATGTTCTGTTTATTGTGGCGATGAGGTTTAGGTCCCTAGAGCGTGTAGCTCGTAGGGATTGGGATTTCTTTAAGTGGAGCATGTCTAAAAGCTCTGGGTTTGACATAGCTTTGTGTGTTAGGCAGAGATCACCTCTGAGAAGGCGATATGCAACAGAGTAAGGCTGCAGTTTTTTGAGACTGTCTGCATAGGGCATCTCTGAGGCCGGTAATCCTCTTTGTGAGGTATTTCTGTGGCCTTTCCAGTTGTTGTAGAGGTCTTGTGAGGTACATACCAAAAGGGGCATTGTACTCTATAATGGGTCTAATGAGTGACGAGTAGAGGGGAACAATGACCTCTTTTTTCCTGGATGAGAAACCTTTTGTGATTAGTGTGCCACATAGGATTTCTGACTACTGTGGCGATGCGATTACAATGAGTAGCTTGGTCAACTTTCCTATAAATTACAAATACAAATGTTCTCCTTTTACTACTCCTGAATTTCACAAAATACAAGACAACATATGAAGGGAGCATAACGTTAACACTTCCAGGATAAAAACTTTCAAAACATAAAACAAAATATTTTTGTTTACCCTTCCACAAAAAGAAAGTGTTCACTAGTGAAAAAAGCAATAAAAAAAATCAGTCAGTCATATAAATCATACAATGCCGAACAGTTTATGTCATTTATAAACAAGCCATTTTACACAGTACAACAATTGGTGACCTCTTTCACCTTTATCAGTCAGCCCATGAACCCAGTACCAGTCAAGCCCATGACCCCTACCCGTGTATTACTCTATACGCTCAGCCAGCACTTGATATTCATAAAAGGCAATCTGATTTCCTTTATAAATTTTAACATTGTGTGAAAACAGTTGTATTCTACCAACTATTCACCACAGCCACGAAGGACTGCTTCCTGTCCATGTAAACAATAATCCATTTCCTACTTACCAAGTCTAGTCAGTGTACAGATGTACATGAACATATTTCATTTGCATCACAACTTTTCTTGTCTCAAGTAGTCACATTTGGAGTCTCACATCCCTTCATCTCTACCCATACAACTTTGAAGGAGATAACAGGATACTCACAGCCCAAGCAACTTGAGTTCTACTTCGCAAGTATGTAGAACATCATCTCTATCATTACGTGCAGTTTAATGCACCTCATACATCACCATAGACAGTGAGAGGACATTTATACCATACAACATTAACAGAAGGGAAGACTACCAAACTGCATCCCATTATGTTTATAAAGCACTGTATCAGACACAAAACACACTTCAGTTGTTTTACTCCAAAAAAAGCTGAGCACACGCCTTCTAATGCCAGCACATGGATAACAACATGCTTATACCCTCTAACTTCGGCACATGGATAACATGCTTACACGCAGAGTGAACAACTTTTTCCACTTCTAAATCACTCTATTTGTTGGGTAAAATGAAGACTAAACGCTAGTACAGGGCTGCTAACAAACATGAATTTTCTGTCAAGGTGCACATTAAGCCAATGACTATTCTAGCATGGGTCTGCAAGAAAAAGGACAGGACAAAGTTACAAGATGCGCCATCGCACCTCTGGACTAAAACAGGTGACCAGCTACAAGATACGCCATCGCACCTCTGTACTAAAACACTGATCAGGTTTTACATTTATGATGTTATGATAGACAGGAGGATTACACTTGAAATTTTAGAGAGTTCTAGACTTATTATTCAATTAAGGTCTTATTTGAAAACAACTTTCAAAGTAAAGTGCGTCAATATTTTAAATGTTAGTTTTCAACCTTTGGCCCCAATTACTCCAAGAGTGCTTGGAGAGACTTCTAAAGAGGAACCTTTTGCTACACCACAACAAAAGATTACCTCATTCCCTTCTACTAATAATATGCATTTGTTAACACCATAGACCAACTGGACACAGGTCCTTTTTGGGGGTGTCCCTGGATCAATGTCTGGTTAACTGACTACCTCACGGGTACATAGCAGGCAAATAAGGTCTGAGGGAATCAAAGCCTTAACACTCTGCCAGACACGAAGACAGACGTTCAGTAAGATCAAAAAAAACTTAAAACGGTTGCCACAACTTCTAGCTAGGCCGCTTCAAACTTGAAAATAAGTTATGTCTTACATGCTGAAAACTAGACCCCATGATGGAGTACAATGCCCCATTTGGTATGTACCTCACCCAGCATTTGCAACAGCTGGAGAGACCACAAAAGTACCTCACCAAGAGGATCAGGGGTCTCCAACATATGTCTTATTCTGCCAGACTAAAGAAACTTCAGCTCTATTCAGTAGCATACCGCCTGCTCAGAGGTGATCTCTGCCTGACGTACAAGGCCATGTCCAATCAGGATCTGATGGACATGCTCCACCTCAAAAAATCTAAATCCATCAGGACCACGAGAGCTAAAGACTTAAACCTTGGCACAAGTATGAATAGGACATGCTGGAGGGATAGATTCATAACCCAGAGGCTTCCCATGCTTTGGAACAAGATCCCAGTTCGTATTAGGCAGAGCCCCTCACTGACTCTCAAGAGAAATCTTGATGAGTGGATGGGAGATCGTAAGTTTACCCCAGGGGTCACATCTGTGTCACTGCTAGACAGTGGCACAGTAAACTAATTCTATTATATAAGGGGACCTTCACTGTGTCACTACTAGACAGAGGCACAGTATTCTAAATTTATTCTGTACATTTTTTGTACCATTTCATGGGGCGGCAAAAGCCACATCACTATGGCTAGGCTTACAAATGCCCCAGGGCAGATAGTTTCATAGTATAGTACTAGGCTATGAATGCTACCTGCAAACAGTTTAGCTTTGACTTCTTTAGTGGGTCACCTACACACTTACCCGATAATCCAGCTACTGTGTCTGGCAAGCAGCTGTGCCGATCAGACCAGGAAAAAAAAAAAAACACCTTTTTAAAATTAACCCAGAACATCCATCTTTCTCAGAAAATAATTTCTACATATACTTGTTGATATATCAGATTACCAGAGTATTAAAACGGACATGCAGAAAACCATTCTGAAAAGCTTTCACTACTCTGGTAACTGCTGTAATCTCTTACAGCTGACAAGACTTCTAGCTTAGATATCTTGTGCAGAGCTGTCTGCTGGTTGTCCGAGGACTCCCATGCATTATCAGGCATTTATGGGGAGTCAAGAAAGCAAACTGTGGATTTCCCCAAAGCAATGGCTTCTTTATTTTAAATACTGTCAACATGTATTACAGAGTCCTTTAGTACATACCACAATCCGTACATTTAGTCTTACACAAGGTAATATTATGCATGTGGACAAAATGTGCCCTAGCACCCACTTGTGACCAACAATGAAACTCAAGTACTGATCTCTCAACTTAGGGAAGAAAAACACATACCTATATCAAACCAAGTAGCACTATCGAATCAACTTCCACAATAGGGCTTGCAAGCAACCAGTAACTGGAGGACTACATAGGAGACAAGTGCTTAATCTCAAGCCTGCAACTCTCATGAGAAATGTGGGTGGGAGCGCGCCAGGTCAGCCACCAAGGATGGAGCTATGGCCAAAAAAAAAAAAAAAGGTCGCTGGGTTTTTAATAAAGGATAGTTTTGCAACATATTTATGTCTGGCCTTGTGGCCAGAATGAAACAACCCTCATAGCTGCCTAAACCAATATCATGCAAACTGCTGTCATCCTTGTGCCGGACAAGTGGGCAGCAGCAGGCTCAGCAAGCAGAAATGATTTGGGGTGGCTCAAGAGACAGACTATGGACAGACCTAATGGCAGAACGGCTGGAAAGGGAAATGTTACTTGGAATCTCAAATTTTCTCTGTAAAATGTCCGACTGGAATACAAATGCAAGCATCTTTCATGACCACTATTTCCATAACAGACATTTAAGGAATTGGTTACTAAGTTCTAGGTGATCATGTGCACTAACTGATTGAAAGTGGAAAGAATTAAAATACCTGCCTCCATGTTTAGTGAGTTTTTATGTTAAGCATGGACCTGAGAGGGAGGTACAGTTTTCAAACTACAGAAAAAAAACATTCTAAATTTTTGTCTAAAAGAACCCATTTGTCTGTAGTAATGCTCTTTAATGCTGTGGAGTAAAGGTGAATCCCTACCACTTAATGACATAAAAGTGGGAATGAAACGTTAAGGTCAAAGCTGACATCACCAGGGTTTTGATGCTATTTTCTTTGAAAAGTAGCGGTGAATTCCCTTTTCTAAGTCAGACAGTAGTTCACCCACTAGTTTAGAACCTACAGCAACCGGAGGCAACTCCATTCCATTCGAATTTGGCAGCAGCATTTCTCATTTTTCCCCACCATAAAGTAGCAGGGTCACTTAAGTCTAAATATGACCTGTATGCCTTTAAAGAATCAGTTCCCCATGTCAAGATTAGGTTCATAGACTATTAATAAACAGACTAACTGCCCTTGCGAGCCATTTTAAGCCCAGCTAATTATCCCCTGCGAGATTCAAACCCTGTACCTTGTGTTTGTAAGGCAAACACCTTAACCATTAGGCCACCCTACCAACCAGTAACATTTTCCACTTGCTGTTATTGGGCACAAGACCCACAAAAAGACTGCCAGAAATAAAGGTGCACTGTTGCACACTTCTGACAGATCTGGATTCCAGACATAAAAAGTGAAACAAAATGATCACAGCACTGTATTTCAACTTGAGTTTTACCACCCCCCCAAGTCACTACAAGGTTGCCCTTTCCTTTAACAGATTTTATTTTGTGTGGGGGAGGGGGGGTCTCTCTGTCAAAGAGCTGTGTCTGGTAATTGCCTGCAATGTGTGATCGCAAAAAAGTGGAGAAAAACACCATCCCAGTTATATATTTCTAACTATTGCTACAACAACAACAACAAAAAAAAAAAAAATTATATATATATATATATATATATATATATATATATATATATATATAGATATATATTTATTATATATATATATATATATATATATATATATATATATATATATATATATATATATATATATATATATAGTAACTACTCTTCCATGAGCAGCGTCTTGTCACCACTACACACATCTGACTTCCTGTAAAGGAAAGAAAAAAAACTGCCAAAGAAAATCATCACTTAAATAAGTACCTGTAACTCTTGGTAGTCCTCATTCACATGACAGACTGCCAGGGTATCACCAATATCAACCCACAAGCACTTAAAAGTGCACAGTGTAGTAAAAGGGCATGGGTCTAGCTACCCACGTGCTGTTAACTAATGTTTAAGATACAAGTAAAGTCATGCTGATAAATAGCACATTTTCAAATTTCCATGTTAAAAATTTCCACTGATTTTAAAACGGGAAGCTGCAGACTACTTGGCTACAAAATTTTCTTACATGTGCTGATCAAGATTCTTATTTTAATAAATGAGATGTACAAAACCATATGCAATTCAGTCCCCATAAGCTGTCTTTACAAGCAGAAAGTGATGTCTGGACACTTCCTGCCAAACACACCTACAATTTTTTCATTTGCTGCCCCTCACCCTTTTCTGATGAACAACTGTCGCACTCACAGAGCTTCAGTGATGTACATAGTACAGTCCAGAGTACAAACCAGATGACGCGAGTCTGATGGACAAATGGAGTCAAAATCCCACTAAGGGGCAGCATCATTGTGTGCCCTAAGTGGTGGGCTTTTGGCTTAGAGCCATCAGCTGTTGGCAGACTTCAGTAACAAAACGAATGGGTGCTTGCACTTGAACAGCACCATCATTTTGTGCTTAAGCTTCTAAGTTTTGAAGATATGGTGCGCCCACTACTTTTATGACGGGAACCCAGAGCAACAGAGGAAGATGGAGGTCAACGGACAACCACTTGAGACAGACAGTAGGACTGCGTACTGTGGGACAGAACATGAAGATGCCAAGTTAGTCCCAACTGCAAAGAAGGCCAAGGATAACCGATTACAGTGGCTAGGTCACATGTACTTGAAAGCAGAAAATTATCTGGCAAAGCAGATGTGGGAGAGACAGGAAGACTGACAAAGGGAGACTATGACGACCAGCATGAGAAACAACCAGAGATGCTCAGGAACGACTGAAATCAAGGATGTCAGCTGAAACACCCAACCCCCTGTAAAAACTGTGTGTGTGTGTGTGTGTATATATATATATATATATATATAATGTGTGTGTGTGTGTGTGTGTGTGTGTGTGGGGTTGAAAAATATATACAGCTATAGAAAAAAGCAACATTACAAGCACACAATGCTACAACAACTTGTGACCCCTTTTCAAGCAATACAGTGGGAGTTCAAAAACTCGTAAATCACCAATTACTAGCAATAATCTGGACACCTACGACATGGAAGGGTTTTTCAATGGCCATTTGCCTCCCCAATAGAAAACTGCAAATTCTTAATTCAATTTACCTAACTGTATCAACTTTCTATATTAAAAATACTTGCTTTCCTATAGGAAGAACTACAGAAAGCCCTTTCCAAACCCTGCTGCAGACTCTACAATACAGAATTCTAATTTTGCTTGGGTCATGGTGTGTAATTACAAAGGTTCATAGGAGGTTACTAGGCTAACGATCAATGGACCTTTTATAAGCCTAGCCATATTATACTAGTGTTCCCTAACTGACCTTGGTTAGATGGTGGTTATTTGCAGAACAAATCTATGACCAGCACCAACTGGCCCTATCCATGAGGGACACAGGTGCCACCCATGGGGTGAATTTACAGTCTCCCATTCAACTGTCTAGGTTGCACCTGAATAGGGTTACTGAAGAGCTCTACTTCAAATTAATTGGGAGTTTATTCCAGAGGAGCAGCAATCTGCTGCAATCTCCCTCTCTCTCTCACTGCAGCATGTTCTGTTTATGTCACAGGCTAGGATGAGATCCCTGGAGCGAGTGACTTGTCCCATTTGATCTGTGGGTGTGCATTTCCACTAGGACAGGGTCAGAGACTGCTCTGTACACCAGGCACAAGTCATCTCTCAGCAGCCTGCAGGATACAGAGGGCAGTCTGTGTAGGTTACGTTGCATGTTCTGTTTATGTCACAGGCTAGGATGAGATCCCTGGAGCGAGTGACTTGTCCCATTTGATCTGTGGGTGTGCATTTCCACTAGGACAGGGTCAGAGACTGCTCTGTACACCAGGCACAAGTCATCTCTCAGCAGCCTGCAGGATACAGAGGGCAGTCTGTGTAGGTTATGTTGCGGAGATCCTGAATTTCCTTGGTGAGAAATCTCAGTGTCTCCAGCTGCAGGTGTCTGATTAGGTACATGCACAAAAGGGTGCTCTGTACTCTCAGTGGTCTCATAAGAGTAACGTACAGAGGAGTTATAACATCCTTAGTCTTTGGTACGATGCCCTTAATTATGACATGTGCAATGTAGAGGGCTTTCCTTATCACTGTGGACACATGGTGATCGAAATGTAGATTGCTATCGACCTGTGTTCCCAAATCTCACACCACAGGATATGAGCTTGGGGGGGGGGGGGGTGCCGTCAATATTGTCATTTGAACAGACTCACTCTCTCTCTGCCAAAGAGGAGGATAATGCACTTTTTAGTTTGGTTCCAAAGCCATGAACTAAGTCTAATCATTTGTCTGTTGAATCCTTTTGCAATTATGTTAACATTGTAAACTGGGCACAATCGAGTCCCCAAACAATCAGCAAACTTGGCAAGCAACAGGACATTATGTTCACCTGGACTTCGAGAAACAGATCCAAACAGTAGAGGGCCTAGCACAGTTCCTTTTGATACACCACTGGTAACTGGTCGAGGTGGCGTCTCCATTGACAGTATGTGCTCTGTTGGTAAGCCATTTGGCTACCCATCTAGTGACGTATGGGTTAATGCCCAACTGGGAGTTTCTCAATGATACCAGAGTGGGGGATTGTGTCAAAAGCCTTGGCCGAGTCAAGACAGGCAGTATGTACTGTTCTGCCATCATCTAGCTTTGGTAACATTCTTGAAGTCCACCAGGTACAAGAAGCATGACAGACCCTTAATGAGCCAAACTTGGTCAAGTTAAGACTTTGAATGTCAACCAAGTCCTTGATAAGGTCCATGATGATTATTTCCATGGCCTTGCAGATAAGATTTGTCCGGCCTATGGTTCTATAATTCCCAGGGCCAGTTGCTGGACATCCTTTGTTGCAAGGCGATTACAGTTACTATTTTCTACTCTGCAGGAACAAAGCTAGTGCTCAGGCTGAGGTTACACACAGTGCCAAGTGGTTCTGCTAGGTCTTGCTTTGGATTATTTAGTGAGCAGCCTGGGATGCTATCTGGTCCCACAGAGGACATGTTTTTGGCCTTTGAGAGCACGGATATGACCTGCTCTTTAGCGATACAAGGTATGACCTGCTCTTTGGAGATACAAGGTAGACTAATAGTGTCAGGTACACTCTGGGGTATGGCTGGTTGGGACAGGGGGTGAAGTTTGCTCCAAACCTGTCAGCTAGCAGGTTGGCAATTTCCTCTGGTTCAGTATGAGAGGTACCATCCACTAAGTTCGGCACATAATTGGGTGTTCCCTTTTAGATTCCAGACGTAGCTAAAGTATGCCTTACGATTATGAAGCTAAACTGGCATCCTTACCTAAAAAGATAACCAGCTTTGGAGGACTTCACAAGATATCGAATTTGCTTGTTCAAGCTGTGGAGAGTATTCTCAGCAACTTCACTCTTGCTCTTAAGACAGTTTTTTCCCTTTTGTTAAATAACCTATTTATAACAAAGGTCCACCAGGGTGGCTTGTTTTTTTTCTAGAGGACCTGGTTTTGATCTGGTCAGGTCCAGCAGAGTCTATACAGTTGTTTAGGTGGTTATACAGGGCATTTGTGTATGCCTCTGTATAGGAGTCATTGTTGGCTCTGTTAGTAGGGGGTTTGAAACTTTTTATATCATCGCCTAGGAGAATGTAGTTTGCTATGGAGAAGCTTTTCAATTTCTTTGCACCAGTGGGGGAGCCAGGTCTGTTTGTTCCTTCGAACGAGATAGACTTATCAGGAAGGGCAACATACAGTGACCTCCCATGTTAGTGACTACTAATTCTAGGACATTTGAGCCCCATGTGGAACTGCAGACCATCTGTTCCAGGGCATTCGTATTGACGAAGTCCAGGAACCTCAGGGCAAGCATGTTTGTGTTCATGTATGGTCGCCCAAATCGAAGGAAGGATAGTTGAAACCACCAAAGACCAAAAGTGTTTGGCTGTATAGCGAGTGACTCTAGAAAGTTCAGGTAGGTGGTATGCTTCTCTTGATTCATGGTAAGAGACCTGTAGCTAGCAATAACATGGTAGGGTGGCTTAGTTCAACGTGGAGTAGCTCAGGAGAGTCATACTGTTCAGTCTCAAGGTGCATTTGGCTTTAATGAAGGACACCTCCACCTTTGGTTCTTTCACACTCGTTTTGAGAGTCAAAAGCGTGGAAGGCACTGTGGCGTCTATGGCCTTGAACTACATTGCAGTGAATGCACAGACATCAGCCTCTTCCAAGGTTAGAAGTGCTTCCAAGGAGTGTAGTTTCCTGTTTATACTCCAAGCATTCAGCAGCATAACCTTGAGTTTGCCTCGAGTGTTTTTTGTTTTACGTTGGAAATGTTTTGACATTACCTAATAAAGGCACTGTGGGGGAGGCAAATGCCTTTGCCAGTATCCAAAAGTTTAGAGGAGACAGGTGAAGACCATCTCTGGCAAGCAGCAGGATCTGTCAACCATGTCTTCCCAGGCTGACAGATACTGGATCCCCCTGGTTTGGACACCAGAAGCTAAACCAATTGCCAAAGTCAATTTTTTGTCTATATCGTGACATAATGCTGGTAAGGGCTAGGAACATACCTGCCAGAGAGACAGAGTTCAGTCAGGTGCCTCTTCGTACAGTCCAGAAAAGTACGTCTCAAGTCATTCACCCAAACATGTACTAGGACAGAGACATAGCTGTAATTGAATGACTTGAGTGCATGCGCGATTCTGCAGATCCTGGCACCAGACAGGCAGGGTAACGACCTTGCCCAGCCTGGTGAGGGGGGCATCTGCACGTCTCACTATGGAGTCACCTATGACCAGTACATTTGGTTTTGGGGATTTGCTTCTGAAGATAGTAAAAAGGCAGAGACACCCTGAGTTTACTTTAACCACATTTCATAAATGGAGAAAGAATCCTTAGACTGCCATAGACTGTTGTGAGGGAAAGGTTGGTTTGGTTTTCCTTTTACTGCTTTCTTTCGTATTATACATTCTGGTGTATTTTCATTACACTGTGTTTTAATTGATTCTGGTTTCTAATGCATATTTAAAACTAGTAAAGAATCCAGCGCTGTGTCTCATATGAGAACGAGACAAATGAAAATTAATTTTCCCCACTTTTTAAACTCGCTGGCTCTACTTGCCCACCCCTTAACTCCTTTCCTACTCCTTCACTGGCCATGGTCAGTAAGCACAAAAATCATCATTTGTGAGGCCACTCTCCCTTCTGCTATTTAAATTTATTGGCCCTTCCACTGTATTCCTGCTTTAAGTGCTCACCCCATACAATCCATCTTTCTCTTAGAATTAGTAGACCTCCACTTAGGCTGCTAAAGCTTGAGTTACCCCCCCCCCCCCACAGACCAAAATCTAACTGCTTAGTGCACACTGCAACTCTCACGATATTAGCCCATTTTTCCAGCTTACCTTTAAAATCTGCAACATGTGGTCAAAGACCAACAGTCACTGAAGATCCCACATTCTACCTTTCAGTAGTCGTCTTGGGACTAGTGCTTTTTTTTCTCTTGGTGAAAGAAGTAGCAGAGGGCATTAATTCCAGTGTCTAATTAGGCAGTGTCAGTCTGTGTGTGACCTTCAGGATTCATCTGGTTGCTATTCAAGGCATCAACTAGGAAAAGGCTACAAGAAGCCTAGAGACCCTTGCGCCATTTGGGATAGGACTGTTGATCACCAAAGGACCTATGGCTTGCTTCTGATCTTCATACTAGTGCCACCATTTTGCTTCTGATGAGAGAAGCAAGGGGCGGGGCGCTGTACCCCAGCAGCCTGAAGTTATGGCAAGATCAGCACTAGCAGCAGCCAATTACGTGAATCCAAACCATCATTCTTGACAAGCTAACTTTCTATTCAGCAAGTACTGCTTGATTAGCTTCCATCTAACTTAACTTCGATATATCCCACTAAATATTGCATCCATAAATTGTCAGGGTCTACTTAGTAGTTTCCACTCGTGACCCGCAGTGTCCTGTTTAGACGCAGGCACCATGAGCTGACATTTTTACTGTAAAAAGCACCACTGAAATTTCACCAGTACCTAGCTGCATTCAGGAAATCTAGTTTGTGCAGCTATAAGCACTGCCTCCAGAGTTGCAAACCAGATAATCCTGACTTTATTCTACATATTGATAGGAAATGTCTAACCAATAAAAAACGGCCCATTGCTATGGACTATCCTCATTACCACCTTGGTGGAAATGGGCATCCTGAGACAATTAGAAACTGCCTCATGTTTACTAAAATCAGCTAATTCTCAAACTAAAGCATGTGCGACATGTATTTATACAATGCCACTGGAGGAAAAGCTCTCACATAAATGTACTCCTAATATGAAGTAGGCTGTCAGTAGTACACACACACACAGCACAAAGCAGCCAGACCCACTTGCGTGTGCCTTTCCTAAACTCCAAAGACCTCCTAGATGAAGGGCGCACTCTTTCAAAAAAACACCCACATCAACACCTACACAGCCACATCTCATGAAGCCTCTACTTCTAAGCCCATAAGGCAAGTAATCACACAATCCAGCATTCTGGTCATTAGAGACTCCATTGAGAGCGACACTGTCCCACTCACCAAATGAGTAAGGAGAAAGTCACAATCAGTTGCCTATCAGGGGCCAAGCTCAGCCACATTAACAAGTACTCAGGTCATTGGACCACAAGTACCAGTATACATTCAATCATACCCCATGTGGGTGCAAATGACCAGAGATGTACCTCCCTACACCATATGAAGACAGACATCATGGAGCTCTTGGAATGTTGCCCCTGGCTGGAATAAGCCTAGCACTGAGCAGCATTTTACCTTCTCCAAGGATGATGTCACAATATGAAAAGATGACTGACTAACAATCGGCTTAGTTTCTGGTGCCAGAGGAGCAATATCTGTCCCCTCCAGGCTTTCCAATATTAGCTAAAACTGACACTATGGGGAGACAATGTAAAAGATAATACTTCAGATACAGCAAATCAAAACCAAGAAAATTTAAAAAGCGTTAATGCTCCATGCTAGGAATCTAAACAAGAAACTCCTTACAAGCTCTCCTCACCCTAGAGGATGCGGACATCTGTGACGTCACTGAGACAAGGTTTAAAGCCGTGGAAAACCACCCCAGCTATAAAATATCTTCCAACACATTTAAAACCACCTACTACACAAACAGGGACTAAAGGTCAATTTTCCTCAAGGATGGAAAAACAGGACAATGCACTTAAGATTCTCCATGTTCCAAATGTCAAAGGCAACATCCCATACCACTTCCTTGCAAGCTATAGGTCTCCATTTACGACCCAGGAAAACCACAACGCATATTTAAGCTCATTAGAAACAGCAGCCAACCAAATAACATTCACGGGTGAATTTCCCCACTATTAACGGGGAATCATGCAAGACACCAAATGCGCAGGCACAGAGACTCTTGGATTTTGTAAGCACAACTTCCCTGGACTAGAGTGACAATATGCTGACCAGGAGCACAAACATACTGGATCTGGTCCTCACTACTATGGGGCAGCTCTGCACACTCCCTAGCGTAATGTCCCCTTTACCGACGCCAGACAACAAAATGGTCTCATTTGAAGTAAAAAGGAAATCTGGAACCCTAGCTAAACCTCAGAATTATTCTCTGGCCGATTTCTTCCTCTTAGGTGAGAACCTGGGAACATTTAGAGTCACCCTAACATTAATAGCAGCATAGAGGCAGCTGTACCAAACAAGAATAAGCACAGAACTTTCAGAAAACGTGAGCCACCCAGTGGAACCACAACATCAATACAGTGTAATAGCAGGAAGACAGCCACAGCAAAAATCAGGAGGTGCAGCACGCAGCAGGATACAAGCTCTCTCAAACTAAACAATTCAGAGGTAAAGTCTACTGGCCACTCAGGCCAAGGACAACCACAAGGCATTCTTTAGCTATATCCACAACCTCAAAGTCAATACACAGTTGTGTGCACAACTCATTGTTAATGGAGCCACCTATACAGGTGTCAGAAGATACAGCAAACCTGCGGACAAATTTAGCTTCAACTTTACTGGCTAGTAAATGCACTGTCTGGATGCCAGCAAAGACGACATTCAGGAGAACATGAAAAAAAAAAAAAAAAAAAAATGGGTCTATATTAGAAACTCGACCGCTTAGCTTGTCGAACGCCAAAACGTCAAACTAAACAAAGAAAGCTTAAAAAATTGTGAATGGCCACTTACATGAATAAGAATTTGCTTGGCCATCGCAATTTAAAATAAACTTCCAAACCCTAACAAAGGGGAAGGCTTCACACCCCAACTAAATATACCAACTCGGAGATCGCTCTACATTGAGGAAAGGCAAATTCCCCAATAACAGCCAAGTGAATACTTTCCCCAATGGAAAAAAAAAATCACACAAGTGGCAGTTTGCGATTTTAAGCTTTTGCCGTTTAGCTGTCAAGGTTTCTGCATTCGACAGGCTAAGGGGTCGAGCTTCTAATATAGACCCCCAAAAAATGTAACTACAAAAGGTGAGGAGAAAACACTAGCTGGGAAGAATCCTGCAGCTGTTCAGTAAAAAGCAGTTTAAGCTCCAGCTTTGGTGCAAGACATTTTCTCCTCAAGATTACAGAAACTCAAGTCAAATATGCTCAGAGTGGATTAAAATAAACACCGAAGGATTATATCTTGTATAACAAAAGGCTGCAAAAAAATATGCTGACAAAGATATTCAGAGGAGTTGATACAAACTACAAAATTCAGAGCTTTAAATGAAGAAGATGCCGAGTAGACTGGTCAAGAAGATTTTGAAATGGCAGAATTAGAGGACAGAGCACATAAGGAAATCCTGAGATTTTCTGCTGTGCCAGAGAAACTGGCAGGAACAGACTTACATTTTATGAACATGCAAACAAGCAACTAGACTGGTATTCCACAGCAGTTGTTAATTGAAATGGTACATCATGTGTATGCTCCAAACCTGGCCATGAGAAAGCAGCCAAGACTAATAGTAAACATGCAATCCTACCAGTAGAAATAGTTGATTCTGACAAAACTGAGGAAGAGAACAAAACACTCTTTCTAGTTCACTGTACACCAAAGAGGATTAAATTTATTCCAGCAATCAGAGAATGTCAAGAAGCAGGTGTGAGATTCAGGCTTCTGTATCCAGTAGTCTTCAAAATATTTTTTCCTGGAGGCTCAAAGTAATTTTTTGATGCAGAAATTAAGGAGAAAATACAAACTTTTGTCCAACAAAAAGTGCGTCATCAAACAAGAGACTCTGCTTCTTATTCTTCTGATAAAGCTAATAGACTGTGCCAGTGTTCCAAAGGAAAATGCTTGAGAGACCAAGAAAAAGAAAGCACTTGACATGAAGTAGAAGTAGACGCGAACCAGAGAATGCAGCTGGGAGATGGATACCAAAAACAGCAACTCAGAAATTAATGAATACATTTGGGATTACACAGCAATCACATTTGTGAAATACAGCGGAACAAGAAAACCTGGAAATATTGGACAAACTTGTAGGAGACTCCAAAGCATATTCCCTACTTCACGTCATTAATGCCTGAAGAACATTAAGGAGAGGGAAAAGGAAGGAAAATAGTAAGGAACAAGTACAACTTCTGTTCGGAATAGTAGTTTTATAACACACCATATACTGCATGATACACAGCAAAACATTGTTACTTGTGTTATAAGGATACTTACACAAGTACCCTTCTTTCTTGCTTAGATTTAAGAAATGTAGGCACTGCAATGTAAAAAGAAGAATGCCTGGGCAAAAGCATGTTTGTATTGGTTGCATCTTAAAGCAGATATGCTTTATCAGACATTTGTATACTGGAATGACTATGTTAGAGCCCTTGGCTTGGTCAAACAAGTTAAGTGGAAGTAAATAAAAACATTGAATGTAATGAAGTTTTCCTTTAGCAAATACATCTTCACAGTGCCACATGAGAAGCTTATAGCTAAAGACGACTATGTATCTGATTCTCATGTTTCTATGGAGACCAGCTGAAAACAGGGTAATTAAAACAGGACACTCCTAACACTCCCCCACCCCCGGATAAAAGGTAGTGTTTTCTGAAAGAATTAAAGTTATTTTTACATGTGGGAGAGGAATAAAGATGAGACAAAAACAAAAAGTAGTAAAGGCTGTACCATGCACCCTAGCATAGATAACCATTATAGATGAATTAAAGCCTGTGAGCGTAGCTGTCAATCTGGGACAATTTTTCCTATTAAGAGGATTATTTGAAGTGTTTGTGGATTTTTTTTTTTTTTTTTTTATTAAACAGAGTCATGTAAGAAGTGACAAGCTCAAATGTGTACGACAAGAAACAACTGTATAAAAAGATCAAAACTGACAAACTGTGTATGCATGTAACAAAAGCTGAAACTAGACATTTAAGAACGACATTATACTTAACAGATGGGAACAACAACTTATCTTAATGGCAATGCTTTCCATATTCGCATTAAATGTGAATGGTCTCACAGTTTATATATATATATATATATATATATATATATATATATATATATATATATTTTACACACACACACACACACACACACACACACACACACACACAAAATAATTAAACTACATTAAGAATGGGGGGTGCAAATAGCCATGCTACAGGAGACATTTGTAAAGAACTGGGCATGTGAATTGAATAAAAGGATTTCAGGATGGTTACTCATCGGAATACCTGGGACAAAGGCAAAGGAGAGTACTTGTATTAAATTGCAAGAGGAGCACCAACAGCGACAGAAGACGGGGAAAAAAAATAAATGGTAGACATGTAGTACTAAGGGGACATCGAAGATTATGCTGGCATGCATTTATCACCTACATTGCTATAAAGTAGCTTATGAAAATTCTGGGAGAAATCATCAGCTTTCAGTATGGAAACCATTACTCAACTGATTCCCCAAGTACAAACACTGAGCTGGACAGAAATGTTATATTTCAAAAGATCATGTTCACTTCCTTGAAAGTTGTGATATGTATCAAATAGCAAACTTATTACTTCTCCCACTCGGATACACCATAACTCAAACTCTATCCTCGACTGGATCCTAACCTCCAACCCCAATCAGTATCCCCACCACCTTATCAGACTTTCTAAGCGATCACCTCCCTAACTCAATTGTTAGACTACCTCCTCAAACTCCAAAAACCCACCAATATAGAAAATGACACAACCTGTCAAATTTTAATGTAATGTAGAAACTTACAACAACAAACCAACTCTGATTAACTGGTCACACCTGTATAACCGCCTTCTAAATGATGATTTCTCCAATTCTACAGAAATTTTCCTAAACGTACTAGATGCCTTAGCTCCCATCAGGAACATTAGGATCAAATCTAATCCTACCGCCTGGCAAGATACTCTATCCACCATGAAACTTGAGACAGCACCTGGAAACTATGGTCCCAAGTCTAAATCTCCTCCTCTCCTCCTTAAAGAGCTCAGAAATCTTAAAAAAAAAAACTCAGGACAAAACACAATTCTAAATCAGGAAGCCCAATCCACTCTGTTCTCAAACCCAAAAAGGTTCACACCATGATAGTATACTCCATCCTGGAAACCCCAGTACCCCTAATCCCTTCCCCACCAATACTCATCTTGAAACCACCACTGTTATAAACAGCTACTTCATAGACTCCATCAGAAAACTTACCCCCCCAGACAACCAAATTCAACCCCTGACCTCAGCTTCCCACTTTCAATCAGCCTTCTTCCTGAAACCTTTTTTTGACTAACTACATTAAATCCTTTCCATCAAAACTCAAACCATGCTCATCCTCATTCGACAACCTACTCCCACAATTTCTTAAACTTGCTGACAACTCTATTGCCTAACCCATCTCAATTCTTATTGACCATTTTACTAAAAGAATCCATGGTCCCTGAAATCTGGAAATCCTATACTATTCCACTTCACAAGGGAGTGGACTCCACTGAACCCACAAATAGCCATCCTCTCCCCTCTCTCAACAATTTGAGATGTATTCATAGGCAACTCAACGACCAGCTACATGAAAATCTCCTTATCACCTCTCAGCACAGTTTTAGACCTCACCACAGCACATCCACTGCCCTCCCCAGACTGTGGCAGAAGCAAGGGACAACAAACTTGTATAATGCATCTTCCTTGACCTCCCAATAGCCTTTGACAACCATCTCCCACCCTAAACTCTCTGAACTAAACCTCTGCCCCCCCCCCCCATTATCCTCTGGTTCTCCAACCATCTCTACAACCATCAACAATCTGTTAGATGGCAGTCCTCTTACTCACCTTTCCTACCTATACAATGTCCCCCAAGGATACATTCTTTGTCCCCTTCTCTAATATTTTCACTAACAATCTTTGCTCTGCCTACATCTCTTCATCACTAATTGACTATGCGGATGACTCTACCTTCATCACCCTGTCTGACAATCCCATTTACATCCATGCTCTCACCCAGAGTTCCTTTAACTTCATAGAACACTGGCTGACAGTCAACTTATCCTGAATCCAAAGAAAAACAAACTCCTTTTTCTTCCAAACTCCACATCCCATCTCAAAACCTCTTTCCATACATCTTTTCTTGACACCATTATTCATGTCGACTCCACTACTAAACTTCTTGGAATTACAACTGACAACAAACTAAAATTTGACCATCACATCTTGCAGTCCATCAAAAAGGTTACTTTACAGACAAAAGAGAATTCTTATCCAACACCATTAGGATCACACTTGCCCAAACCTCTCTCTCCCCTGCCTTTTTTTTTTAAACCCTTTCCCTATATTTATTACACTTTCCCTATATTTGCAAATCCAAATAAATCTTTTAGCCAGACTGTACTTACCCACCAGATAGCCAGCTTTGCCTGCAATTTCCCCTAAAAGTCCCATGACTGCCTTGCCTTAAAAAAGGCTACAATGGCTTGAGTTTCCACAACTACTCCCAACTGTCTCAACTACAAATAGCACATTCTCTCCTCTACAAACCGTCCCTCCCTCTACACCTTATCCTTTTACACCCCTGCATGATCCCTCTCTGTAGCACTGATAAAGTACTACTCAATACCTATATAAATCTAACAAAACCATAGGCAGATTACTTGGGTCTACTTCACGATGTCGAAAACTGACAATATCGAAGTCGATATTGTCGGCAGCACATCGAAAGTGCAGAACATCTTGCAGGTAAACGGAAATCTCCATAGGGGGAGATTTTCATTTACCTCAATGTAGTGTGGTCTCGGAGTTGGAATATTTAAGTAGGGGAGGTGTGGGGTGCAGGGGGGCTTGGCCTCCTGCCTATGCTAGTTTTTATTTTTGTTTTGATTTTTACCGTTAATCGATGTTTTACTACATCGATCACTAGAGGCCGACCTTTAATGATTCGATGTAGTAAAATTTCGATAACTTGATATAGACAATTACTTTACAAATGCTCCACATCACAAACCTGGAACAAACACCTAACGAACCTACAACTTAACCAATCTTCTCCCCTCTGCAGAAAAAGAACTAAACCTGCCTTGCCAACGCTCCTTCATGCACCTGCCACCCGTATTTCCCTCCTTACATTCTATATACTTACGAATCCTGTGAAGCCTTAGCAACCACTTTGCGTACTCTTGGAACTTTCTCCCACCTTCTCCCTGACAACCAGTCTTCTTATTAAATTCTACTCCCTCTTTTTCTAACTTTACCAGTCCCCCCCCTCCACTTCATATACTTCTATTAACCACTTTTCTATTCTTTGGAACTTCCTTTTCTATATTTCACATCCCTCTTCTCTACCCACCACTTGCAATGCCTCTCTTATTTTCCTCAAATATATTGCTCTAGTAACTTCCCCTATTTGATACAGTACTCACATTTTTCTTATTTTTCATACAGGTATCCGTTTTTGACTTGTAATCAAACTGTCATTGTTAGTACAGCTGTATTTTAATTGACTTCCTTCTCCATCATGTATTTATATCAAGTATTTCAAGGAGCCTGTCTCCATTCTTTTCCATCAGTCACTAATTCTTACCATCATGCATTTATTTTTTACTCCCGTTTCATCATGTACAGTGTACTGTACGGTTTTATACTGTACTTTTATCATCATGTATGTTTATCTTGTACTTTTTACTATGCATTTATAGAGCTTTTCTCCTCGGGTCTCCACTGAAAATGGGCCCTTAGCCCAATGAACTAATCCAGTCAAATAAAAGGCAAAAATAAAATAAAAATTCAGATCATGACCCTATAACAAATACAAATTCAGGGGAATGAAAAGATGAGACACTAGAGCTTCCTCACCTACCTGTTAAAGAATTTAAAGAACAGGTAGTAGAAATCTGAGTTTTCTTCAGAAAATACAGCTAGTGAATGGGATACAATTAATGTGGAGTTTTAAAATAGGGCAGAAATAAAAGAAAAATATGGATAAGTAGTAGCAAGAATTACTTAGAGGGACTGACAAAGTACAGGGGGAAATCTCACAAAAAAAGAGAAGCACAATTGCAGAGCTCTAAACAGAAAATAACTAGCTAGATAATATGCACGAGCTTAGAGAGATTGACAACTCCAGAGCACAAACGCTCAGGCAACAAAAATAGAAAAAAGTGTTGTTGCCAAGCTTAGGGAGCTTATAACAAGGGAAGTAACCAATGATCCTATAGAGGTATTTTCATGAAAACCTGTATAAAAAGCAGCAAAGTGTGGAAGTAAAAAAATTATAAATGGAAAGGTTTACGGAAGAATTATATATGCAACGTTCAAGGTAGATGAGGATCAACTACCAACAGTTAGGATAAGAGGAAATGAGAAAAAATGGTGTATAACCATGTGTAGGAAGGTCTCCAGGAAGAGATGGCATTCCTATGGAGATTTGGAAGCTGGAAGGAAAGAAAGTGAAAACCTTCAAGATCTGCACAACAGCTTTTTAAAAAGTAAATCAAACAAATTGTGCCTTCCAAACCAAATCCTGGAAGTAAATGCCCTACCTGTGGTTAGGGAACAAACAAATCTCAAAAAGAAAAAAAAACAAAAAAAAACACAAACAAACACTCTTGCCAGTCTAAAATCTCATGGCCTATAGGGAAAAATGGCTTCCATGCTGAAATACCATGCTCTCCAAAAGAGCATAATGGTGGAAAGATCCTTTGCAGGATCACACAACAGAAAGGTTGACTCAAAGCCGATTCAGAAAAGAAGCAACTTTGAGAGTCCTACTTTGCAGCCACCTTGCGACACAGCAAATTATTTTTCCACTATATTCTTTTGGAGAACATGGTACTTCAACAAAGAAGCCATGATTTTTGGGTGGTGAGGTTTTGTCACAGAAGCATTTAAAGAGGATAAGCAACTGTGTGGAAGAAAGCTGTGGTGGCTACAATACCCAAAGATGCCAAAGACCCCTCAGACCCAGCTTCATATAGGCCCATTTTGATTCTAAACCATGGTTATACAGTTTATAACAGCTAAAAGAATGGCAGAGGCGATGTAAAAAAAAATATGGATCAATGTGGTTTTGTGGATGGGAGGTAAGCATTTGACAACATTAATAAAAACAAAGATAATCCAGTGAAATGCAGAATGCATAAACAATGCCACTGCTGTTGGTGGGTCGTGATGCAAATAAAGCATTCAGAGTAAGCTGGGATTTTAAGACTAGAGCAATGGAGCATTTGCACTTGGTCACAAAAAAGGTTAATGGGGGGGGGGGGGAAATCGGAGGTGAAAATTAACTGGGGGTTCCTCACTGATAAGTTCTGGTTGGACAGAGGCAGGGGTGTCTTCCTTCCCTTTGGCAGGGGTGTCCTCCTTCCCTTTTATCAGCGTTACATTTAGAATCACTAGCAAAGAAAATAAGGGGATTTGGAAATTAACGTATACACCTGCACGGTGATGGGGAAAAGCTGAAGTATACACCTGCACGGTGATGGGGAAAAGCTGAAGTATACACCTGCACAGTGATGGGGAAAAGCTGAAGTATACACCTGCACGGTGATGGGGAAAAGCTGAAGTATACACCTGTATGGTGATCAAGAAAAGAGGATATTATTTTGTACATGATAAAAGCAGAAAATGAGACCTCAGTGTTGTGGAATATTCCAAGAAAGTTAGTCTTTTTGGTATACAAAATTAAGATAAAACAAAGGCAAGAGCCTGTCAGCTATGTACCCACATACAAATTTGTTCAGAAATACCAGTATTTATGGGAAATATGAAAAAAATTAAGTACTTGGCAGTATGGATTAAAAAGGTTTCAGTTACGGCAGCTAAAGTTATGTGGGATGTGACCAAACCAAATGGAAGCTCTATAAGCAGTGAAAAATGTTTTATACTCAGGTCAGACATGTTTTAAATCAACCAGAGGAGAAGTTGTGGACAAGAAGATGATTTTATTTGGGAAGAGAAGAAAGCAAGAGAGAGATCAGTGGCATACGTTTATCCTTCCAACAGAAGGAGATGGTTTGGAGATTACCTGATTTGAAGGGGTAGTTAGGCCTACACAGTTAAGGCTCTTATGCAATGAATTTTAGCTTTCTGCTTGTGCTAAGTGGAAAGGGATGACGATGGGGGGGGGGGGGGGTCAACAAATAAGGACAGGCTGGATTTTGGATGCAGATCCTTAAGGAGAATAACCATACAGATTATATTCATAAAGTAGCAGAAAGTATTCCAAGAACTAAGCAAACATGGGAATAGAGAAAGGAGATTCTGCCAATAAAAAAAAAACAAGTAATCTCCTCCGTGGTATCCCCAAAGTCGCAAAACAGTGTACTTAAAAGGATTTTCGACTGAAAACAGACTGCCTCCCTTGCTTGGATTACTTTCAAATTAGTAATGCTGTACAATTATAGAACTTTTTGTTTTGCATTGACTTAAGACGAGTTTACGTTCACTACTTCTACTACTATTGTCTGATCTGATTAATATACAGTGATTAGCTAGAGATATATGGATTGAATCTTCCACACAGAGAAGTTTCTTACACTGTTTTGAGATTCTGCCAATACAGACAAGTGCAATTAGGGGTACAGAGAATAGGCAAAAGGGGCTTTGAATTTACTGGAGAAAACTTGCAAAGGAGGTACTGGAAGGAAATAATCGGAGATGGAAAGGTACTAGAACAGGAAGAGTCAAAGAATACATTTGGATTACAGGAAGAGTCAAGGAATACATTTGATTGCAGGACGAGTCAGAGAATACATTTGGATTGCAGGACGAGTCAGAGAATACATTTGGATTGCAGGACGAGTCAGAGAATACATTTGGATTACAGGACGAGTCAGAGAATACATTTGGATTACAGGACGAGTCAGAGAATACATTTGGATTACAGGACGAGTCAGAGAATACATTTGGATTACAGGATGAGTCAGAGAATACATTTGGATTACAGGACGAGTCAAAGAATACATTTGGATTGCAGGCTACAGATTAAGATAATCAATCCTTGATAAGGAAGGCAGAATATAGTTAACAAAATAAATAAAAAAACAGGGGGATCCTAAGCGAAGGACCAGCACTGGTAGAGTTTTTTTTAGTAGAATCTAGAACAGAAGCTGCTGTTAAAAAAAGGGATACACGTAATGCAGATACAATATTAATAACTACAGCAATCGGAGAATGTTAGAACGAATTGAGACAGACTGCATAAGAAATTCACAAAGCAGTAATGGGAGGATGTGTGTATGGCTACCACATATGCAGCAAAAGTCTAGAAGATTTAGGATTTTTGCTTGGAAATGTTTGGATAGGTACTTTCATACCCCAGACTCCAAAAGAATTTTACCTTGGGTAAACCGCAAATCTTGGAGGTGTGATAGGGAAGAAAGAGCTAAGCGGGAAAATCTTTTGGAAGTGTTGGCAGACTATAAAAATTCCCCTGTAGACTACTGTGTCAGAAATACAGGGTAAGCAAATTGGTGTAACTAAGGACATTTCTTTTTTTTTTTTTTTTTTTTTAGCTGTGATACTGTCTGGACAACTTCAATCCTGCACATCCTTGTGGAATTTAATTCTGGTGGTTGCCAAAAAAACAATTACTAGAAAAAAAGAGACATCAAAGTCTAAATTAACCGTATTAGAAGTACTAAACATAGCAACAGATTAAAGAATTGGAAGTGGGACCTTTAGAAAAAAAAATGGGAATTGTGGTGACAATATATGCAGAATAATGGTTTGGAGGAGGAGGAATGACATTTAGGGAAGGCAAGAACTGAATGAGCTACATAATGTTCGACTGGCAATGATTTACACGATGCATAATGTTTGCAACTGAAAAAGTCAGTATGGCTTGATTTAAATTTATACAAATAAATAAGGACAAATTTTTCTCGTTTAAGAACAAGAAAGAAACACGAAACCTCTACACACTGGACCAAGCATAGTTACCAATTCAACCTGGCTTACTTATCTGAAAAGTAAGAAAGCAATGGACGAAGGCAAAATGGTTCACACTAACTTGACCAAGCCAAGGTACGGGACAATACCCCACTCGGGCATTGGTCGACAACTGAAAAGGTTAAGTATAAACCTTTATGTAACCTGGCGGATGGCCACGTAGCTCCCAGACAGGACGCAGGAAGTTAGAACTGGGAAGTCCACCTCTACAAAGTGGCCAGTCACCAGCAGAGTCCCTCAGAGACTGGTCCAGCTCCTTCTTGGCAACTACTCCTCTGAAGTAAAGGCCAACATTAAGCTTCGCTGGCTAACCAAATTTGCATACAAATGCAAATTAGAAGCACTTACAGAATTCCCTAAAGACACTAATGGTCTTCAAGAAGGGCTGGCACAGAAATAACTGGTGTCAGACCCCATGGAGTAAAACTAAATGCCAAGAATGCATAATAGTATCCTTTGGGAAGTCAGTCATCCCTGGTAACCATCATATTGACAACACACCCTTAAGAGTTGCTCCACTGGGGGCACATGTAGACAGTAACCTAAATTTTGACCATCACATGTCTACAGCACTGAGGTAATACATCTATGTTGTCCAACTTATAAACAAAGGTATGGCATCTTAATCCAAGGTATTCATTTTTCCACTGTAATCAGCACTTATCAGACCTATCATTGAGTACAATGCCCTCTTAAAGTATGCACCCAACTAGGCAAATCTAACGGAAAGTACAGTTGTGTACCTACCATAAATGTAGATGTCAGGAGTGTATTCACTGTTACAGTCCAGGTTCCTCACAAAAAGAATACAGGGCGTCCTATGCAGACCACCTCAAAGCCCTATCCTGTATTCAGTCTCCTACAGGCTGTTGAGGGGAGATCTGCGCCTGGCATAAAAGGCATCTTCAGATCCCACTCTGATGGGCTTCCTGCACAACCACAAAAAAACAGCACTAGAATTACCTGCTTTAAAGACTTAAACCTTGCCAACAATATAAACAGATCTGCTGTAAAGACAGGTGCGTGTCCCACAGACTACCCCCTGCTCAGGAACAGGCTCCCCATCTGTGTGGAGCAGAGTTCCCCCCTAACCCATTTCAAGTGGAACCGGAAATTTACCCCTCATTTGGAAACTGTCTTTAATGGACACAGGCTGCCTGTAAAAGGTTCAGCTCCTAAGCCCCTTCTTATACTTAGCAAAGGTACCAGAACTGGTCACCTATTTAGGATGCATGGCATAAAGAGGCCCCAGTAGTCATTAGCCTAGTACAGGTATACAAATTTGCATAGCAGTCTCATCAAAATTAACACTGTCAGCCTATGTGGATCCTGTACAAGTTTAAACTGAAAACTTACACTCTAAATCTATTTTAAAGTGTACATTTGGCAAACCTCATAAAATCACACTGCTGGACTAAAATAAATAAAACTTAACCAACTTTGAGAAAGGCAAAGTCATTCTTCAAATGCCTGCATCAAGGTCTACTTTTAAGTATTTTTACAATCTGAATGCTGTGCATGTTTTGTTAGCTTGTGCATTAATGTCAGCTTTTATTGTTTTTGTTTTAAGTCCAAGTTGGACCTTTTGTATTCGGTTTCAATTGAGCTTGTACACATGTAACATTTTAAGTACTCGTACGAGCTGCCTAGCAGACGCATTTATAAACAGTAATGGCCGGTGAAGGGAGAATTCTTGCCACCACCTTTGTGACAAAGCTAAAAGATCCAGTAGTGAAAAATTTTGTGTCCCTGAGATCCAGTAGTGAAAAATCATGTCCCGGCTTCCTCACAGGTCTGGAAGGACAGCTGCATTCGTTTATCTGTTCCTGTAACCTTCTCCTTTTCAGAGGACAGTTTCCAGGAAGGACAGCTGCATTTGTTTATCTTTTCCTGTAACCTTCTCCTTTTCAGAGGACAGTTTCCAGGACTATTTCCTGAAAGTAGTTTTGCCCTCAGTCTTCTTAGTAAACTTTACGTTCTAGTAACCAACATCTTCAGCCTTCTCAATTTTTTTGCTTCAATAAACTTTAGACAAATGTCTCAGAACCACATGTCCTCATAACCAAACATTTAAAACAAAAAAGATTTAACCAATACGAAGGGAGAAGGTATTTCCTCTTAGAGGACACACAGATGGTCTAGTAGTGGCTAGGTGTGCAAATCCTGCAACAAAAGTAACAATCCATGCCCAGGTTTAGTGATGGTGATTTGCTTCCGAATTTCCTAACACAAAATGCAACAAAGATAAATGCTTACAAATCTGTTAGAGAACAGGAATAGAAAATCGCTATAGTTTGATATTCATATTTTATGCAAATGAACCTAAAGGCATGATACTACAAATGCTGGCACACTGCTAGAGTAAAATATTAACATTAAAAATGATAAAATCCCAGAATCCGCAAAACCCACTACCCCTAAGAAGGGTTCAAAGGAGCTCAGGAAGAAGTTTGATCTCCATCCGACGGGACAACTTTCCAACTCCATCCAAAAGATCCACAATGATTACTTCATTGATAGCCTGACAGGAGCGGCACAAAACAGCACTATGGCAGAAGAGTCCCCCCTGAAAGCATCCTCAACTGGATGTCAAACCTCAGATAGTCAATGCTCAGATATAGAATTAAAGAGAGTGAAGATGAGCAGTACCAAGAGGAATGCGCTAGTGATGCTTGTCCTGAAGACTTCGAGCCGGTGGCTTCTAAGCCCTGCACTAAAAAGGAAGAGGAAGATTCGTCAGGAAGCAAACTTCAGCACCGAGACTCGAAATCCCTTTGAAGTGCTGGGTATGGAAGTCACGGGCAGAGAGTCCCCAGAGCAGTGAAGTCAGGGGTGAAGAGCCCAACGAGTTGAATAATGCATCTGAAAACCTTAGAAGCCAAAATATCCCACCGGTCACTCAGATCAGATGAAAACTGGGTTCAAATTTCCAAAGCATTAAATCGGACCAGGGTATTTCAACAAGTGACGGAATCAAGCTCTCACCAGCCTCCAGTGCAGACTATGGAGCTCTAACTAACGGACCAGGGTATTTCAACAAGCGACGGAATCAAGCTCTCACCAGCCTCCAGTGCAGACTGTAGAGCTCTAACTAAAGTGACGGAATCAAGCTCTCACCAGCCTCCAGTGCAGACTATAGAGCTCTAACTAAAGTGACGGAATCAAGCTCTCACCAGCCTCCAGTGCAGACTATGGAGCTCTAACTAAAGTGACGGAATCAAGCTCTCACCAGCCTCCAGTGCAGACTATAGAGCTCTAACTAAATACTTAAGGAAGGCCAAGCTGGAACATCACTCTTGTGGACTCAAGACAAACCTCTTAAAGTGGTCATCAGGGGGATTCTTACCTCAATCTCAGAGAAAGAAGTGGAAGAAGATTTACTGGAGAGCGGGTTCCCAATTAGGTTAAATCGCATGAAAAGCGGTCCCTCACGCAAGCCCTATCCACTTGTTAGAACCACAATGTGTCAAACTTGGTCTCAGCTGTTCCTGTCCCCGCTAGTCTGGAAGATCACGGTACTGACCATCTCAACGTGCTGAGCAATGAAAACACAATGCACGAAAAGAATGATCTTCCTCCTCGACCCAATTCCTCTTATGGTCTCCCTGCTGTACAAGATAACAATGGGCTCACACTCTTAACAAATCTGTTATCAAGCTCAAAAATGCAAAAGCTCAGAGATTGTGTGCCTATTGTTCCAAAGTATTTGCACTGCAAAGAGTGGGATGGAAATTTTGACATCCATAACCAGAGTGATTCCAAAAATCCTTACCACACTTCAAAATGAACCCTTGAAAGCCACGAATACCCCCAAGATATTATAGCTTTCTGGAATGCCCAAAGGCTTTACAGAAAAAACAGACAAGTTACAGGTCTTTCTAGACTCTCACTCCATTGATGTAATGCTCACATGCGAAACTCATACGTCCTGGCGAGGAAATTAAATTCAGAAATTATTAGGTTTACTGACAAGATCGCAAAGCCAGTATGGGGATAACAATTGCCAACACAACTCCAAGAAGTTTAGCTTCGGGCCTCCATTGGAGCAGAAGATTCATTAAGTAAAATATTACTGAAGTCCACCCTAATAACTTCGAAAATGAACCATGTTTATGCGATTGGTCAGTCCTAAACCACCTGCCCCTGGAGGAAGCAGCAACACACCAATACTAAATTCCTAACCATCCTAAACTACCATGCGCAAACATGTTCAATTAGAACCAAAACAAAAAATGCCCCATGGCTCACGAAAGAAACCAGACAAAATATCCTACTCAGAAATAAGGTATAGGCCAAGAGGCATACCACAAAAACCCCTGCAGATCAAAATTAAATTAAATATAAATAACTAAGGAATGACACAAAAGAATCCATTCTGTCAGATAAAAAAAACACTACAGCAAACCCACCAAAACAAACCTCAAATGTTCTTGGCAGGTATCAAACTACTGCACCCAGGAGAATCCACCACTCCAACCCCTCAGGTGTTAACCAAAATAGTCCCGAAGAAGTTCCCAATAGCTTTAACAATTTCTTTACTGAAGCCATCCAATCTCTAGCCAACCAGCTATAACCAGAGGGCTCAAGTTCTATTACTTTTACACCCAGCTCTCAACCCTCTTTTCACCTTCAACCTGTTCCCACATCCCTCGAAACTTAAGCCAACCACCTTCTCTGCTGATCTCTTACCGGCAGAATACCTGTAAAACGCTGCGGATGCCATAGCCTATTCTATCTCCATCCTGACTAACAGAACTCTAACCGAAGGTTCCATCCCCTCTATCTGGAAGATCTCATATTATCCCTCTGCATAAAGGTGGTAACTCCAATGAATTATCAAATTATAGACCTAGAGCCATAATATCACCCCTGGCTAAAATCATGGAGAAATGTATACACAGACAACTGCTGAGCTATCTTACCCAAAACAACTTACTCGCCAACTCTCCACATGGGTTTAGACCATTTCATAGCACCACCACTGCCCTCTTTCTGATGCCATTAACAAAATTCGCAACATTCTTTCCTCAGCCCTCTTTATTTATCTCTAAACCTTTGACATGGTAAACCATCAACTACTCAAACATACTTGGATTCTTTTCTCTAGATAATCTGGCTATACAATGCTTCCAATCTTACTTAAATGATAGACAAAGGTCTGCCCTTTGGCAAACAAAGATATCAACACATCTTCCCATTACCCTTGGTGTTCCACAAGATTCTATATTAGGACCTTACCAACTTTCAATCTTTATTAATGACCTGCACTTAGTCATTCCACATGCTACCTGCATTCAATATGCAGACCCCACATTAATTTGTTCAGCTACTTCCCCTCTGATCTACAGACCCCAACCCCCCTCTGATCTACAGACCCCAACCCAAAAAAAAAAAAAGTGTTCAACATAGTTGAAAACTGGCTTCTTAACCATCGACTCATATTGAACCCTAAAAAAAATTCTCTCCTACCCGTTAACAGTAAAGGTAAGTGGGGAGGACTTAAGTCAAACAGTGGCACCATATCTCCTCTGATCCCTCCACTAAGCTATTAGTGGTACTGATTGATAACCCGAAATTTGATCTACATATTAACCATAGTCAAAAAACTTGGCTCACTATACTGGATTAAGACCTTCCTTACACCTCTAGCGAGGACTGTTATTGCCTGTACCCACTTGATCTCTACCCTCCTTTATGCCTCCCCTATATTTACAAACTTGACTAAAAAACGACCTTAAACTGGCAAGCTCCTATAAAAACATGGCTAGATTTGCTACAGGTGCCACATACAGAACTCACCACTGTCATAACTTGAGCAAATTAGGATGATTAGAATTGCCCAACAAACTACAATACAAAATTATAACTGCACAGAAAAAACTCCATCGACCTGAAAACACTCCCATACAACAACCTTAAGACCCTACGCTCATCCAACAGGCTTCTAGTACAAACAGCTAAAACCACTAACACAGACTCCTTGTTCTCCAACTCCGTTGGCAAAACCTGGTACTTACTCTCTACTTATCTTACTTTGGTTTCCTCCATAACCCTATTCGAAAATAACCTTAAACAGTACTATATGTCCCTGTACCTACCCTGACTAACTCTCTCCGATATCCCTAGGTTTAAGGATACTTTATGCTGTACTATGTTTGAATGTTTCTGATAGTCCATGAACTGTGCAGGTTTTAAAATGTCAGGCATTATGTCATTGTACATGTCAGACATTATGTCATTGTACATGTCAGACATTATGTCATTGTACATGTCAATCTTGTGTATTTTCTAATGAATTAAAATACTTGCATCCCACATGTATAAAATGTAATATATAGTCTGTGCCTGTTGGAGCTTTTCTCTCAGGGCCTCTGCTGAAAGTGAACATACATCCAGTTGGACTAGCCCGGTCAACAAATGTAAAAAACTAAATCGGAAAGTAATGGGTATTATAAAAAAACAAATGCGATGTGATCCCCCTCATATTTAATGTGGAGGTGTCATTTCAGATCTCAATGTTGGGAACTGAGAAATATCTGGATTATTTTGCTGGATCATTAATGCTCATCTAGCTGAATAGAGATACTTCTATCTAGAACAGAGGTGGACATGTAGCATCACATGACAGCCTTTAATAGATATTTTATTCAGAAGAGAGAATTCATGAACTAAAAGAAAACAGACATCATACTGAAGTACAACAACAGCCAAAGGGTCACTCGAGATCATGTATATTAACATCAAGTCTGACCGTTCTAAAGGGAATGCCAAAGTTTGCTCAGGCTTTGAGTGATCACCCGAGTACAAACATACAACCCTGTTCTGAAATATTTCTTACACTAGCAAGCCTGGCTCAACGATGCAGAGGAATGGGGCCCTTACTTTTCATAATGGTGACTGGTTGGATTAGAAGCCCTAGCACTGGAAGAGCCAGGCAGGGGGGGAAGGGAGTGAAGAGGCATGGCCCTCTTACCTCTCCCAAAGAGTGCATGCACCATGACAGAGGGGGAAACTGGCCAGTGCATCTCCTGGTGGAGACAGGAGAGACCACTGCTCATAATCTGGAGTGAAGGGGTTGAGTAATTTAGAAAAGAACTCCCCTTACAGAACAGATGAGATGTCCTCTGTGGGCACCTCAATGCACACCACTCAGACACCTATACGAGTGTACATTAAGCAGAAAAGTGAAACAAATACAAACCACCCCAATGGGTCTAAATGATGGCCTTCTAGTGGTGGACCCTCAACCCCATGAAAGGGCATGAATAAGCAAATTGTCCGCTAGGGAGATGAAAGTCTATAGACAGTGGGGGGTAAAAGGCAGGAAACATAGCAAGACAGCAGAATGTATTTATGAATCCTGAATGGCAGAGAGCACCTGCCATGTTCAGTTGGCAAAGATTTGGGTCTCAAGTGCTTGCAAACTCTTGAGTATTAAACATTGACAATTTTTTAAATAAATAATTGTGCAACAACAAATATACTTGAACAAGAGATGACCAATAAGCTAAGGACTCCTTTGTATGTGGCATCCACAGCTAAATGCAACAGTATGGGGCAAACCTTAAGAGGAGTACGCTTGGAAATGCCACCATCTAGAAAGTCTATGGAGTTGACAGTTATGTTGATACTGTGCATTTCTATTTAGAAAACATGTATTATCATACGGGTATTACCACACTCTTCTAAAGTCCTTCACATTTAGTTAACATGTGGAATGGCAAGGAGATGCCTACAGTTCTGTTTAAAATCAGCACAGAGCAAAAGGGAAAGTGGAACATGGTTACGAGTCTGTTCTCACACTGCTAAGTGGGCTTGCTGCACTTCACTGTCAATTATGATGGGGTGTTAAGTTTGTATTAAAAAGCTCCTTGATGTTTTGATATGCTTATTTCAACTATAGGAACAAATGTTTTGCCAGTTTATGTGAAAATGAATGAAATGGGATTCTATACGACATGAACTGTTACTGAAGTGGGTAGGTAGGCCATAATTGGGATTAATGACTCAAGCAGAGATGAAAGTAATATTACCAGGTTTGGTCTCAGCTGCTGCTGTTGTTGGGGTGCCCCGACAATACACACCCATGTGGCTGTGGAGTTCAAATAAATTATTTTGGGCTTCACATTAGTTGGCAGTGAGGTGGGGGTGGGGGGTACAGGTGTGGCTTACTTTCAATTACATATTTTGTTGGCAATGACAGCATTCCAGGCACTAACATTTCTTTTTTAAGGAAGGTATTCTTGTTTAACCTGAAATACATCCTGTGATGCCATTTTTTGTTACTGTAATTGATTATATGACGGACTGAACTGACAATGCTGTGGTACAAAAGGAGCTAGGTTTTGAAAACTTGGCCTGATGCTGGCAACAAGATTCTGCACTGGTGGGAAATTAATAGGAACAGCATTAGTAGGAAATAATAGAGTTCATTGACAATTACTGTGCATGCAGACCACAAGACCATCCAGAAGTCTAGCCAGGCAAGACAAATTATAATGGTTGAGCTAGGCTCCTCGACCAAGTGCCACACTACATACCACAAGGGAGAATTTAAAGATTGTAACCAATCATAATGCAGACAATGTGTCACACGGCTGGATGTGCAGTAGGTGCTTATTCCACAAGTACGCCCCAACCCACGGAATCTATCACGACAGCATTCTCCATCTGTGGATCTGTGAAGTTCTTTGGAATGGGTGTTCATGGTGTTCTTTTGGGAGTCTCATAACTTGGGAGATCAGGCAGAGACCACCATAAAGCAGCCTATATAGTAAACAGAGATAGCACAGCTTAGGAAGTTCAAACCAGCCATTCTCTTGGTCCCAGGCTTTTTGATTTGGATGACACTTCGAAATGCTTAAATGGGGCACCATATTCTATGACAGATCAGAGAAGGGAGAGAGATTATTGATTTCTTATTCCTGCAAGACATGAAACTGGAAATTTGTGGTAGGTAGAATATTTTGACCGATATGTGATGGTCACAAGATAGCTTGTCAATGATCAGTGAAAGTACCCAGATCCTCGTTGGCTGAGCTGATTAAAGTAGGGGTAACTGATGCAAGACTTGCAGAATCTTGCATACTAAACAAAACCACACTACACATTTCTTTGCATTCAGCATAAACCTATGCAAGTGCACAAGGTGTTAATCCGACTGAACCATTGATGGAAACGTGCAGTTCTTTAGGGGTGTGTAAGATGGCACCCGCATCAACCTATGCAAGTGCACAAGGTGTTAATCTGACTGAACCATTGATGGAAAATGTGCAGTTCTTTAGGGGTGTGTAAGATGGCACCCAGTTTTCAATTAGCAAACTTACTGCACCACAGCCCCTTATCAGATACTGAAAGGTGGGGTGTCCAATACAGAGACTCTGGAACTCCACTGTATGCTTGTGTGTAGATAAGAGAACTCCAACCTTTACTTTGAGAGCCCCGTCAGCAAACTAGTTGGCTGGCCAGTGGATGATGCAATGAGTAAAAGTAAATTGAAGAGGAGGAAGGTTGTCGACAATACCTGCATGGGTTCCACACAGGTATGGATGGCGTGACTTATCGGGGGTTTCTGTGAATACTGAACCTACTTTTAACAAAGCAAAATGCTTTGCAGCGACAAATATTTGTGAAAGTAAAAGATGTTGAGTGTGGTTGGAGAGAAAGGTGACCACTAGTGCAGAACAGTTAGATGGGCTGAACAGCACTGTTTTAAGCTGAACTGATCGGAGCAGTAGGACATGCTTTTGGGCAGGGATTATATGATCAATTTGGCCTGGCAAAGAAAAAATGGGCAGGACAAGAAGATGGGCATTCTGACAAGAGTAAAGTAAATGAAAACATGGGAATACGAAGAGTGAAAGAATACAAAATGTAAGATTAACTGTCAAACAACTGCTGAGAAAAGGTGAAATCCTGATAATAGCACGCATGCTAGCATCACTTTTCTTAAACCAGTGCTCAAGAAGTGCACTTTGCTCAATAACAAAAGGCGGTTTGGTTACAAAGCTGTGCCTACTGCCATTCAAACTGAAACCATCCAAAACTGCTAACTGATGTGTACTCAAGTGGCCATGGGAGGGGACTCGGGAACAGCACTTGAAAAGGACCCTGCTTAGCCCAGGAGAGCTCTACGGCAAAACACACACACGTCTGATTAGTTTATTTACAGCTGCATTTTTTTTGGGGGGGGGGGTCTTGGTTTTATTGCAGTGTTTAAATTTATTCTCTTGGCATTCTCTGTGTTTTTAAATTCTTTGCTGGGGAAAGCTAGCAAACACTTGTGTTGCATTCCCTGACTGCAGGCATGCACAAACCAGCTGTCCAGTAGCACTGCTGTTAGCTAACATTACAGAGAAAACAGGTTATACAACCTACACTGCAGTATCTCATTGAGAACAACATTTCTTTTAATGTAGATCTTACACATCTTTAGAGATCTAGTCTCCCACCAGGACACAAGTGCTCCTCAGCAATTACATTCTGCTTGCCGAGCACGCTCAAGCAAATCTGCAGTCTGCGGCTACCACTCAATCCATACAGTACAAGAAGGAATCAGTACTGCAAACTAAACAAGGATATACATTTTGAGCCTCAAGAGCAGGGTCAGTCCACCCAGGCATTCTACTTGTATGTTTTATGAGAGTGACGCTATTACATTAGCAGTATTTCTTAGTAGTTCTCAGCTTGCTAATAAAACTGACGGTTGTAGCCTTCTGTCCTCCCCCCCACTAGTACAGTAATCCTAACTGTCCAATAGACAGTATACATTTAATTCACATCCCTGTGACAACCATCAAGCAGCCCTCTCGGTGCTTTCTGCCTTAGTTTGCATCACTCGGGAGGCCCACCTGTTTATTTGTATCTCTATACAATCCCCTTCATTGCTAATGTATCTCCCTACTCTAATCTGTACACAGACTGGTTACTAATCAGCAAGTCAATGTGAAGACACACTCCCAACCTTAATAAACTCTGCTGTCTCTTCTCTCCTTCACTTTACAGGTAGTTTGAATTATTACTTGCTCCCTCTGAGGCCTTCACTGATTTCCACCGATTGCCTCTCTGGTTTCTTTGCATTCCACCTGGTTTACACCCCTTGTGCCATCTCCCTCCCCCAATACAAAGTCTATATTAGAATCCTGCTGAGCATGGAGCCATCTTTAAATTTCTAGTCTCCCACCAGGACACAAGTGATCCTCAGCAATTACATTCTGCTTGCCGGTAAGCCATTAGACCTCAGGAATTTGTTTTAAAAAAGTGTTCAGATTTGTAAAGTAATACTTACTTTTTCTTTTGTCTTGGTTGGCTCTGCCCCGCTCGGGCTCTCTCCGCTCCCCTGCCCTGCCCCTATTCCCTCCCGCCCCCACTACCTCTACATTTATAGTAATCACAGCCACACCCACAGCTCACCATCACATCACCTCCACCAATCACAACTCCTCAAGTCATATCACATCACAATATACCACACCAACTTGCTCCACACAAAATTCTCCCAATCACTCTCATTCCCACTAGGCATTTTTTTTACATCACCCACACTACATCCCCATCCACATATAGTGCAACCCTATAATTCCTATCCAGACCCCCCCACCTAGAAACAACTTAAACTTTATAACCATGACTATCACGCAACTAAGTCTGTCTTCATATAATTCTTTACACCACCACAAGTTATCACTCTAGCAATATCCCTAAACTTAGTAGCACAACACTGCATTATGCACTCTCGTATACAGACACCACACATTATAATAATATCTGCTCACAGTTATTCAAGAACTACATAACGGACCAATTCAGGACTATATATGCTCTCATTCCTACTCCAAAAAAACAATACTTTCTCACACTCCTAACCAAACTCCAACATCGGTATAACCATTTTAACTCCAGGCTCACCATAAGTGGGGATATCCACCCCAACCCAGGCCCAAATCCATCCTGTCCAACTCAAACTGCTCCAACACAAATGTCAGAACATAACATCCCCACTTTCTTCATCCCTGGGCAAATCAACAACAGCAGCAAAACCAACAATCTTTTAATGTTAAATATTAATATTAGAAGTATCAAAAATAAAATACCTGAACTCCAGGCCACAATAGCACACTACTCCCCAGACATAGTTGCTTAACAGAAAGCTGGCTAAATAAAAACATAGCCAACTCAGAAGTTCTCCCTACCAGCTACAATATCATTACACCAGACAGACCACTTCGTAAAGGGGGTGGAACTGCCTTACTGTACAAGTCAAACTTAACTGTCCGTCAATTACCAAACTCCTACCCCTCCCCCAATAATTGGGACATACTTATCTCACAACTTCAACTTCACCCTAAAAAGGCCATCACCACAATTGTGATCTATATTCCACCTGGTAATACACCTGCTAGCCTTGAAGACTTCTTATCCTGGTGTTCTTCCACATACTCACAAGAAACCCTTATTCTGGGGACTTCAACCTAGATTGGTTAATAAATCTCCATGGCTACCAGCAGCTAGTCCAAATTCCAACTAGATGTGATAAAAAATCTACGTAGCCGAACAAGCATATGCAAAACCACTAACTATATATCCACTAAAAACACAAAAAAAGTCTCTCCTGAGGTCCTCAACACTAACTTTGACTGGACCCCCTTAAAAACCCTCCCACTTGACCAGGCTGTAGCATATTTCAACAAAACATTTCTACAACACCTATACACTGTTGCTCCATTGCGCAAAATAAGGTTAGAACCTCTACAAACCCCTGGCTCAGTAAAGAAACCAAACAAATCCTCAAGTCCAGAGACACTGCCTGGCTTTACTATCAAAAAAAAAAAAAAAATAAGAAACACAAAGCCTAACTAAGTACCAAGAACTGCGCAACCGTGCAAAAAAATGCATTAGGCTGGACAAAAAAATCCTACTACACAACATTACAAACCAAATACCAACACAACCCGCAAAAATTTTGGAAAATGTAAACCAGCTACTAAAACCCACCCAAAAGGCTACCCCCAAACAAACCACCACTGACACTAAAGTTCCCATAGAAACACAATTCAACTCCCACTTTGTGAACTCAATTCTATCCTTAGTATCACAGGACAGTTCCTTCCTCACTACCCCCCCCCCCCAACACAAATAACACTAATACAAGCTTTACCCTCAAAACAGTTTCCACCACTTCAATCAAAAGCATGCTCTCCAAACTAAAAACCTCATCAACAGCAGCCGACCTACTCCCCAGCTATTTCTTGAAACTCACAGCAGATGCTATTGCTATCCCAGTCTCCACTCTCATAAATAGATCAATTGTTGAAAACTATGTGCCCAAACTCTGGAAAATATCCTATGTTACACCCATACATAAAGGCAGGACCTCCACTGAACTGAATAACTACAGACCCATTGCTTTACTCTCCCCACTGGCCAAAATCCTAGAAAGATGCATCCATACCCAGATGCTAAATTATCTCCTAGACAGCAACATCCTGTCACCTACTCAGCATGGTTCCAGACCCGCCCATAGTACCACTACAGCCCTCTGCTTCACAGACACAGTAAACAGTCTCAAAAATGAAGGGCTACAAGTGTCAACTCTTTTTACCTGGTTCCAAAGCTACTTAACTAACAGGTACCAAGCTGTGAAATGGGAAAATTCTCTCTCTCCTCAGCTGCCCATAACTATAGGAGTCCCACAGGGTTCTGTCTTAGGACCACTACTATTCACAGTCTTCACAAATTACCTCCATACCTCCACACAGCATGCATCTATAATTCAGTATGCAGATGACACTACCTTAATCTGTGCTGTACAAAACATTCCCACCCTCCTGCAAACAACTCAACTAGTATTCTGACGTTGAAAACTACCTTACCAATGCCAAACTTATCCTCAATCCAAAGAAAACTCAGCTTATGATTATAACCAGTTCTAACAAAAACACTAACAGTCAATTCACTATCTACTCCACTAATACTACTCCAATTGCTCCAGTGGCACATGCTAAGCTATTGGGAGTAACCATAGACTTCCACCTAAAATCTGATAGTCATCTCAACTTAACTATTAAAAAAGTACATGCCAAACTGGGGTCGCTCTACCGCATCAAACCATTTACCAACACAAGATCAGCCATTGCTCGCTCCAAACTTCTATCCACATTACTCTATGCATCTCCAATTCCGACTAATCTCAACAAAACTGAACTAAGCAAAATGGAAGCCTGCTATAACAGAATTGCCCGCTTTGCTGCAAATTGCTCATATAGAACTCATCACTGTACTGCTTTGAGACAGCTCCACTGGCTTGAACTGCCCAACCTCCTAACCTACAATCAGCTCTGCCTCTGTCATTCTATTACCTCCCCAATAAGTGTCCTGCCCTCAAAAACCTAGTACATCACTCAGCCAAAAGGCCTCTTAGATCATCAAGCAAACTACTACTAGAAGTCACCAACAGCTACAATAGCTTTGGAGATGCGTTATATAGTAGTTCAGTGGCTAAAAAATGGAACGCTGTCCCCACTAGCATTCAAAACACATCATCCAAAGCCTCCTTGACCTCATCAGGCAACATTTCAAGGAAAGTTGGCAGTGCCATGATTGCTCCCCAGGGTAGTGAAAGCAGATAACACATACAAAATCTAGAGCACTTGATAATAGTTTTCAGTCTTACTCACAAACACTGGCTAATCTACAATGTATGTACTGTACCTGTGTACTATGTATGTATTCTACCCATGTTCCAAATTTCAGCTGAACATCACAAATCTATTAATTACCTTTATTTTTAAAATTAATATTTTTTGTTTGTTCTCTCCACTAACTGTTTATGTGCCGCATACTACTGTAAAAACATGTCTCCTGTAATTTGTGTGTATACTGATCATGTCTAAATAACTAAATGTGTCTGTAATTTTTCTTTGTGGAGTTTTTCTCCCCGGGCCTCTGCTGAAAAAGGGCCTTTTCGGCTCAGACAGCCCCGGTTAACAAATGTAAAACAATAAAATAATAAATATTGGAAGTTAAGAACACTTTGTGAAGGAAAGTGACTACCAAATGCAGTAGATATACAACGCAGAAAACTATGCAATATGCTCTTGTACAAATAAACGTTTGGCTTTTTTCTACACTTTTGTTTAACTCTCAGTGTTGAGCCTGAAGTAATAAGTATGACTAGACCAGTAGAGACGGCAGCTCTTATCCAGCCATTTATAACATCCTTGTGGCGCGCACACACGCAGCAGTTTTCCTATAGATCAGACAAGACTTTCCCTCTCACTTGTATAAGCAAAACCCTGCCAGCCAATCATCATCTTCTCTTCCATTCTTTGGTAATTGCTTTCCAGGAAGTATAAAGTACCCCCAACTCTAAATATTTTCTCCTTAATGGTACCAAAAACTCTCTCCATACATGTTGTTAGGACTACACCGACATACCAGTCAACAATGCTCTTTACTTTCATTTTTAACAACTCAAACACACACACACACACACACACACACACACACACACACACACACACACGATGAAGCTTGACAGTTGGAAAAATTCAACTTAGATTTCACACTGCCCACGGCTGAACGCAATGATAGAATGTACCATTAGATTGTTGCCCGTCATGCCAAGGCTCAAAACAGATACTGCAGGCAAATTAACAGCCTTGCACAAAACATCTCATCCTCTAGTTTAAGCTATCTACGAGTAGACACTTTTGCAACAATATTTTAATGCATAAACATACATTAGTTTACTGGTAATTCTATTAACTTAATTAAAATTAAAGTATCCATATCATTGGTAAGATAATCTCAATATAGAACCCTTGAAGCATCATACAAATGCTACTAGGATAAATTAATGCAATCTGTCCCCTGAGAAATTATGCTTTTTCATGTTTAATTTATTTATTTATTTACATTTGATAGCCGGGTAGTGTGCGACTAGGCCAGAAGCCAGTTTTCAGCGGAGATCTGGGGAGAAAAGCTCCAAGACAGATTAGATAATTATCCAAAAGCATATAACAATGGTAGTACAATAAGCTTATACTATTCATACAGACAAAACAAAAATATATACATATTTTCCCCCAGGATAAAAATATCACAGACTGAAGCTAAGATGGCTTAATTACCAAGAAATATTGACAATGGGTGGTGGCGAGAAGTTAGTTAAGACAGTACGTGGTTAAATTAGTTAGTATGGTGGAGAACATGAGCAAAGCATGCAATATTCCTTTAGGGACTGTTTAAATGAATGTGTATCACTGATGGACAGAATATGCAGAGTTAGAAAACGCCAGTGTTTGGCAAGGATACGACAGTATAAAGGAAACGCGGTGCGAGTTTTGGGTTTTGTTAACCTTCAACAAAACTTTATCAGTAGACCCAAGAGATTTTTGGTTAGTGTAGGGTTGGACAAGGTTGACAGAGCTGGGAAGTTGTCATGTTTGTATAAGACTGTATGGGCAGTTAGTAGCCAAGGGAGTTCTAACCAGTTCAGCTGCAGAAAGGCAGTGCAATGGGCGAGATCAGAGAGACAGATTAGTGGCAAATTTGGCTATTTTGTTATAGCAAGATTCAAGGTTATTTAATTCAGATTTGCGGAGATTGGTAAATATTTGTGAATAGTAAAGCTGGGAGGATAAGATATGGGTTCTGGCTGTTAAAGAGTCTGGCATGGTCAGTACACTATGATTTAGCCCTATAGAACCCAGTTTGACATTAACCTTTTTAATTGCTAGTGCAAGGTGTTTGTCAAACTTCCACTATCAATTGTGACACCAAGAAGTTTTGTATGTTCAACAGGTTCTATTTTTGTGCCACTGATAGGCGATTGGTTGGTTGTTGATGTATTACAGAGGTGAAGTATAAGTTGATGGGCTAAGTAGTTTTCAATATTGTGGAGGGCTGACGTTCCTTGATAGAGGGGGCAAAGCAGATTAGGGAAGCATAGTCAGTATATTGTATAATTGAGGCTGGATTTGCTGAGGAGTTTAAGTCATTGGTAAAAATTGTGAATAAAAGTGGGCCAAGGACAGATCCTTGTGGGACTCCTACACATACAGGAAGCTGGAGGGGGAAGAGTTTATTGTCCCATAAAGTGGCTCGTTTCCTATCTGATAAGTAGATATGAAACCAGCTAAGGGCTTCAGAGCTGCAGTGGTAAAACGCCAGTTTATTGACAGGTATTTGAGGAGATATTTTGACACTATGTTGAGGAGACTCTGGTCTGTTAGATGTTCCAATACAGGACAGCATTACTCAAAAGGTAAGAAAAAAGGCAGTGTGATACAAAATCTCAAACTACCTCTAGTAGCATTTCCCAACCACTTTCTAGGGAGGCAGGTAGGCACAGCAGCAAGCAAAACGCATTACTCCTTTAGATGAATTACATTTCCCAAAATTTAAAACTGCCTAATTTACAAACATCCAGTTGCTACTAAATAAGCTAGTTATACAATTGCAATAAAGGAAGCACCACCCTTTGTCTTATTCTAGGCAGACTGGTACCTCTACCTGACCACACTAAGTTTTCTAACTTGCATATGAAATTTAGAAAATTTACAGCCTTGGACATTAAACTACCCTTTTTACTCTGTAAAGGCAGTTTGCGGCCGAGGTGCTAAGAGAATTTTATTGTGGCATTAAACAACGCTTGGTGAACGGAGGAGCTAGAATTCTCTGGCCTTTTTCTTTGTGTGGATTAAACTACCCTTGCTGTTGTCACTCGAACCTCTTACTTAAATCACTCTCATCTCTCTCCAAGACCCTACCATAAAATTCACAGTGTCAGTACAACATTGAAAAGGTAACCCTAATCTCTACAGCAACAAGTTGCCCTCTCTACAGTCACTTCTATTTAAAACTGCATTATTTGTCTGGTAGATGCAAACAGTCCAAAAGAATTCCCTAAAATCTCACTGCTTTCATCCACAGTCACAGTGGAACACCAAACAGTACGCTGGCCTACTTAAGTTGCTTTTGACATGTACTTAAAAACAATAAAAATTATAATTAGACCACTTGCACTTTTGTAGTTTAAATACTCCCATATCATGCTATCAGTTACACTGATGGTAGTTGTGTTACATAACATGTGGGGGGGACTTATCGGTGGACTAATTTTTTGGATGCTCCCACGGCATGACTGAAAAGGAAGTGGCAGCTAGAACAGTCTACTTAACAGTTAAAATAAAGCAGCTTCTTAGGTAACTACAGTTTACAAAATAAGTACACGACTCAGACAGCACTTCGGTGATAACAGCTCACTACTGGCATCTCTGTAAATGACACAGTCTACCTTTAACTTAACCATCCTCCATAAATCTAATGCAAAAAGTTACACAAGTACACATATGCAAATAAGGCATGAGGGAGTGTCCACGGTACAGACATCACCAATTGGTACCTGCTGTACTTGTACACATATGCAAATAAGGCATGAGGGAGTGTCCATGGTACAGACATCACCAATTGGTACCTGCTGTACTTGTACACATATGCAAATAAGGCATGAGGGAGTGTCCACGGTACAGACATCACCAATTGGTACCTGCTGTACTTGTACACATATGCAAATAAGGCATGAGGGAGTGTCCACGGTACAGACATCACCAATTGGTACCTGCTGTACTTGTACACACATGCAAATAAGGCATGAGGGAGTGTCCACGGTACAGACATCACCAATTGGTACCTGCTGTACTTGTACACACATGCAAATAAGGCATGAGGGAGTGTCCATGGTACAGACATCACCAATTGGTACCTGCTGTACTTGTACACATATGCAAATAAGGCATGAGGGAGTGTCCACGGTACAGACATCACCAATTGGTACCTGCTGTACTTGTACACATATGCAAATAAGGCATGAGGGAGTGTCCACGGTACAGACATCACCAATTGGTACCTGCTGTACTTGTACACACATGCAAATAAGGCATGAGGGAGTGTCCATGGTACAGACATCACCAATTGGTACCTGCTGTACTTGTACACACATGCAAATAAGGCATGAGGGAGTGTCCACGGTACAGACATCACCAATTGGTACCTGCTGTACTTGTACACACATGCAAATAAGGCATGAGGGAGTGTCCATGGTACAGACATCACCAATTGGTACCTGCTGTACTTGTACACATATGCAAATAAGGCATGAGGGAGTGTCCATGGTACAGACATCACCAATTGGTACCTGCTGTACTTGTACACATATGCAAATAAGGCATGAGGGAGTGTCCACGGTACAGACATCACCAATTGGTACCTGCTGTACTTGTACACACATGCAAATAAGGCATGAGGGAGTGTCCACGGTACAGACATCACCAATTGGTACCTGCTGTACTTGTACACATATGCAAATAAGGCATGAGGGAGTGTCCACGGTACAGACATCACCAATTGGTACCTGCTGTACTTGTACAAAATGGGCATTTTTATTCAGTACGACTCACGTTTAACAGTTTACATGGAATGAACAAAATGTAAAATAGCTCCTCACCCATTTTAAAATCAACCGACTGTTGTGCACTCAACCATAAAACATAAAATACTACATTTTGAATTTAATAAAATGCTTCCTCTTTTATGCAATTGTATTTGTAAATGTCATTTCACAGTCAAGTTGCAAATCACATTTTAGTTCAGTGCTAAGAAAACTCAGCATCACTGTTCAGGTGGTGATGGTCCAGGTTATACGATGAAAATATGAGCTCAAAAAGTTACATTTCAGTAATTGTTTAAAGTAAGCCATTTGTCATGTGTTGCCTGTTTTCAGCTTCCATGATAAGAAGGTAATGGTCTGAATGCGTGTGTCTCAGTTTTTAAGGGCTGCCTTTTTGTTAAAAGTATGTGGAACCTGACTGTTGTAAAATTGCTCCACTGTGTGTCAGAATTACTAGTGAAGACAATAAAGATGGATGCAAGTGAGATTCGGGAGAAGGCTCGACGAATGGATGGATGCGATGTTTGAGTGGCCTGCACTAGTCCTCCTGTGCACTGAGCACAACAGATGCTCAGGTTAACCAACAGCAGCCTGCTCAGCATTCACTGGATAATGTACAAGTACAGTTTACACACATGCACACACACACACACACACACACACACACACACACACACACACACACACACACACACACACACACAATCCCTCCTCCCCCCCCACACACACATGCAAAATCCCTCCACCCCACAAAATCTAGAGAATGCTCTAGACAGAATTGTTAAATAGGCAAAAAATGTCAGTCTAATTAGTTGTGTTAATCAACAAAAATGTGGCAAGTTCATACAGAACAATGTTTTTATAATGTGCTGTGTAGCGCTCAATTTATATTCAAACATCACAGCCAGCACTAATTCTACCAACGTTTCTAGGACTTCAAACCACAGCAGGAAGGCCCAAGCCAGCTGCTGTCAGCTGCTTTCATCAAATCTAGGAATGCGCAATTAAACTCTGTCCCCACTCTCTCTCAGATTGTAAACCCTGGGTCAGAATCAGACTGCTCAGATCCCACCTTACTTTCTATTACTCTGCACTATTTTCATGCAGTGGGGTACTTCTGAGTATTCAGTGCTTACTCACTAGCTATACGGGAAACAGCCCCCCCCCCTCCACATCACTAAGCACCTTTAACAGCCATTTGTACCCCAACCTCACCCAGCAATTTAATCACATTTACTGCGACTTCATCTGAGCCTGCAGCTTCCCAGACTTCATTTTCCTGCTGTTCTCACTACCAACGTGGGTGCTCCAAGTGTTGGCAGCGTCTGGGGCAGTGCAGCTTCCGTGGGTTTTCTTCATTTAGAAGCTGCTGGAAGTGCCCCTTCCATCTACCTGCGATGTCACTTGGGCTGGGTGAAGTAGGCTGCTGCTGTCTTCCCATATGAAAGGTGTGCGGATCACCTTCCTTATCTTTGTCCATCACTGCCTTGATGAAAGGTGTGCGGATCACCTTCCTTATCTTTGTCCATCACTGCCTTGATGAAAGGTGTGCGGATCACCTTCCTTATCTTTGTCCATCACTGCCTTGATGAAAGGTGTGCGGATCACCTTCCTTATCTTTGTCCATCACTGCCTTGATGAAAGGTGTGCGGATCACCTTCCTTATCTTTGTCCATCACTGCCTTGATGAAAGGTGTGCGGATCACCTTCCTTATCTTTGTCCATCACTGCCTTGATGAAAGGTGTGCGGATCACCTTCCTTATCTTTGTCCATCACTGCCTTGATGAAAGGTGTGCGGATCACCTTCCTTATCTTTGTCCATCACTGCCTTGATGAAAGGTGTGCGGATCACCTTCCTTATCTTTGTCCATCACTGCCTTGATGAAAGGTGTGCGGATCACCTTCCTTATCTTTGTCCATCACTGCCTTGATGAAAGGTGTGCGGATCACCTTCCTTATCTTTGTCCATCACTGCCTTGATGAAAGGTGTGCGGATCACCTTCCTTATCTTTGTCCATCACTGCCTTGATGAAAGGTGTGCGGATCACCTTCCTTATCTTTGTCCATCACTGCCTTGATGAAAGGTGTGCGGATCACCTTCCTTATCTTTGTCCATCACTGCCTTGATGAAAGGTGTGCGGATCACCTTCCTTATCTTTGTCCATCACTGCCTTGATGAAAGGTGTGCGGATCACCTTCCTTATCTTTGTCCATCACTGCCTTGATGAAAGGTGTGCGGATCACCTTCCTTATCTTTATCCATCACTGCCTTGATGAAAGGTGTGCGGATCACCTTCCTTATCTTTATTTATCATTGCCTTGATACCAGAAAGTTTGTGTGCCATCTGCTGAGTCACTTTCCAGAAGCTGGTAACCTGTAACACCTTGATCTTTGCTACTGTGAAATGTTTTAGCGTCTTTATTAACAAACCAGCACTGGTTCTCCAGCCCTATAGCCAAAACATCAATTCAGACAAAATTAGAGCCGACCACCTCACCTCAGACTTAACTCTCGATTCCCTCAGGATCAGTCTGCAAAATGTGGGGTCCTAAGCAAAATACTTTCTTAACCAAGGAAAGACAGTAGGTCACCCTGTAAAAGCCAATTTTTTTTAGTAGATTTACAGTTTATCATGCTGATAAATCAAAAACTATTAAAAAAAAAAATGAATGTAACCCCTCTTTACACGGGTAAAGGAAACACCAACAAACCACAGGTCAAATATAGTTTGCCCTCAGATAAAAAAAAAGCCCACAAAATTGCTACTAACAAGTTAATGGCATTGGCTGAAAGCTAGTACAGAGGAAAGCTTGTAAATGGACTCCTATGCTGTCTACCTCATAAGGCAAGCATACACTTTACCCAATACTTTGTCAATGGGGACTCCACTGTACACCACACACATGCCCTCCCTATTCAACAGGTGAGACAAGGAGAAGACAGTTATTGCAGACCCTGGCTCCAGATAGAAAACGATCACACACTCAAGTTACTGCACTCCGGATACCAATAACATTCTATCATAGTCCATGTGGGTATGAATGACCCAAGACATACCTCACTGGACTACATGCATAGAGATAATGAATCTCTCGGAATGTGTAGGTATGTGCCTTGCATTGAGCAGCATTCTACCTTCACCTACAATGATGCCACAGTATGAACATAAAATGTTTTAATAATTGCCTTAGTTTCTGGTGTCACTCCAGGGGGATATCTGTCAGGAAGGGAGGAGGACATGGTGTCACTCCAGGGGAATATCTGTCAAGGGAGGAGGACATGGTGTCACTCCAGGGGAATATCTGTCAGGAAGGGAGGAGGACATGGTGTCACTCCAGGGGAATATCTGTCAGGAAGGGAGGAGGACATGGCCAAAAGACCCATGTTGCTTGGCCAAGAATGGTCTACACCTGCCCCCCCCCCCACCAGGTTCTCAGATATCATTCTAAGGTGGTGCAATATTTGTCAGCTTGGAAGAAGATAGTCAACAGACCATGCTACTTTGCCAGGGATGGTCTGCACCTCTCCCCTATAGGCTTTCGAATATTAGCTAAAACACTGTCTTCCCCCATACTGCCTTTTTTAGGCAATGCCAAACTGAAAGTACTTCCGACATAGCAAATCCAAACCAAGAAAAATCTAAAAAGGTACTAAAATCTAAAAAGGTACTAAAATCTAAGAAGGTACTACTGCTCAATGCGAGGAGGCTAAACACACAACTCTACTCCCTAGAAGCCTCTTCAGCCTAGAGAACGCTGATGTCTGTGCCGTCACTGAGACATGGTTTAAAGTCGCGGAGAGCACACCAACAGTGCAAGGTTATAATGCCTTCTGCACATTTAAGCCAGCCACTTCAAAAACAGGGACTAAAGGTGGAGCTCTCTGTTTACATCAAAAATAAATTTACCTCAAGATGGTCAAACAGGACAATGCAATTCAGCTACTCCATGTTCAAATCACCATAGGCAAAATCCAATGTCACTTCCTTGCCAACTATAGGTCCCCCTCTATGTCCCAGGAAATCCATACTATGTATTTAAACTCATCAGAAACACTAACCATCCAACCCAATAACATATTCATGGGTGACTTTAATTACCCCACTATTAACTGGGAATCCTATAAGACACCAAACGTACATGCACAGAGATTCCTGGATTTTGTAAACACAAACTCCCTGAACCAGATAGTCAATACACCAACCAAGGGTGCAGCCATACTGGATCTGGTCCTCACCAATATGGGAGACTGCTGCACATCCCCTACTGTAATGCCTTCACTGGTAAGGTCAGACCACAAAATGTTCTCCTTTGAAGTAAAAATAAAACCTGGACCCCCAGCTAAACTTGGAATATATAGGAACAACGTTAAGGCCAACCTCCTGCTATTAAGTGATAACTTGGCAAAATTTCAAGCCCACATAAACCCTGACAACACTGCTACATATGCAGAACTGTTCACAGAAACCCTGTACAAGCATGGTAACCGCTGCACAGGCGCAGCTGTACCCACCAGGAAGAAGTACAGAACTAACTCAAAAAACAAGCCACCCTGGTGAAATCACAAAAACAATAGGCTGTATAACAGGGGGAAAACAATCATGGTAAAAATTAGGAGGTGCAGCACCCAGCAGGATAAAAGCACTCCCATCAAACTAAACAAACATCTCAGAGGACAAATAAAGTCTACCAAAGCCAAATCTGAGGTGAATTTGGCCTCCCAGACCAAGGACAACCACAAAGCATTCTTTAGCCATGTCCGCAACCTCAAAGGCAATACACAGTTGTGTGCGCAGAGCTCATTGTAAATGGGGCCACCTATACTAAACCAGAAGATACAGCAAACCTCCTGGCCGATAAATTCAGCTCCAACTTTACCCCTCTCTCCCCCTCAACCTTCCCTTGGGAAATACCATCAAATATAACCGCCCCTGCTATCACTAGGGAACAGGTCCTTAATGCTCTCTCCAAGGCCAAGAGCACAGCATCAATAGGCCCAGACAATACCCCAGGATGCCTTCTAAATAGCATGAAACATAACCTATCAGAGTTTCCAGAACTGCTATTTAACTATAGCCTCCACAACAGATTTTGTGCCTCATGAATGCAGAACAGCAACAGTCATCCCTCTACACAAAAGTGAGCCATCTACAGACCCATAAGTCTCACTAGTCTTGTATGTAAAACCATGGAAAAAAGAATTATCATGGAAATGATCAATAGTGATATAGTAAACCTCCAGACACTGGACCCAACCCAGTTTGGCTTTGTCAAGGGCAGATCATGCCTACTCAACCTGGTGGACTTCTTTGAGAAGGTCACCAAAGCAATGGAGGAGGGCAAAATGGTTCACACTGCCTACTTTGGCTTGGCCAAGACAGTTGACACAATACCCCACTCAGGCATTGTTGACAAAATAAAAAGAGGTTACTTACAAACTCTTACTTTACCTGTTGGATAGCCAACTGGCTCACATACAGGACCCAGGAAGTTAGAATTGGGGAGTCCACCTCTGCAAAAAGCCAGGCACAAGTGGAGTTCCACAGGGATCAGTCCTTGGACCACTCCTTTCTGGCATTTACTTCTCAGAAGTCAAGGCCAATGTCAGTGGTCTCCGGCTGACTAAACTTGGACATGATTTCAAATTAGGAACTGTCATTTAATCCTACACTGACACAAATGTTTTTCAGGTGGGACTGACACAGGAACAACTGGCGTCAGAGCCATGGACTAAAACCAAATGCCAAAAAATGCATAACAGTATCTTCTGGGATGTCATCCACCCCTGGTAAACTACTATACTGACAAACACACCCCTTAGAGCTGACCCAGTAGTCAGGGACTTGGGGACAAACTGATAATAATCTATCCTTTGACCAGCATGAGTCTACAGTAGTGAGGAAATCATTCTAGGCTGCGCAACTTATAAACAAAGGTATGGCAGCCAAGTCCAAGGAAGTCATTGTTCCACTGTATGCGGCATTCATCAGACCCATCATTGGAGTACAATGCCCCCTTTGGTATGTACCTAACCAGGCATATCCAACAACTGGAAGTCCAGAGATTCCTCACTAAAAGAATCAAGGGTGCAAGTAAAATGTCCTATGCAGACCGCCTCAAAGCTCTATCCCTATATTGAGTCTCTTACAGGCTTTTGAGAGAAGATGTATGCCTGACATACAGGGCATTGGCAGACCCCACTCTGACCTCCTGCATATCCGCAAAACAAACATCACCAGAATTCCCTGTTCTAATGACTTAAAATTCACCTGAGATATAAACAGAACCTGTTGGAGACAGTTATGCATCCCAGAGATTACTCATTTTGTGGAACAGGCTTCCCATCCATGTGAAGCAGAGTTTCTCCCTAACCCAATTGAAGTGGGACCTGGACAACTGGACGAGGAACAGGAAATTCATCCCTGGTTTGGCACCTCTCTCTCTAATGGACACAGGTAACCTGTAAATGGTTAATCTCCAAGACCCTAGTTTGTAAATGGTTTATCTCCAAGGCCCTGCTTACACTTATCAAGGGTATATATTTGGGAGTCTATATTAGATTAGCGAACGCTGATTGATCGAACTTATGTAAGCGAAAGCTTACAATCTCCAACTGTCAGAACAGCGATTTTTTTTCCCCCAGGGGAAAAATAAAATAAATAATTCTCTGTTCCAAAACACAAGCACACCAAACAAACAGCAATCCACACACACACACACACACACACACACACACACACACACTCACACACACACACACACACACACACACACACACACACACACACACACACACACACACACACACACACACACACACACACACACACACAACCCTAAGGTCCATCACTACCACACACTCACCTCACCCGTGCCCTAACTCACCTAACCCGCCCTAACACTCACATCCACACAATCGCACACTTACCTGAACCCGACCCTTAACTTTCCACCACAGCACTGAAAATACCGAAGCAACAGAAACGGGCAACTGAATTCTTTCCCTAGGAAAAAATTTGGGTTTCTGTTGCTTCGATATTTTAAGCTTTCGCTTACATAAGTTTGATCAATCAGCATTCACTTTAAGCATTCGCTGATCCAATATAGACCCATATTTGGGATGCATGGCTATGCTTGAAAGGGCCCTTGTGGTCATTAGCCTAGTAAACACCTATGAACCTAAAAGTTTATCCACCCCCCTTAGAGCCTTTTTTTAGACAATGCCAAAAAGAAAAACTATCAACATAGTGAAAAGGTCTACAAGCAACCTTAAAGGTGTTCCTGCTCTAGGCTTGGAACCTGAAAAAAACAAAACTCTGCAACCTTCAATCCATCCTCACTGTGGAGAAATTTGGACATCTGTGTTGTGACCTAGACTTAAAGGTTATACAAGGTACTCAGGAAGTGCAAGGCTGCAGTGGCTTCCACAATTTACACCAACAGTACAGACTGGGGCCAAAGGTGGACATGTCTTGATCAGCATAGTCGCCTGGCTACACAGGGGTCCAAGGAAGTAAATACTGTGGGAAACAATAGCCAGGGAATTGTTATGGCTAGGCTTGTACAGGCCGTACGGCCGATAGCCTAGAACCCTGAACCTATAATCTGCTTTTGCAACAAACATACCTCCAGGCTGGGTAACAGGACGAAACCATGGAGCTCATCCACATACCTCCAGGCTGGGTAACAGGACGAAACCATGGAGCTCATCCACATACCTCCAGGCTGGATAACAGGACGAAACCATGGAGCTCATCCACATACCTCCAGGCTGGATAACAGGACGAAACCATGGAGCTCATCCACATACCTCCAGGCTGGATAACAGGACGAAACCATGGAGCTCATCCACATACCTCCAGGCTGGGTAACAGGACGAAACCATGGAGCTCATCCACATACCTCCAGGCTGGGTAACAGGACGAAACCATGGAGCTCATCCACATACCTCCAGGCTGGGTAACGGGGCGAAACCATGGAGCTCATCCACATACCTCCAGGCTGGGTAACAGGACGAAACCATGGAGCTCATCCACATACCTCCAGGCTGGGTAACAGGACGAAACCATGGAGCTCATCCACATACCTCCAGGCTGGGTAACAGGACGAAACCATGGAGCTCATCCACATACCTCCAGGCTGGGTAACAGGACGAAACCATGGAGCTCATCCACATACCTCCAGGCTGGATAACAGGACGAAACCATGGAGCTCATCCACATACCTCCAGGCTGGGTAACAGGACGAAACCATGGAGCTCATCCACATACCTCCAGGCTGGGTAACAGGACGAAACCATGGAGCTCATCCACATGCAAGTCACCACAGACAAGGTCCCTCAACATACCATGGCTAGGTGCAGTCACCATCTATATCCCTACAGTCTCATGAACTCAACTAAATGTACTAGAGGCACTGACCATCCAAACACCCTATTCGTGGGTGATTAACTATTCCTCTATAGACTGGGAAACGTGCACTGCCTCAAACTCACAAGCATAATGATTCCTAGACTTTATTAACGGAAACGTGCACTGCCTCAAACTCACAAGCATAATGATTCCTAGACTTTAACAAAAACACCCTGGAACACACACAAACTGGATCTGGTCCTCACCAACACGGGACACCATTGTACCCATACCCTTGTCACACCCTCACTAGTGAGGGCAGATCACAAAGCTGTCTCAAAGTAAAAATCAACCCAGAAAATCCAGCTTAACCACCAACAGTTAGCAAAAATTCAAAAAACAAAACTACATCCCATTAAGCAAGTTTGTCAAAATTCAAGACTTCCCCAAGCCAGACACCACAGCTACCTGTGCACAATTATTCACAAAGTCACAGTACAAACATGCCAGTGGATGGATTGAGGCTGATGTACCTACCAGAAATAAGTCCAGAACAAACACTAAAAGCAAACCCTACTGGTGGGATCTTCACCTAAGCAAGGCACATAAAAGAAAAGTCATGGCCAAAACCAAGAGCAGCAACTCCCTTAAAAAAAGAAGTGCTCTTTTATACAACTAGACAAGAAACCAAGCATTCCTAAGACCACCACCGACTACAAGTTCAAGATTGTCTCTCAGATTCAGGAAAATCAGAAAGCCTACTTCAGCTATTACAAGAACCTTACAGGCAACACACAGCACTGATCAGGGTGACATCACAAATCTAGTGGCTGCTAAATTCAGCTCAAACTTCATCCCCCCACTCCTCACCATGTGAAATCCACTCAAAACACACTTCTCCAGCTATCAACAGGGACCAGATGCTGGCAGCACTCACTGTAGCAAAGAACGTCATCATGGGTCACCAACAACATCTCAAGTTACCCCCTGAACAGACTAAAATGTGACCTATCATGACCACTTGAGGCACTTTCAAGCCTTGAAACAGGGTATGTTTTGAGTGAACGGAGAATTGCAACAGTCATTCCCCTCAAGGGCAGACCATCAACCGAACAAGGGAACTACAGAACCATCTGAAATAAATAAATCAGCCTAACAAGCCTAATAATTCATTCCCTGGCTTTGCACACCATTGAAATGATAACCAAGGACACTGCCAACCTAGACACTGGACCCATCCCAATTTGGCTTCAAGGGAAGGTCAAGCCTACTTAACCTGGTAGACTTCCTTGAGGGAGTCACCAAGGAAATGGACGAAGGTAAAACAGTGCACACTGCATATCTTGACCTGGCTAAGGTATTCAATACAATACCACACGCGGGCATACTTGCATAACTCGCTGGATGGCTCACAGACAGGATCAAAGAAGTCAGGGTCAGTGAGACCACGTCCACCAAGAGACCAGTCACCAGCAGAGTACCTGTGCCTGCTCCTGTTTGGCATCTACTTCTTGGAAGTCAAGGCTAACGTTCAAAGCCTCTGGCAGAACAAGTTTGCAGAAGACTGTAAATTAGAAGCTATTATGGATCACCCCCCCCCCCAAAGTCACCAGCGTCTTGTAAGTGGGTTCAACACTGACATCTAACTGGTGCCAAAGCCATAGCCTAAAACTCCATGCTAAAAATGTATTATAATATTCTTTGGACCAATTAACTTGGGTCGACAGTTTCACCATCAATAAAATGTCCACAAGTCGACCCAGTAATAAGGGATCTGGAAACATATGTTCACAGCAATCAGTCCTTTGACCAACACATAGTGAAGATAAGAAAATCATTCTGTCTCACTCAACTTCAAGGTACGGGTATGGCATCCAGGTCCACAGATGTTAGGGTACCTTGGACATGGCATCCACAGACTTTAGGGTACCTTGGACATTGCATCCACGTCCACAGACGTTATGGTACCTTGGGCTACTTGGCTCTTATCAAACCTATTACTGAATACAATGTCCCCTTTACAGCTGAATGCCCACAAAGGCTTCTCACTTGGAGAGTACAGGGCATGAATACCCTTGTCCTATGCTGATCACCAGGGAGTACAGGGCATGAATACCCTTGTCCTATGCTGATCACCGGAGAGTACAGGGCATGAATACCCTTGTCCTATGCTGATCACCGAATGGCCTTTCAGTTTATTCAGTCTCCTACAGGCTGAGAAGACTTTGCCTGGCTTACAGGGTTTCCTTGGATCCAGCCTTGATGGATCAGAACTGGATCTTTTGCACATGCACAAAACAAGCACCAGAAACACAACCCAGGATCGGAACTAAGCAGAAGTGATAGACTGTGTCCCAAAGGCCCCTTATCCATGTAAAACAGAGTTCATCCCCAATCCTAACCCCCCAAAGTCCTTTATGGACAGAGGCCATGAATAAGAAAAGTATTACCCTAACCACCCCCCCCAACAAATCCTTAGATACCTTCCTAACATACTCTCCCTCCATATAGATGCCCATGACACTTGGGACCTAAATGGTTTGGGATGAGCAGCTAGGCTTTTAAGGGCCCTAATGGTTGTCAGCCTATTACAACCTATGAATCAATGTTGTGGCGTTTAAGGGCCCTAATGGTCGTCAGCCTATTACAACCTATGAATCAATGTTGTGGCGTTTAAGGGCCCTAATGGTCGTCAGCCTATTACAACCTATGAATCAATGTTGTGGCGTTTAAGGGCCCTAATGGTTGTCAGCCTATTACAACCTATGAATCAATGTTGTGGCGTTTAAGGGCCCTAATGGTCGTCAGCCTATTACAACCTATGAATCAATGTTGTGGCGTTTAAGGGCCCTAATGGTCGTCAGCCTATTACAACCTATGAATCAATGTTGTGGCGTTTAAGGGCCCTAATGGTCGTCAGCCTATTACAACCTATGAATCAATGTTGTGGCGTTTAAGGGCCCTAATGGTCGTCAGCCTATTACAACCTATGAATCAATGTTGTGGCGTTTAAGGGCCCTAATGGTCGTCAGCCTATTACAACCTATGAATCAATGTTGTGGCGTTTAAGGGCCCTAATGGTCGTCAGCCTATTACAACCTATGAATCAATGTTGTGGCGTTTAAGGGCCCTAATGGTCGTCAGCCTATTACAACCTATGAATCAATGTTGTGGCGTTTAAGGGCCCTAATGGTCGTCAGCCTATTACAACCTATGAATCAATGTTGTGGCGTTTAAGGGCCCTAATGGTCGTCAGCCTATTACAACCTATGAATCAATGTTGTGGCGTTTAAGGGCCCTAATGGTCGTCAGCCCATTACAACCTATGAATCAATGTTGTGGCGTTTAATGGCCCTAATGGTTGTCAGCCTATTACAACCTATGAATCAATGTTGTGGCGTTTAAGGGCCCTAATGGTTGTCAGCCTATTACAACCTATGAATCAATGTTGTGGCGTTTAAGGGCCCTAATGGTCGTCAGCCCATTACAACCTATGAATCAATGTTGTGGCGTTTAAGGGCCCTAATGGTTGTCAGCCTATTACAACCTATGAATCAATGTTGTGGCGTTTAAGGGCCCTAATGGTTGTCAGCCTATTACAACCTATGAATCAATGTTGTGGCTGTGTGTTGTGTAAAGAAAATCAAAATCGTAGATTTAACTTTGGTAAAGATGGGAAGGTTAACTGCTCACAGAAAGTGGAGAAAACATGTTTACAGAATTATAGCATTGCACGTATATACAACTAGCAAGGGGAGAGAGAATCTGCTTCATCCAATATTAAACTATGCGGTGGTTAACATGAAAAAAACTGCAGAGAACGAACTGCGACTCAATGGGAAAACAAAAAGAAAGGGCAGGGCAACGTGTAAAAAAAAAAAAAACAGGATGTGATTAAGTTAACTGCACAAAAAAAGTGAATGACACTTTAGAACAGTGACACGTGCATCTGAAATTATTTTGTATTATCATAAGGACTGGGATTAGCAGATGGTGACAGTTATGACATGTTTCAAAGGCTACTTAGCAACATGGATGAATTTGAGGGAAGAAAGGGGATACATTAAAATAGGAAAGGGAATAAACAATAAATGAGAAATTATGAGGTGATATTGGAGAGTGGGAAGTACTGGAGTTATGGGAGGCCATATAACCATGAAGGATTTCTACAGAAACTGGTCTGAGTGGCGGATTGAATTTAAAAAGTATAAAAAGTGTTTTTTTCTAGTGGCAGGATGACGTAAGAAAGGAAGAGAAAGTGAAATATGGGAACATTTACAGAAATGTATTATAGATTTTAGAAAATGCAATACAAGTATTATAATATGAAATGCGCATCTACGCTGACACCTGTCTGATGGACTGGGACAGCAGTTTAATTATGCCCCAACTAACACAGATCCCCTAAAAAAACTAAATCTCAGGCACAAAAACTATTGGGATACACTTTGGTTGTATGGCTAGGCTTACAAAGGTTCCAGTGGTCATCAGACTAGTCTACACCCATGAACCAACAGGATCAACTTGATAGAATGATTCATAAAAGGAAAACCTTCTTCTTTAGGAACTGGACTGAGTTCCTAGCAATACAGGTGCAATGACTTAATATCCCATGGTATGTGCAGTAGCAAACCCCACCCACAATCTGTTTACACCGCAAAATAACATTGATGAATACATAAGGAATATTTAGTACATTCACATCAAATCAATAAGATAAGCTAATAAATATTCATTATGTATGCATCTACAGCACTGCAAAATGTGGAATTTTTCTTTTGTGACAACAGTAATTAAGCGAAGGAAATATGAAGTGTAACACTAACCTGCTTCCACCAAGTATTTGGGATAAAGACTCTAAATTAAGAACAGTATTTAAGCAAAAGGCAATCATTAAAAACAAAAACGTTATATCTGAACATGTAATGCCTACAACTGTGCTTACTCTAGTTCGCAAACCCTGGGATAGGAGCAAAAACAAAAGGTACGACTGCAGTTGGTACTGACAAGTCAAATTTCCATTTTACAAGAATTGCCCCGCCCCCTTTGCAGTATTTCTCCAGTGGTTTGCCATGCTCACTTATATATTTTAATATTACCGTTACTGTAGGAACATAGGAGATTACTATGCTAATGACGCTAGGGCCCTTTCAAGTCTAGCCAAGTTTTACCCTTATTTCCATGATCAGCACCTATCGCCCCTGTCCAAGCAGGACAGAGGTGGAACCCCTGAGGTGAATTTATGGTTACCCATCCAATCATCCAGATTCATTTTGAAGATGGCCAAGGAGGCACTCTGATTGACATGAAGCAGGAGTCTGTTCCAAAGGTGCGGTAACCTCTGGAGACAAATCTGTCCCCTCCAGCAGGTTCTAGCAATGTCATATACCAGGTTAAGGCATTCAGAGCAAGTAACCCATGTACCATTTGACTTAAGGATATGCATTTCCAATAAAGCAGGGTCAAAGATAGCCTTATATGCAAGGCAGCAGTCGCCTCTGAGTAGTCTGTATGAAACAGAATAAAGTGACAGTGATTTCAGATGGTCCTCATAGGACAGATGCCGAAGACCTTGAATTTTCCTTGGGAGGACATTTTGAGGAGTCTGCAATTGCTGCAGGTGCTTGGAAAGGTACATACCAAAAGGGACATTGTACTCAATTACTGGCCTGATGGGGGAAGAGTACAGCCTCTGAGTAGTCTGTATGAAACAGAATAAAGTGACAGTGATTTCAGATGGTCCTCATAGGACAGATGCCGAAGACCTTGAATTTTCCTTGGGAGGACATTTTGAGGAGTCTGCAATTGCTGCAGGTGCTTGGAAAGGTACATACCAAAAGGGACATTGTACTCAATTACTGGCCTGATGGGGGAAGAGTACAGAGAGGTTAGAACTTTTTTTCTGGAGGCAATCCCCTTATGAGATGAGCAATGAAGAAATGTCCTTACCACTGTGGAGACATGGTAATCAATGGTAAGGTTGCTATCAACTTATGTGCCCAGGTCTCTCACCACCGAGTGCGTACTTAAGAGTGTTGTTATTGATGTGATAGTTAAACAGGATCATCACTCTTACCAAAAGGGATGCTGTTTTCACATGTGTAAAAGCACTGGAGTGTTCAACGTTGGAGTATTAATACTCAGAGACAAGTCTGTGGATTGTAGCACTTTGTTTAGTATATGTGGAATTAGCAGCACGTTTAGCAGACGTTTTGAAACAAAGCAGCATTTACTTTTACATCACAGATAGGACAACTTTGTTGTGGAGGGTGGGGCAGACAGGCTGAAAATCTTGTTCTTTTGAATTGCTCATTTTTTAAATCTTAAATGTATATTTTTCTTCTAGTATATATTGCTTGACCACATAAAAAGTTAAATGCGGTGGAACAAAAGTGCTGCATCAGAGCATAAACAGTGTGGACATTTTCCTTTTAAACTGAAGAATAGAAAAAGGATTAAAGAGTACAACACAGTCAACACTGGAAATGCCACACAAGCGTGGGCATAGTCTTCTTTATTGTCATTCTGACTAGATGTTACTTTGCTTATTGTTACGGTGTTTGAAAGCCTGCTGCAAGTGAAATCTTCTCATGTCTCCTGCATAGGATGACTGCTGTTTATCACCAGCATACAAGAGGAACTTCACACTCAAGAAGAGATGTTCAGTGCAGGTTCTGTACCCCACATATAACCATGCATAAATGACTTCACACTCAAGAAGAGATGTTCAGTGCAGGTTCTGTACCCCACATATAACCATGCATAAATGTATGCACGATGAAAAATACAGGCACTTCCAGGATCTATCAAAGCAGAATATACTCATTTGACTGAAAACACAAAACAAAATCACAAAAATGCTGAACTCTCAAAATACTGAAAATGAGAATTTGTTCTTCCCCATTCCTGTGATCCTGAAGTTGTTGCATACAATTAGTAGGAGTTTGGGGGCTTGTTCTCTGCATTAAATAGGAATGCAACATTTTGAATGTAATGTTTTGTGCTTTCAAGCAAATGAACATATTCCCCATCACAGTTCAGACAGCTGGTAGTGAACTGCTGTCATATGTATATCTAACTCAACCTGTACAACCCTATGTATGGGATACTAAACATGCATTATTGCTGGGATGTATAAGACTACATGATATCTGTGAGCAATGTTTCAGAAACATTTAGATATAGCCAAAATTCATACAGCCAACAGTACTAAGTTCTGATTGGTTTATAAGTAATAAAAGCATTAAGCTGCATTCATTGACAATTAAAATGTTTTGTACTGTAGTTACTTATAATAATATTCAGAGTTCTCAAAGCAGCCAAACATGGCAACACAATTAGCTTTCAATTTTCTTCCAACCGCAAAGGCTACTACTACAAATTTCAAACTACTCGCAAATCCAACCCACAAGAATGTTTTGGAGTACCGTTTCTGCCCTCCTTACTCTCGGCAGAAAAGACAACCCTTGCCCTGACCTTAGTGCCCCAGATCATACCATAGCCTCCATATTCAACTCTTTCTTCATAAACTCAATAGCCAAGCTCACCACATCTTTCCTTAAGAACCCCTTAGCTCCTTTCACATCTCCCACTTCAAATTCCTCTACTTCTGCCACCAATACCACCCACCACTCCTGCTTTCTCCCTCAAACCCATCCCTGTTAACACTATAAAAAACAAAACAAAAATTGAAACCCTGCTCTAATGCCCCCGACAGCATACCACCCACCTTCCTGAAGGCAGCTGCTGATGGCATTGCTCTCCCCATCTGCATTCTAATTAATTGATCCATACAAGAATCATACGTACCCCTTCACTGGATAATGCCTTCATCATTCCCTTACACAAAGGAGATAACACTAACATCTCCAACTTCCGCCCCATAGCCACTCTCTCCCCCATCTCAAAAATCCTTGAAAAAAATGTATTCACCTACAACTTCTACCTTACCTTCTAGACAGTCATCTTCTGACTCAAACACATGTTTTTTGACACAGATACACCACCACAGCCCTTCTATGCTTCACTGATAATACAAACCGTGCTCGCGACTCAGGCAATACCGCATCTTCTCTTTTCTTAGACCTATCTAAGGCCTTTGATGATATTTCTCATACCCTACTTCTGTCCAAGCTCTCTTGCTCCTCATCCATCAACCGGTTTTCCAGTTACCTCTCAAATAGACAAGCCGTCAAGTGGAATAACTGTACCTCCTCATACCTCAACACTACAACAAGCATCCCCAAGGATCTATCCTGGGTCCTTTACTATTATTAACGACTTTCATCAATGCATTCCAAATTCCAAACTTGTCCAATATGCAGATGACTCTACCATCATCTGCTCTGCTGGGTCTCTCCCCAAACTCATGCAAGTCACCTGGGCTGCCTTTAACAGCACGGAGACATGGATGCCAAACAATCATCTCGCTCTCGCTGCATCCAAAATCAAAATCATGATCGCTACTCCTTCCAAAAACACAAAAACAGATAAGTTCTGGCTTACTACAGAAAAGTAGTTTGACACCCATTGAAATAGTTTCCCATACTAAGCTTCTCGGTGTCCTCATCGATGAGCAACTAAAGTTTGACACCCACCTTCAAACTAACATTACGAAAACTCACCAGAAACTCTGAATGCTTTACCATCACAGCTCACCTCTTCAACTAAGCTTACCTTCTGTACCACTTACCCCTTCCCTCATGTATGTGGTACCCATTCCTTACCAATCTTCAAGCCACCCTTAAAACTAAACTAGCAACCTGCTACAATAAAATCTCCAAGTTTGCTACCAGCTCTAAATTTTTCTCCCACCACTGTGATTCCTTACATTCCTTGAAATGGCTGGAGCTCCCCAACTCTCTTATACATTCAACTCACCACTGCCAATAAACTAATTTTCAAGCCATCTCAATGCCTCTCCCTCTCCTCCACCCTTACTATGCATTTTCTTGACCAACCTCTCAGGTTTAATAACCAAAATCTCCTTGAAGCGTATAAACCAATACCTACTCCTGGCCAACTTCTATTGTCACTTTCATAGGTTGGTACTAGTCTATCAGCCCTAGGGCCTATACAAGCCTAGCCATAACAATTCCCTGGCTATTTCTTCCCACATTATTTACTTTCCTGGACCCCTGTCTAGCAGGGAGACTGACGTGATCCCTGGGGTGAATTTCCTTTCTCGCATCCAATCGTCAAGGCTCCTCTTGAAGAGGTCCAAAGAGGCACTCTGCTTTACATGTATGGGCAATCTATTCCAGAGTCTGGGGAGTCTCTGGGTCAGGAACCTATCCCTCCAGCATGTTTTGTTTATTGTGATGACAAGGTTTAGATCCCTGGAGCGTGTAGCTCTGAGGGATTGGGATTTCTTTAAGTGTAGCATGTCCAACAGCTCTGGGTTTTGACATGGCCTTGTATGTTAAGCAGAGATCGCCTCTGAGTAGATGATATGCGACAGAGTATAGCTGGAGTTTTTTAAGGTGGTCAGCGTAGGGCATCTGCTTTAGGCCTGTGATTTTTCTCTAGCACATAAGGGGAACTCACTTCCTCCCCGTATCGAACCACCCAAAACCTCTCCAGCTTTAAATCATTACGCCATTCTTATCTCTCTTCCTCTTGGGAGGGATTCTGTTCTCACCCCTCCTAACTCCCCCTTACTCCACATCCTTCAACCTTCTCTCTCAAAACTCTACCAAATACTAGCTATCCCATCTTCCTCCTTCATCTTTCTCGGATAAGTATCCTCGCCCTTTTATACCCATATACAGGCACCTATTATCGTTCTCAATGCACTGCTTTTTATCTTACAAGGGTTCAACATCTATACTTATGGCACACAATACAAATCCTACCACTACTTCTATCAATTGATGCCTATTAATTTTTATGTTATAATAATTAACGTCAATTATTTTTTGTACATTTGAAATATTTTTTTATTAACTTTGCACTGATTTTTGTATTAATTATGTATTCATTTTTCTGTTAACTTGTTTTGTATTTGTGTGCATGGAGCTTTTCTCTCCGGGCCTCCATTGAAAAAGGGCTCATCTCAGCCCAATGGACTTTCCCCGGTTAAATTGCAAATAAAATAAAATGCTACAATAAAAATGTTGCTACCAAATTCAGGAGTGCTATAAACGCAACTTTTATTTTCAGAACTTGCAAATAAACTTAAACTCCAAAATTACCCACATTGGTAACACATAAGAATTAAGCTACACCATTACTTCTGGTAATTAGGTTAAAACAGAAAAATATAATAAAATACAATGTAAATATAGTCGCAGAACTCTATACCGAATCGTACTGGGACTGAACTTCATATGACAGCACATTGATGGAAGAAAAAGGGACTTTTTGTGGAGGAAAGGCATGCACTGGAATAACAGCTTGAAGTTTAGCATCTCAAATTCAGTGCAAGTGCAAAACTTTGCACATGTGCAACACGAATTCAGAGCATCACAGAATCCGAATGGAAAATTCTAAGTCACATAACATTTGGGAAATAATTTTATTAGACGACGTAAGGAATCTACAAACACTAGAAGACAGCTTAGCTTAACAAAAGCCTAAATGATTTTACTAGAATTCGAAACGTCCCACGTTAATCTCAGTACAATAACAACAACAAAAAAAAGATGCATTTAGAGAGTACCTGGAGGTCTTTGCTCAATTGAGCATCTCAACAGTCCTTCAATGGCCACATCTCTGCCTGAGTGACGGAGGGCACACGTACACAGTTAAGTAAACGCAAATGCAACTAATGCACTTAATCCATCACTTCTCTCAAGAAAGCGGGTACCATATCAGATCGCTACAAAGGGATCCTAGGCATCTTACCAAAGGACTACCGAGCAATGATGGGGGGACAAACGCCTAGACTTTAAATGCAAGGCTGGTAAAATCCTAAAACGTATTTTCCCGAAGACCGTTCTGGTTATAACGTTTAACCACTAACCAAAATGCGTGCCTGTATCACCAGCAGTGGTAACGATGGTGGCGGTGGTATGAATGTGATGTCATTTTAGGCACCAGTAACGGTGTATTGCCTGAAACTTGAGACAGACAAGTCTCAGTAGCTCAGCGTTGTTCTGAGCATACGGTACACTCTAGCTAGCAGTAACATACATAAAACACGTGAATTTACCAGGCAGCTTAGGGGGGTGAAGTAAAATTAGACACTGGCACCAAAATACATGTGGAGGATACTTGGGCATCGTTTAAGCAAGGCTAGGACGAAATTCAAATGTAGAGAAAAAAATGGGACTAAAATATTCAGCTAAGAAGCAATAATGAAATAACTAGCTTTTTCGTGCACCCACAACTATACCTCTGGGATAGTAAAGTTTTTATTTTATGTTAAAATGTTTGAGGAAAACCCCTGGAAATGCAATAAAATCATTTCCTCGAAATTAACAGTAAATGATATTTAAGTAAGGGCAGCAAGTACAGCCTTTGACCTAGGTTATACCTTTAAATATCTGACCAGGATGCGCATAAAATAGGATGAAAGAAAAGGGCCGAATAACAGACTGATGTCATATCCACCATTCTTCTAGTCAGCATTAGGCCTGAATATAAAAAATGCATCCAATGCACAGATCACTTAAAGTTCAACCTAAATGCAAAATACGCAATCTCTATCATTTAGGAATAGTCTCAAAAACTTTCCTAAAAGGCACGCATACACACACATAATTTCCCATTTGGCTACTAACTCACTCTGCGTAAGGTTGTACACGGGAGTGTGGGGGGTGGGAATTTAAAGCTGCACCAGCCTTAAAGCTACTATATACATTAATACCTTTTTGTTTCCGGGAGTGGTGGCTTCTTCCAGCGACGTGCGCCACATCTACGGAAACAGGAATTACTACTACACACTTTTCAAGGCCAAGTCGAGTTGCTGTTCGTATACCTTTAATTCCGATTGAGACAGGACCTCTCCCTTTTGTTACTAAGACTACTCACTCCTACTATCCACTGTTTTATGATGTCCCCAGAAGCCATTTTCTCCAGTCCGTGAACCCTGACCTAGCATCTTCCTGCCCAATCGGAGTGCCGACATCAAATAGGCGGCTCCCGCGAGATTGCTGTGGTAGCAATGTTTGTATAATTTTTGTCGCTTTGTACAGGAATACAATTTCTTATTTAGCAATAGTATATCAATTTTATTAATTATTATTAAAGTATTTTAAATATATGCTATGTTTTTTTCTAGAGTGTTTAATATTTATGTATCTTACCGTATGTTTGATTTTCCAGCACACGGTTTGCAGCATTTCTCTCAAATGTACCTCATTATAAGGAATGATCTTCATTTGGGTCTTAAAAAGTTCATGTTCCTCGAAGTTCCACATCGAAGGCTTATGTCACGCATTCAGTGTTAGAACTGCATCATATTAATTCACGAAATAATATTTTATACGTAAAGCATGCCATATTTTGACCATCATATGAGCTTCCTGATTGAAGCTGTTAGTAAATCCACATTATGAGAGGTAGTGTTCCTCATTTTGAAGATTGAAAGCTTAGAGTTATGATTTGCAGCAAGAACTGCAGTGGCAGAGTTAACACCTTGAAGATGCTAATGTCGCCAATTAGAAGGCTGTATAGAGGAACGTCTGCATGTTATATAGTTTAGGCTATCTGCCCTGGGGCATTTGTAAGCCTAGCCATAGTGATGTGGCTTTTGCCACCCCATGAAATGGTACAAAATGTACAGAATAAATTTAGAATACTGTGCCTCTGTCTAGTAGTGACACAATGAAGGTCCCCTTATATAATAGAATTAGTTTACTGTGCCCCTGTCTAGCAGTGGCACAGATGTGACCCCTGGGGTAAACTTACGATCTCCCATCCACTCATCAATATTTCTCTTGGAAGAGAGTCAGTGAGGGGCTCTGCCTAATATGAACTGGGATCTTGTTCCAAAGCATGGGAAGCCTCTGGGTTATGAATCTATCCCTCCAGCATGTCCTATTCATACTTGTGCCAAGGTTTAAGTCTTTAGCTCTCGTGGTCCTGATGGATTTGGATTTTTTGAGGTGGAGCATGTCCATCAGATCCTGATTGGACATGGCCTTGTACGTCAGGCAGAGATCACCTCTGAGCAGACGGTATGCTGCTGAATAGAGCTGAAGTTTCTTTAGTCTGGCAGAATAAGACATATGTTGGAGACCCCTGATCCTCTTGGTGAGGTACTTTTGTGGTCTCTCCAGCTGTTGCAAATGCCGGGTGAGGTACATACCAAATGGGGCATTGTACTCAATCATGGGTCTGATGAGGGAGGGGTATAGGGGTACAATGACATCCTTGGATCTGGATGCGAATCCCTTCATGATGAGGTGTGCAAGGTAGAATGTTTTTCTAACCACTTTGGCAACGTGGGTGTCAAATGAGAGGTCGCTGTTGACTTGGGTCCCTAGGTCTCTGATTACTTTTTCCGTACTCAGTGGGTTGCTGTCTATGTGATAATTTGTGGGTACTTTGTTTTTCCCAAAGGGGATGACTATACATTTTTTGGCATTTAGTTTAAGGCTGTGACTCCGGCACCAGTTGTCCGTTTCTGTGAGGCCTTTTTGTAGGATGTATGTGTCCGCTGGTGTATCGACTATGGCACCTAGTTTGCAGTCATCAGCGAACTTTGTCAGCCACAACCCTCCCATGTTTGCTTTAACATCTGAGAAATAAATGCCGAAAAAGAGGGGTCCCAGGACAGATCCCTGTGGGACACCACTTGTGACTGGCTTTGAGTCTGACATTGCTCCAGCGATTTTAACTTTATGGGTTCTGTCCTTTAGCCAGTTTGCAACCCATCTAGTGACATAAGGGTTTACGTTTAAGCTGTTGAGCTTATCTATGATGCCTGAGTGGGGTATTGTGTCGAAGGCCTTAGCCAAGTCCAGGTAGGCTGTATGGACTGCTTTGCCCTCATCAATGGCTCTAGTGACTGTTTCGAAAAAGTCAACCAGGTTCAGAAGACAGGATCTGCCCTTTACAAAGCTGAACTGGGTGGGGTCAAGTGTCTGTAGGTCCCCTATGTCTCTGTTTATGAGTTCCATAATGATTCTTTCCATAGCTTTGCAGACCAGGCTGGTTAAGCTTATGGGGCGGTAGTTCCCAGGGTCTGTAGAGGTACCCCCTTTGTGGAGTGGGACCACTGTTGCTGTACGCCAGTGTTCAGGTACATATCCTGTAGTAAGGCTAAGATTAAATAGCATTTTTATGCGCGGGTTTAGCTCCTCTTGGAGTTCACATAGCACGCAACCCGGGATACCGTCAGGTCCCATTGATGCTGTGTTTTTAGCTTTGTTGAGAGCGGTTCTCACTTGGACATCTGAGATGACAGGGAGAATACATTCAGCTGGGATAAGTATTTCTTCTTTTGGGGGTGAGGGAGGGGAGAAATTTGCACTGAACCTGTCAGCCAGAATGTTGGCAATATCTGTGGGTTCAGTGTATTTATTGTTGTTGTGAACTAACTCTGAGCATATCTGAGGGTTTCCGCCCAGGTTTCTAACATAGCTGAAGAAGGCTTTGTAGTTATCTTTAGTGTCCTTAGCGATTTTTCTCTCAAAGTTGGCCTTGGATGTTTTTATGAGAGAACGTAGTTTTCTGCTAATGTTGATCAGAGATGTCTTCCCTTTATGGGATTTTGCTCTGACGTGCAGTAGCTTCCTTCTTTTGTTATACAATTTGTTAATGGCTGAGGTCCACCAGACAGGACGCTTGCCTTTGGTGGAGAGGGACTTGGATTTATTTGGGATTGCATGATACATGCATTCTTGGAGATGTCCATAGAAAGCATTTGTGAAGGATTCGGCATTGTGGGATGTGGTATCCACTGGCCCAGTGGGCTTAAAGGATACCATCTCAGTCTTAAGAAGAGTGAAGTCTGCTTTTGAGAAGTTTTTCACTGTGGTCTTTTGTGCTGGGGGTGGAGGTGGGATATGTATATCCAGGGTGATTAGTTTGTGGTCAGATCTCACTAGTGAGGCATTTTGTCCCCATGTTTGTGATGATCAGGTCTAGTATATTATCTCCCCTAGTGGGAGAGGTGACTAGTTGTTCCAGTGCATTTGACTTCATGAATTCCAGGAACCTTTGGGCTAGGGTGTTAGGGCTAGAATAATGTACCCAATCTATGTTTGGGTAGTTGAAGTCTCCCAGTATGATGGTATTTTGTGATACATTCATATCCTCCAATGTCTTCAGGAAGGCTGATTGGGGGTTCCTGAGATTGGGAGGGTGGTCTGTAACATGCTACCAGTTGTATAGCAGTTTTGCCTATGGTTAGTTGCACCTGTATGGTCTCTGATGCTTCATGTGTTGCTACTAACCTGGAGGTGAAGTAAGTAAATATTGAATTTTAGGTCGGTACTGGTAATTGTTGTCTGAATCAGATTTAACGGTTTGATAAAATATATACATTAAAGTTCTTGTTTTGTTAGGAATCCGGTGATTCTTGACTCCGCAGTGGGAATCATACGGGCAAAATTGCAAGGTGCATAATAACCGTGTGGGACAGCTGGGAACTTGAGATGATTGTAAGCTTGTTGCCTTATGTGAAATGTTTCACTTCAATGAAAAAAGTACCCTTGTGTAAGTAAATTTACTATAACAAAAACATTTAGTAGGTCATTGCAGTACCCTAAATGGTATGGGAGGCCCTGCCAGAGAGTGGACCACCTCCAAGGCTTTAGGGTACTTTCCATGTGAGCTGCTGCATGCATAAGGAATGTAGGAAATAAACAGTAGCTTGTGACCCTAAATTTCAGAGTGTTCTTGCCATGAAAGAAGATTTGATCTAAAGCCTTCAACCCAGTTAGTTACAGTCTCTCACCCTACCGTTCTGGGGTTCAAAAACTACCTATCCAATAAGTATCGGTCAGTAAAATGGAACTTCACACTCTCTCCATACCTCAGAGTCACCACTGGTGTACCACAAGGCTCTATTCTTGGTACCCTCCTCTTTAACATACTCACCAACAACCTTCACATAACATGTTTCTGCTAATACAGTATGTGGATCACGCCACACTTGTTTGCACATCTGACAGCGTGAAACACCTCCAAAAAAATTACTCAGGGAAGCTTTTAACAGCCATTGAAAAATGGCTTTTAAACTCATGACCAGCCCGGAAAAAAAAAAAACTACTTTTTTACCCTAAATTCTTCTCTCAAGAAAAACCTCCCTGTACTCTTCCCTCATCAGGCCAATAATCAAGAACAATGCCCCTTTTGTTGTGTACCTTTCTAAGCACTTGCAGCAATTGGAGAGACCACAAAGGTTCCTCACAAAGAAATGTAAGGTATTCAGCATCTGTCCTATGTGGATCATCTGAAATCACTGTCACTTTATTCTGTTTCATACAGACAACTCAGAGGCGATCTCTGCCTTGCATATAAGGCAATCTCTGATCCTGCTTTATTGGAAATGCTGTATATCCACAAGTCAAATGGTACATGGGTTACTCACTCTCAAGACCTTAACCTCATCTCTGACATTAATAGAACCTGCTGGAGGGACAGATTTGTCTCCCAGAGGTTACCACACCTTTAGAACAGACTCCCACCTCATGCCAAACAGAGCACCTCATTGGCCCTCTTCAAGTGTAGTCTGGACGATTGGATGGGTAACTAAATTCACCCCAGGGGTTCCACTTGTGTCCCTTTTGGACAGGGGCAATAGATGCTGATCATGGAAATAAGGGTAGAACTTGGCTAGGCTTGTAAGGGCCTTAGGGCCATTAGCCCAGTAACTTCCTACGACTGGGAGACATTTGAAGAAGAAATGTGGACATGGGAAAGAAAAATAGATTTAAAATATGGTGCAATATTTATGCAAAGGAGAAAGCAAAATTAATCAATACAAAAAACAGTACCAAAGATATTTGAAGAGAAATGCAGGCAAAGGCATCTGTATATGAGCAGTTTCACAATACAAAAAATAAGAATGCAAAGGGGGAGGTAGAAAAGAGGATTAGTATGGATTACCTGCTAAGTGAAGGATTTAGTGTAGAAAATCCAACTCTGGTGACATCACAGCATCATGGGACAATGAGCCCCCAAATTAAGGAGAACAGGTAGGACAGAAAGCATTTGATCACATGACATATGAAGATGCTCTGGAACTTTCAGTAGGAAACTAGTGCAAAAATTCAGTTGGAATTGCACAGCAAGGAAGGAGCAGGAAACAGTAGCAACTCTGAGGCAGTCAGTGTGTTGTGGAATGATAAGTCAGTAAGTTTCCATATGAAAGAGCAATGGATCACATAGGATGCAGCTGAAGATAATATCTCACAGGAAACGTAGAACAAAGAGCATGCCTTCAGTTTAGAAGAAAGTGATCTAAGAGAAGAGTCGCTTGATTTTACAGAGATGGATAGATATATTAAGAGCGATAAAAGAAATAGATTCCAGAAAACAAATAAGACCCAAAATGTTAGAATTTTAATGAAACAAATGAGCACAGTAATCAGGAGAGTATTAATTGTAATATAACAGAAATAAGTAGGATATATTAATGTGCATCTAAATTAATAACAGATACAGCATTACCACAAAAACACAGAGCAATATGGGAAAAGAAGGGAAAAAGTCAAATGTCATCATGGTATTAATTGTAATAGAAGTAAACAGCACATATTAATGTGCATCTAAATTAATAACAGATACAGCATTACCACAAAAACACAGAGCAATATGGGAAAAGAAGGGAAAAAGTCAAATGTCAGAAAACTGTAAAGCAATTAAGACAGGAAGTGTCACTGTTAGACGAGTATAGAACAGGGAACAGATCAACCAAAAATACTTAGAGCTGATAAAAAAATCTTCAATTTAAGAACAGACCCGTATCTATCATATACTGTTATACATAATATTCTAAGGATATCAACACAGGCAGAAAAAACTTAGGAGATATGCAAATAAATAAAAAGGAAAAGTACAGAATAAGTAATTTATTGATCAAAAAAGTTTTTTAGAGAACTGGGAAATAAGGCAAAAGGAATAAAAACACCACCAAAAAAGAAGAAAACACGCATGTTGGAGAAATATCTATGAAGACCCTGTGGAACAGAACAAAGATGCTGAATGGATAGAAAAAGTAAAAGAAACAGAAAGATGTTCAAATGTACAGAATATGAAATGGGATGAAGGTTATAACGGCCAGAAAAATTGAAACAAAATTGAGAAAATGAGAAAAACTCCTAATTGGAAACTCCCAGGCCCAGATGCAGTACCTAACTTCTGGTTAAAAGCATTAATATCCTTACACAAAGATTTAGCCCTGAGTAAGAACTACTTATATGTATATCCTGAACAGAAACCAACTTGGTTAACAATAGGAAAAATTACTTTCCTTCTTAAAGTGTGAACCTGCAAGCTATCCTAAAAACTATAGACAAGTAGCTTGTCTTCTGATGATGTATAAACTATATATTGGAATTGATGCCGACTGAGTTTATAGTCCTGTAGAAGAAAATTCAATCATGGCAATAGAACAAAAGATTAACAAAAGAAAGTCATATGGAACAAAGAATCATTTGTTAATGTTATAACAGAGAATTGTAAAAGGGGGAGAATCTAAGTATAGTATGGGTAGATTATTAAAAAAAAATTGACAGCAGCCCACGTTCATGATAAAGGAGTGTTTACAGATGCATAAATACATCCTAAATTGATCAGTTACCATACAGTGACCATGAAACAGTGGTAAACCACTCTTCATCTAAGCCATGATAAAGGGAAATTATTTTCCCAGGGATAAAAATTCAAAGGGGGATATTCCAGGATGACTGTTTGTCATTGCTTCTCTTTTGTCTTGTCCTTAAGTCAATAAGCTCTCTATTTAACAGATGAGGTCATGGTTACAATTTGGCTCCCAGATAACAGCAACGTGTAAAGATTTCTTAGACATGCATCTGGAGCATTTCTCCCTGGGCCTCCGCTGAAAACAGGCTCTGTGGAACCTAGTCGGACTTTCCCAGTCAACAAATGTTAAATAAATAAATAAATAAATACAATACATTTTTTGTGCATTATTTAAAAGTGTGTAGTTCAACAGATGAGGAGCTGAAAGCATTACTGCACGTAGTAAAAACTTTCTCAAATGATATAAGAATGTCATTTGGTCTTGATAAATGTGCAAAAGCAACATTTAATGCAGGAAAGCTGCAGCACCGAGAAAGTATCAGTCTGGGACAATAATGTGATATAAAGGAACTCAAGCAGGAGGGAGTAGTTTATGAATACTTGGGAACTGATGTTGGATCAACAATAAAACGTGATCAAATGCAAAAATAAATCTGTAAGGAATATTTTACAAGACTAAAATTAATACTGAAAACAGCTCTGATGTCTAGGAACAAAGTCCAAGATATAAACCAATTTGCTGTTCCTGTTCTAACTTACAGTGTTGGGATGATTGATTGGCCCGAAAAGGTACTGGATCAGTTGGACAGGAGAACAAAAAAAATGCTTCACGCTTATAACTGATGTGTTAAAGTCAGGGTATACCAATATTTTATATTACTCATTCTGAAGGAGATATGGGCCTCCCTGAAATTGATTACACATATGAATCTGCAGTCATAGGACTATATACATATCTGCTGACTTCACCAAATCTAAACATAGTGAAAGTTTTAAAACATGGGCAGAAGAAGTCTAAGATAACTTCCCTGCTTAGTTTAGCAGAAGCATGTCGGTGTCAAGCGGGAATGGAAATCAAAACAGTAGTAGACAAAAATCAGGCATCAACAAAATGTGCCCAAAAACAAAAGAAAGAATTTAAGTAGAATGGTCAGAGGAGAAGGCAACAAATGTGGAAAAGGCTTAAATATAGTTGTAAGTACAAAAAACCCCTGTAACAACCTCATGTTGATCAGGATCTGATGCAGGAATGGTTAAGGAGAGGCAAATGTAAACCAAAAGGTGAAAGGTTAATATTAGTGGCCCAGGATGGTGGATTATGTACACATTGGTTTACAAGGTCCATTGGATGTGTGGGAGAAACAGACAAATGCAGGTTGTGTAAAACAGAATGGGAAACAGTCACAGATCATGTTGCTGTGTGTGATACGCTAATGGCATAGGGTCTGTATACTGAAAAGCAAAATAATATGGCAAGACTGTTGCATTGGGGATTGTGCAAACATTACAATAGTGAAGTAACTGCGAAGCATTGGAAACTTCAGCCACAAAGCATAACAGAAAATGAAGTTTATTTCACATGTGATCACCCATTACCAACAGTTTAAAGAACAGATATGAGAAATCCAGATATAGTAGTCCATGAAAAAAAAATACAAAAGTAGCACTGATATCAAAATTACTACACCCTGTGATTACAGTGTCATACTTACAGAGACACAAAGTCATAAAATACCAGGATTTGCAGGGAGAAATGAGGGCAATTTGGAAGAAGGACACTTTGTTCCAATAGTAGTAGGAGCAATGAGTCTCATAAAAATAATTTATAGTTATATTTAGATATGGTAATAATACATGTAACTCCATATGAATTGCAAAATTAGTTCTGGGTACATTGTGGGTGCTATAAAGTCTACTTTTGACTAACATCACAGCTTGAAACAATACTAATTTCACAAATTTTACTCCTACTTAGACTTATGAATGGGGTCCATTTTGTCATGGTATTAGAGACACAAAAGATGGAGAAATTAAACTGAACAGGCTATAGCTTATATACCTCATTTGTTTTGGTATAAGTTTATTTTATGGAATGTCTAGAATGGAATTTTCACTGTGATATCATGTGATGCTCTCTGAGATACTGCAAAAATACTTTGGCAGTTGTGCTCACACCTCACACACAAGGACTGAGATACATTGTCTAATCTTTTATTTTACATCATTACCAAAGCTGAATTAGCTAGTATGCTACAGATTAATGCTTTTGTAGTTTGTAACCCTTCACAGGCGATGTCAACACAGATATAGCTGCGTACAAACATGTACAAGGTTTTTTTGGCCTTATTTTGTATAGACAGCAAAACTGATGCATGTAAATCTTGCCAGTTGGTAAATTTTATTTGTTCTTTCATGTAGATTATTCCTTGTATTGTGTTTTTATGACTATGTGAAAGAAAGTGAACCCTGTTATATAATTTGTTTACTTCTTAAATGCTCAGCTTACTGCCAAGTCAAATTATCACTGTCAAGCAGTTGGTTTTGTAACTTTTAAATGGCTTGGTATTTCATAGTTAACCTTTATTTTATTCACTTGTGTCAGAATCACCTTTTCTTTTTACAAGTACTTACTTATTTGCTTCTTCCTTCATTTAAGTTATTGAGTTTCCAGTAAATATACAGTATTACTTCTGCAATTTATTTAGCTGTTCTGTTACTCATAATGAAATACATTTGTTTGATGCAGGAATCCCTCTAAACATTTTAAGACAGATTAAAGTATCTGTGATAAACCTTTCCTATTGGGTTATAAAAGACTGAGGGTGTTAAATGTTATATATCCTAGTGGTACTTACATTTGTTTTAATAAAAATGCAAAGCACTGATACATTTGTTGTCTTTATTGCAGTTGCTTATTTTATACTTTCCTGTCATGTAAAGATAACTCTAACAAAATGTATATAACACTTCAGTCAAATAGTGCAGTCTGTATGCTCATGATGTATATGTCAGTGAGTATGCTTTACTGTTTATCTCTCTGGCCTTAATCACATACACACATCCATGACTGTGTGTGTGAGTATATATGTGCATTTGTATATGTATATGTGTGTGTGTGTGTGTGTGTGTGTGTGTGTGTGTGTGTGTGTGTGTGTGTGTGTGTGTGCATATATGGGTGTACTCAATTTCATTGAAACACTAAACAGTAACTGCAAAATGTTCACCATGCAGACATCAATACTCAACTACACATGTGGAGCAAAAACCTGAGTGCAAACAAAATCCTAATTAATTGAAAGTCATTCAGTCTAAACCAGCAAAGCTGAAAAAATCCAGATGAAATGTTTTTGCAGGAGGGCAAGCCTCCCTGCACCCCCATGTACCACCTGACTTATTTATAACAAATTCATATTTGCAGTACTGTGAAGAAAGGGAAAAACTTTGGAAGTATACCACCAGCTTGCACAATCCAGCATACTGTAATAAAGCAAACTACAACATTACTTATATAACTTTAAGAAAACTCATTCCAGTGATCAACAAATTATTTTACACTGTACAAAACCAAAATATATTTTTTATTATTTTTACTGGTTTAGATATAATGACTTTAGATAAGCTGCGTTTCAGTAAGTTGAGTTTCAATAAAATGTTACACACTTGCATATATATATATATATATATATATATATATATATATATATATATATCATATATATAATATGGGTGTGTAGATGGGACTACTTCAGAAGACTGAAAAACCAAAAGACTGAATCCCAAAAGATTGAAAATTTAAAATACTGAATGATGGAATTTGCCCCTTTTACACTGTTGTGCAATCTTGGAGTTGGTATATATAATCAGCAGATGGTGTGTATGTGGGGCGGTGCAGCCCCCTGCATTAAAAATGTGTTCAGTGTTTTGAATTTTCAGTCTTTTGGTTTGTCAGTCTCCTGAAGTGGACCCATAAATGTATGTGTGTGTGTGTGTATATATGCATATATATATATATATATATATATATATATATATATATATGTGTGTATATATATATATATATATATATATATATATATATATATATGCATACATACACCAAGGTGCTGTGTTGTAAAATGGGTCCAATGCAAAGTAAAAGCAACACAGTTGTCACGTCCAGGGTAGACAGGACACAAACGTCTTAAAGTGTCTTAAAAAATAAAACTCTTTAATATTAACATTAAAAACAGTGACGGATTCCAAAATAGATAAGCGCTTTTGGATCAGATTGATCCTTCATCAGATCTAATTTCAACCATCTTTCAGATGCTTAAATAGCTCAGTATAAACCAATCACAGTACATTTTCTCATCAACGCCTTATATACCAGCCACCTCTTGATGTGCCATAAATCAGCAGTAACACTCTAAAGTTAAAAGAATTTCCTTGATTGTCCTGAATATGTCCAGCCAAGGGATTTATGTAATCTTTAAGTGTAATGTCACTGATTTATGGCACATTAAGAGGTGGAGATCTAGGCAACATTATTGGGTTGAAAGAGATGTGCTGTATAGGTGAATTAAGAGCACATAAAACCCCAGGGCTGAATTCAAATTAGACGATAAAGCCAGCCCTGAAGGGGCGTAAGTTAAAAAGACATTTATAATGGGGCAAGAATAATGAAAGCTGACTGGCTGGTATAGGAGATATTGACGGGAAAATGTACTGTGATTGGTTTATATGAAGTTATTTAATTATTTATTTTTTTTACTCAAAACATTTTTTTATATATTTCTTCAAATGTAGCAAATATCTTGAATAGGTTATTATATTTTTCATATAAGTTTAACAAGCATTTAAGTAATAAGAGAAAAAAAATCAAAGAAGAAACTATATACATTATTTACACTGGCCTGAAGTTACAGCAATAATAGTAACCAACTTGATACAGCACAATTAAACATTAGACTTTTTTTTCCCAAGAGGACACTGAGTTCATTTTTAGAGTGTCAATAAGGGATAAAATCTTCCTCCATGGCTTGTTGCTCCATAGTTTGGGGAAAATCCTCTGTTCTTTAATTTTAATTTCTAATAATGCTGTTTCGTTCAATAACATTCAGAATTCTTCAAAGGAAGGAGGAACACTGGACTTCCATTTCCTGGAGATGCATTTCCTAGGAAATGGTAGAATTGGCCATAGTATATATAGATTGTTTTTCTTCATTTCTGACTTTTCATTTACATTCAACAAAATAAGAGTCTTAAATATTACAAATATGTCTGTAAATATGACTTGTAAAAATTATTAATATCCTTCCAAAATTTCTTGACAAGAATACAATAAAAAAAGATATGTATCCAGTCAGCATTACATATTTGTAAACATCTCCAACATGTAGTATTATTAGAGGAATTTAATTTGGCTAGCTTGTTAGGTGTACAAAAAGCTCTTTGCAAAAATTGCCATGTATAAATTCTCCAAAATTGTGGGTTGGATGTTCATTTAATGGAGAGCAATAAATTAGTTTTACTTTCTAAGGATAGACTTATTGATTGTCCTTTAGTAATGAAGTTCCAAAATTTTTGTTGAGGTTTTACTTTGTAGTTAATTAGAATTTTGTATAATCTTGAAGTAGCATTTTCTAAATAATGATTGTTATAAATGATTTCATTTGGATAGTTTATAAATTTAGGTCTATCCTTGAAAGAAGAGTTATTAATGTTTCTGCATAGATCTTGTGAATATGCCAAAATACTTTGAAGCATTAACCAATCAGATGACATTAGATCATATGTAACTATTATGCGTTGAATATCTATAACTTTTTGATTATTAATACAATGTTGCCAGCATCTGACATTTTTTGTTTCCCATATGTTGAGAACATTCCTTTGTATCTTGTTAAAAAAATCTTTGTTATACAAAAAGGTATTAGTTCTAACCAAAGTTTGACATCTGTGTTTGCATTAACAAATTTTCTAAAACAATTGAAAATATAATTTATAAAATTTAATTTAGTAGGTTTTAACAAATTGTATTGTATGCTCATATATAAGATATGGCATAATTTGTTAGATTGATCAGTCAACATAAAGTTGTTTAGTATGGGATTTTTATTTATAGGAATGATAGAATGTAATGATTTCCAACTAGATGAGTAATTTGGGTCTATCCAATTTATAATCATTTTAAAAATGGAGGCTTTAATATAGGGTTCTATATCAGGAAAGTTAATTCCTCCCTGTCTCCATGGTCTAATATGGTGAGTGAAGGCTATTCTATTTCTATTTGGATTTATATCTTTCAGTAGATGTTTATCTGGTATTATTGGAATAGCTTGAGCTATATATACATTTTTTGGAAGTAATGTCTTTATTAATTGCAATCTATCTTCAAAAGTTATAAACCTTTTATTCCATTTTACTACATGAGTGTTTGTATTACTTATATTTTTGTAATTTGTAGTTAAAATTTCTTCTATATTTTTATATAAAATAACGCTTAAATAGTTTAAAATGGATACCCGTTTACCAATTGTATGAGCCCCATCTATTTGAAATTCTCTACTTTTGTTCAGTACTATATAGTTAGACTTCCTTTTATTAAAATGAAGACCTGAGATTAAATTTCTCAACATGTTTATCTTTCAGAGATTTATTTGAATTAAAATAAGAAGCACATCATCTGCAAATAGCATTATCTTAGAGTTATATTGATAATATATATTAATACCTTTTATTTTTGAATTATGACATATTGAGTTGGCAAATAATTCCATAGATAATGCAAGTAATATGGGAGACATAGGACATCCTTTCTTAGTACCTTTTGATTATAATTATAGATTCAGAGGTAAGTGGTCCTAGCTTCACATATGCTAAATTGTTTTTGTAAATATTCTTTATCAAAGATATAAAGGGAGGAAAATCATAGAGTTCTAAAACTTTAAATAAATAATCCCATTTTAAAGAATCAAAGGCTTTTTCTATGTCTAGTTCAATTAGTAAAGCTTCTTGATTTTCTCTATTTAAGATGTCAATAAGAGTTAAATTCATCTGAATATTGTCATATGTGCATCTGTTGTGTATAAACCAGTTTGATCTTCATTTACAATATTGGATAAGGATTTTTTGATTCTATTAACTAGGATAGGCATGAACATGTTATAGTCATTGTTAAGAAGATATATTGGTCTGTAAGAGCTACAGTGTGTAGGATCTTTATTTTCTTTTATAATGGGTGTGATTAAAGAGTATCTCCAGGTGGTATTCTATTTTTTGTTTGGATTTCAAGTAATGTTTTATGAAAGAGAGAAGTTATGGACATTGGAAAAAGTTTATATAATTCTATTCCAGGGGATTTATTACACTTATTTCATTTTATCTTTTCAATAACTTCTTTATGTGAAATTTGTTTTCGAAGATTCAGTTTTAATTCTTCTGATATTTTCTTAATACCAGATATATTTGTTTCCAAATTCAAAATTTTAGGTTGTGTGTAATCAATTTTATAATGTTCAGAATAATGGTATTTGAATGCATAAAGAATGTCATTTATATCTGATACTCTTTTATTATTTTTCTCGTTGTGTAGAATATTATTAATATTATTTGTTCTGGATTGAATTTTAATTCCCATAGCTAAGTTATGCATGTATCTAGGAGACGTGGCATAAAAACTTTGTTTTAATTTTTCTAGTGAAAATTGGTTTTATGAGATAAGATTTCATTATATCTTTTATTTAAAACATTTATTGTTTTTTTTTGTCATGGAAGAATTTGTAGACTTTTTAGATTTAATCTTTGTTGAGTTTGTATATTGTGTAATTCAGATTCCCATTCTTTTACCATATATGTAGGCTTTCAAAGAATTCCATATTATTACTATATTAATCTCTTCAGAATAATTGGTATCTAGAAAAAAATGGGGTTCTGATATTAGCCAAGGTTTAAATGCTTTCATTTTTGTAATATATGCTGGAATCCTTGTCATATATGTAAGTTTTTTGAAGTCTCTTTGTAATTTAAGAATAAGAGAATTCTGGTCTGATAAAGGATAGGGAATTGCAGGGAAGGCTGATATTTTTGTGTTTAAATCTTGGGATACATAATTTTTGTCTATTCTAGTTTGGGTGCCAAATCTATAGTCTTGATGGGGAAATATTAATGAATTATTTTCTTTAGCTCTAAATATATCAAGTAAGTTGACATTTTCAATCCATATCTTGAAAAGTTTTGCTGTGGAATTTAAACTAAGAGGTCTCTTATTAGTAGTATCAGTGTTATCTAAGGTACAGTTAAAGTCCCCACCTAATAGATAATTACCTTTGTATGCATTATTAATTAAGTATAAATGCTTTTTAGCTGTCCCTACCCCCATTCCAGAAACTAGTATAGATTTACTAATGTCCATACTCTGTTGTTAAATTTCATTATAACAAGAGCTATAAGACCTTCTTTGTCCACATAATTATAAATAATTTGTGGGTTAGTAATATTCTTCTTCCATAAAATTATTACTACTCTAGTTTTTATTTTATAAGAGGAATGGGCTAACATTAAATATTCATTTGGAATCCATGAGTATTTATCATTTGTTTTAAAATTAGTTTCTTGGAAGAAGACTAACTGCACTTTGTTTAATTTTAAATATCTTAATAAATTTGAACTTTTCTTTGGATTGTTCAAACCATTAGTGTGTAAAGAAAGTAATGTTAAATCCATATTTTGTTTGGTTAGTGTTAGAAGTTACTTATAAATATTTTATAAGACTCAGAACCCTTCCATAACAATAATATTGAGTGTAATTTCCATTACTTCCATATTTTATTATTAAATTGGCTTTCTCTATCAGCATACATATTTTAAATTTTAGTTCAGGCCTATAAAAATGAAAAAAGTTTAGTCTAAAATATAATGTGTAATAAACTGACTCTATAAATTAGTAGTTTCTTTATTATACATGGAATGTTAATTATTCCTAATCTAAGATCTATCAGATTATCCCTCATGCCACAATAAAGAAAAAAAAAAGATCTCTTTGAGCTTCACATACATTTTAAAGGAGATCATGTGATCATAAAGGATGATATATAAAATTCAGTTATGCTTATTAAACCTTTATTTCAATAATTTAAATTGTATTCTGAAATATTTGTTTATATATTTTTATTTATGTATCGTCATATCTTGTGTAACTAAATAGAAGAAGTAAGAAAATAAAAAGAGAAATAATGGAGAAATTTATCTTTATAAAATTAAATGGATTAGATATGTATATAGCTCATCTGGAGAATTATAAGATTTTCTTCAATCATAGTAGATATAAATGATACCTACATTAATCACTGTTGTATATCTCAGTATTGTATAGTTATCTCACACTGTTTACAATAACTAGATAAATAAAATGAAATTACCTATTATAATATAACTTGTTAATAAATATATTTAAGAAAATATGATTTTTCTTCAATATATTTAGTCTGGTATCATATAAATGATTTTATAACAAGAAATTCAAACTTTAATTAATCATTCAATTATATAAGTAACATGTTACATTCCTTGAGAAAATCATATGATACAAAAAAGAAAATATAGCTCTTATAAGTCATGTCATATATATTATTCTTAGCTCTAAGTGCTGGTATAAATAATCAGAAGAAAAAAAAAAGAAAAAACACTAAGCATTAATTTTCATTTCCACTTATACATTAGTGTGTGTGTATATATATATATATATATATATATATATATACATATATGTATATATATATATATATATATATATATATATATATATATATATAATGACTTTAAAATATATATAAGCAACAGGAGTCAACTATCTCCATGTACTATTAATAATCAGAACAGATATACTGAAGTAGAATGTGATACAGTATATTGTTATGAAAGGAGAAATTTTATTATGAATAATAAAATATAGACAGATGTGATTAACATAGCTCACAACCACCCAATGGATGGAATCCAAACAGATTCAGTAAAATAAGAGAGTGAGGGTCTTAAACCTTGATATGTTTTAAACACTGCTTTTATAAGCTTAAGACTCTGGTGGAACTACAAAATCAGGATCAATACGCATTTCTCCAAGGTCCCAAATTTTAGATTTAAGTCATATATCACTATTCAGTGACTTTGATGATTATGTCATTACAGTAAATTGCTATAAATCACAAATCCCCTTAGGGTTGAACCAAAATATGAGTCACAATCTAAGAGGTAAAAAAATAAATATCAGCGAAAGAACAAAAAATACATTTTCTTTTCTTCTCCTCTCTCCTCCCCTCCCCCTCCTTCTAATTTGCAGAATAAAAGCAAATATAAAGGAATTAGTATTAAGATCAAAAACATTTACCTTGCAACGTGTAAAAAGGGTGTTCATTTCCAAAATAGGAATAAGATAAGATACTTTCTAATGTCAAAGAAGTTTCAGTCCATAAGTGTAAATTTACTAAAGACTGTTACTGTTCAGAAATGTCTTAAAGGTAATGGCATTAATGAAACTTCTTTTTAATATAGTATGTAAAACAAACTGAAGAATGAATATTATCTCTATTAAAATATTAAAATATTTTGCAGTAAACCAGACATTATACTTTAGTTCATAATTATTAAATTATGTTAGATGAAATGCTGCAGTTTGATATAATTAACTTTCTGGTTAAGCTACAATTGTCTGAAGCTCAACACATCATGGAGCAGCAGTTCTTTAGTCGATGAATTGTGTCAGCAGCGATGTCTTTTTTGGGAGAATTTCCCCCTTCTCAAATTGGTAGTACCATGACGTTAGCTAATATAGTTTGAGAATTTTAACCTTTAGTGCATTTGTTGCATCCACTCACATTGGAATCATGTCTACATGTTTGCACATCCATTACAATAAACATATATATATATATATATATATATATATATATATATATATATGGAAATACCGACATATATACATGTATATGCACACTCACATACATATACATATACAAGTGTCCACCCCAGGTCTACAAATCAAAAGACTGAGTCTTAAAAACCTGAAACTCAAAACACCAAATTAATTTTAATGTAGGAACAATCCCTCCCTCACCTCTTATGTAGAGTTTTACACCCCTTTCACCTTCTACTAATTATGTACACTAATTCTGCGATCGAATAACAGTGAAAGAGAGACCAGTTTCCGGTCTCTGCTTCTCAAATTGATGGTCCCCTTTTTCTTCAGCCCTCCTAAGGTGGTCCGCATTCACGTATACATACATACTTATACATGCACAATAATAAATATCTATAGATGTATTTTCCTACCATAACTCAACAATAGTCGATTACCATGTATGCATTCTGGATGTAACCAAATATTTATTAAGCATTGGATGCTACTCTAAGGTTCTTAGAAATCCTTATGATGTATAAAAAAATTATGAACTATAGTTTGAGTGATTCTTCTAAAAAACTCACATACATTGTTTTGACCCTGTCACCAATTCTTTCAAATTGTTTTAGAGGAATGTATTTTATCTTTGTATTCTTTAGTAAAATCAGCATGACCAAACTCACAAATGAAGTTATAGGTTTTCAGCTTCAAGATTAAATCTCCTCCTTTTAGTTACTATTTAATATTATTGCTTTGTAGGTTTGTTCCAATTAAAACTTGATAAGTGGGATTATCTAGTAATTTTACTAAGACTAGGTAAGTTTTTATTTCTTTCTCTGCTAGTGAATGTGGATAATTTTAGTAACCTGGCAGCCCTTCTAAACCTTAGAGGAAAATCACAGCTGATCCATCTAATTATGTTAGTCTATCCATAACCTGTTAGTGTAACATCCCTTATCTTATTTGTTAATCTGTTCATTCATTTTCCAGCTTAGAAGAGGAGTGATTTAGGAAGGAGAAAAACATGAACTAATGCTTTTTGTTTAGTTACCGTTCTTTATTCTGTTTCTTTATTTTAATGCTTCAAGTATACATATGTTAATAATCATCCATCAGTTCTCATTTATAATCATATATTTTTTAAGTAACTTAACTCTTCGGATCTTTTCTATACTGTATGTTCAAAGTTTCACTTCCGATTTCATTCAAATGGAAGCGCGCATGTGAACTGTGCCAGCCAGAAGAATCCTGAGCACATCAAGCAGCTAAAACTTACAAACTCAGCTACGAATCTACGAGGTGAGTGAGGATTTTCTCTAAGGCAGCGAGTCATCTCATGCATATAACGTCTTCACCTCGTAACTGTCTGGATGTTGTTTTCTTCCCCTTTTTTCTACAATTTGAATGTGTACTACAGAAAATAAGATGGCATGAATACCTCGATCAACTACATTCAGTATCACTGTACTCTAGAAGTAAATTGTAAGTAAGTAATTTATGTAAAAACTTACTTAACTACAAATCATTCCCAAGCGCCAAGGTGAATCTTCGATATTCAACTGTGTATTTTCTCCCTTTCCCTCTACTCAGTGTGTGTACATTACATCCTGATATTCTAACTGAGTAAAAAGTATTGAATCATTTGTATGTCTCAAAAGGAGTTTATCTTATTAACCATCACTTCCACATTTGTCTAGATCAAAACACTCACCATTAGCCCAATCATATTATTAGTCTCACTAATAATTCTTAAGATTTACAATCAAGGAAAAGAGAGAGAAGGGAAAAATAATAAAAAAAGAGAAAAAAGCAGGGTATTTCCTATACGATTCTAATGTTTGATCTAAAAATATTATAGACTCCTATGTAATTCTGGTGTTTTTGTATAGACTATAAGCTACATTAATAATTTAAAAAACTAATAGATTATATATAAAGAGAGAAGAATAGTAATGAATAAAAATAAAATATACATAATTTTTTTTTTTGTTAATTGACATAATTATATTTTAGTAGATGCTTTGAGAGGTTTAGTAAGTACTGTGGTTTTAGATTCTGTCTTTTGTTTCTTCTTTTTTGCATCTGTCCAGGTATTCTTTTCTGGTGATCTCTTCAGAGAGGGTGATGACCAGTCAATTTCTTCCAGAATTGTTATTATGTTATTATTTTTTTAAAAGTAGATGTTTCTTCTATGTTGTTGAATGTTCTCATTTCATCTGAACAGAAGATTTTGATTTTTTTCAGGATAAACAAGTTGTGCTTTAACATTGTTTTGTTTGAGTAATTTCACAAGTGGCCAGGATTTTTTTCTCAAGTCCAGAACTCTAGTGGAAAAGTCATTATCAAATCTGATTTGATTGTGTTTAAATTTTAAAGGACTTTTTCTCCAAGCTGTTTTGAGCATAAGCTCTTTGTCCATATATGATAAAAAATGTATTACAATTGATCTTGGTGGAACAGTAGATGAAGAAGAGATTGTCTTTCCCATGGCTCTGTGTGGTCTTTCTATTCCATAGGAGAGACCTTCCTTTAGATCTAGAAATTCAGGTAGCCATGTGTTTAAAAATTGAATAATGTCCTCACTTTCAGTCCTCCTAGGTAGACCAAAGATTCTTATGTTGGTTCATCTTTCTCTATTTTCCATATCATCTGTTTTATTTGTCAGCCAAGTGTTCTTTTGTTAAATAAATTCATTTTTATTTTCCTCATCTCTGAGTCTCCCCTCTATGTCATTCAGAGAAGTTTCATGATCTGCTATTTAAGTTTGACGTTGTAGAAGTTCTTTGAAGATATCAGTTTGTTTTTGGTTATTTTCTTTAAGGTTTTCTAGATTTTCTTTGAAACATCTATTTTCATGGAAAGTTCTTGTGATGTAGTAGATCTCAACTGTATTTCTTCAAGGCAGTATCAGAGTGTGAGTTCTTTGAATTAATCATTTTCACAAAGAAGAATAATCTCCAGATTAATTTGACAGGAAATTTTTGATGAAATGCCACCAAAGTTGTTGAAGAAGTAGTCCAAGTGTTTATCTGTAATATTTGATTATTTTTGTTTGGAAAAAAAAATTCCCTGTTTTTTTTAAGATAATTTTGTGGAGCTCTAAAAAAGTGCTGATTTCAGATGGCCATCTAGGCTCTGCCCCCTCTATACTGAGTTATTTAAGCATCCAAAAGATGGCTAAAATTAGATCTGATGAAGGGTCAATCTGATCCAAAAGCACTTATCTATTTTGGAGTCTGTCACTGTTTTTAATGTTAATATTAAAGAGTTTTACTTTTTAAGATGCTTAAGATGTTTGTGTCCTTTCTACCCTTGCCGTGACAACTGTATTGTTCTATTTTGTATATACACCATTCTCCAGAATAATCCGGCACACATAAACATATAGAGTGTCTCATTTTAGAGGGAACCTAAAATAAATGAAAATATGAAAAAGTAATATTAATACACCCCCTGTTAATTATATATACTAACTCCAAGATTACACAACAGTGGAGTAAGGGCAAATTCCCTTACCCCACTGCAGAGCGATCCCATAGAAAGGCTGTTGGCAAAAACTCCATTTGAAAGAATGTTAGCTCATACAAGGGTTTGCATTTTTTTTATAATAGTAAAAAGCATTTGGTCATATGAGTGCTCACACTTTCAGATTGTAACTTGTAACCATATATAGTCTCTCAGAAACGAATACAAACACCAACAGCAAAGTCCACAGAATGACAGATTTTGATTTTTTCAGGATAAACAAGTTGTGCTTTAACATTGTTTTGTTTGAGTAATTTCACAAGTGGCCAGGATTTTTTCTCAAGTCCAGAACTCTAGTGGAAAAGTCATTATCAAATCTGATTTGATTGTGTTTAAATTTTAAAGGACTTTTCTCCAAGCTGTTTTGAGCATAAGCTCTTTGTCCATATATGATAAAAAATGTATTACAATTGATCTTGGTGGAACAGTAGATGAAGAAGAGATTGTCTTTCCCATGGCTCTGTGTGGTCTTTCTATTCCATAGGAGAGACCTTCCTTTAGATCTAGAAATTCAGGTAGCCATGTGTTTAAAAATTGAATAATGTCCTCACTTTCAGTCCTCCTAGGTAGACCAAAGATTCTTATGTTGGTTCATCTTTCTATTTTCCATATCATCTGTTTTATTTGTCAGCCAAGTGTTCTTTTGTTAAATAAATTCATTTTTATTTTCCTCATCTCTGAGTCTCCCCTCTATGTCATTCAGAGAAGTTTCATGATCTGCTATTTAAGTTTGACGTTGTAGAAGTTCTTTGAAGATATCAGTTTGTTTTTGGTTATTTTCTTTAAGGTTTTCTAGATTTTCTTTGAAACATCTATTTTCATGGAAAGTTCTTGTGATGTAGTAGATCTCAACTGTATTTCTTCAAGGCAGTATCAGAGTGTGAGTTCTTTGAATTAATCATTTTCACAAAGAAGAATAATCTCCAGATTAATTTGACAGGAAATTTTTGATGAAATGCCACCAAAGTTGTTGAAGAAGTAGTCCAAGTGTTTATCTGTAATATTTGATTATTTTTGTTTGGAAAAAAAAATTCCCTGTTTTTTTTAAGATAATTTTGTGGAGCTCTAAAAAAGTGCTGATTTCAGATGGCCATCTAGGCTCTGCCCCCTCTATACTGAGTTATTTAAGCATCCAAAAGATGGCTAAAATTAGATCTGATGAAGGGTCAATCTGATCCAAAAGCACTTATCTATTTTGGAGTCTGTCACTGTTTTTAATGTTAATATTAAAGAGTTTTACTTTTTAAGATGCTTAAGATGTTTGTGTCCTTTCTACCCTTGCCGTGACAACTGTATTGTTCTATTTTGTATATACACCATTCTCCAGAATAATCCGGCACACATAAACATATAGAGTGTCTCATTTTAGAGGGAACCTAAAATAAATGAAAATATGAAAAAGTAATATTAATACACCCCCTGTTAATTATATATACTAACTCCAAGATTACACAACAGTGGAGTAAGGGCAAATTCCCTTACCCCACTGCAGAGCGATCCCATAGAAAGGCTGTTGGCAAAAACTCCATTTGAAAGAATGTTAGCTCATACAAGGGTTTGCATTTTTTTTATAATAGTAAAAAGCATTTGGTCATATGAGTGCTCACACTTTCAGATTGTAACTTGTAACCATATATAGTCTCTCAGAAACGAATACAAACACCAACAGCAAAGTCCACAGCAGAGAAATGACAGGCTGCAGCAAACTGTAGTTTAAAGTCTTTTAATAACCTTTAAAACCCAAAAAACATTGAATATATCTATGTTTTTTGGGTTTTAAAGTTTATTAAAAACTTTAAACTACAGTTTGCTGCAGCCTGTCATTTCTCTGCTGTGGACTTTGCTGTTGGTGTTTGTAACCATATATACCACTCTCAAGAATAACCCAGCACTCATATACATATGGAAAAAATAATTTATCTTTTCCTACATGAGTGTTAGAATGGAATATATACTTTTTTATGCACCACATTAAGGACTGTTGTCTAATGCAACTATTTGGTGTTTTATATATAGGATTATGAATGGGTCACTGATCATAACCTGCTTATTATGAAGACATGGATGCCAGGAAGTTCACCTAGAGAACAAATCTCAAGAGGTGAATCTTTGTATCCATGTCAAGAACATATAATAAAGGATCATAGTTCTTTCTAGTGCATGAAGCAAGCTTTATTTGCACCATGTACTACTGGTTACAGAACGAAAAGTGCTAAGAGTTTTGCCAGCTTTCAAAACTGTAAAGCATTTACAAGTGCTATAAGAAAGGCAGTAACAAATGCATCGGTGGTACGGTGGTAGTGTTGTTACCTCACAGCAAGAGGTTCTCCCATTTGATTCTCGGCATGTCTTGGGAGTGCCTTCTGTGTGGAGTTTGCATGTCCTCCCCATGGTTGGGTAGTGTTCGAAAGACATGCATGCGTAAATGGACGTGCCTTCGTTGAAGGTTGGGTGTTGAGCTGGCACCTCGGCGTTTTGTAAAAATCTACTGCCAATCATTAGCGGACCGGAGTTTCGCTGTGGCGACCCCTCTCCGGGAAAAAGCTGCAAAGACAAACAAACAATCAGAAAGGCAGTAACACATTGTCTTATGTTACATAAAGTCAGATAAAATGACAAAGATCACCAAAACATCTGGTAAGTCCGCCTCACATCCAGGAACCTTATAGTAGGTGTTTTTTAGTTATCACACCTTTTTGAAGGAACATGTTGTCACCTTAGTGTTAAATAGCCTGTAGTGAATGGAGTTTTGTGACACCTTGTCTCTGTCTGGAGACAGACTAGGAAATAATTACTAGTTGTGCACATCAGTTTATTTGGACTTTGTTTTGTTAGTATTCTTTATGTTTTTTATTTTAGTTTGGATTGTAAAAAAATGACTTGTGTTACATCAGGCTAGCTTTTATTTGAAGGCTAGGCTCATTACTATGTTTGAGTTTATCAGTCATGATTTATGATCCTTTGTGCTTTTTATGTATATATTAGTTCTTCATGTGTTAAAGTTATTATTGAAAAATTGATCTGAAGAAGCCCAGTTGGTGGACAAAAACGATTTATCATGAACTTAAGCTGAGTTATTCCATTGGCTAAGCCTGTATGAGTTTGTTTCTTCAGTACCTTCATAGAAGAGGAATTAACATCTGAAGTTTTGGGCTGTTCATTACTGTTGCTTGATATAATTTAAGTGCTTTTACCTTTCGTTTTTCACAGATAACAAGGAAGTGAAGTCAGTTCTCTACCTTAACACTGGGGACACCTATCTCCTTGTATCTTTGTTATGGTTTATGTTACACAAATTCTGGGACACATTATCGGCACACACAGCATATAGAAACAAAATTATTTTCATTTTGCCATTGTCATTTGCTTGTCAGTACTGGCAGATTTAACTGCCTAGCACAACACCTGATCTTGACAATTGAAGCAGAGTATGATTAGCATTTGTTAAGATTGTGTCTCCTGCTATAGAAGTGTTTAACTGATTCATGTTTTTTTAGATATTGGAGCGTAATCACTGCTCTCAATGCACTACATGCAATATTACACACACATATATTATAAACAGAGACACAAAAAGAGAAAGTACATAATTATATGTTCGCTATGCTATAGATGTAAATCGAGAAATTGACATAGCAAAGATGGGAATGACTGACCAGTAAACAATACTTGCACTGAGAAGTGCTTTAGTTGGGACAGGGGGACAACAGTATTTAATAATACTTTTCAGGTCCTGTAGTAGTGAAGGGATGCAGGTGAGACTGTTAAGGAAGATAACTTCAATAATTCCTGGTTGTGATTCTAGGAGGATGGAAAAGGTGAAGACGGAAGGAGTATAAAAGCGAAACCTGACCATAATCTGAAGCTTTACTGAAGATGAGAAGAAAATGTTAAAGAAAACTTGCAACGTGTATAGGTTTATGTCTGTTTGTCCCTGTCTGTATTATCATACTCTGAGAAAAATTAAATATATGGTAAAGTAGCCGTAAGGATACTGGTCAGCATGCCTTTTAATAAACAAAGATAAATTCCACTTTGGTTTTAAAATTCAAATAAGATGTTTGAGGCAAAAAGTCAAATCCTAAGTAAATAAAAATAAGTGGAAAAGTGAGAGAGAAAAAAAATGGATATAATTTTTGTAATATAATGACTGCAACTAATACATCTGGAAAGTACGCAGAATGCAAAAGTTTAAAAAAAAAAAAAAAGAACGATCTCAGTCAGGTAAAATGGGGAATATGATATTCCATAGTGTTTTAACAGAAAAAAACGGGCCTAGGAGATTAAGTGAGGACATGATAAGAGTGACAGTGCAACAGAAGTAACTATTAAAACATCAGTTTTGAGATTGCTACTTGTGCTAAGTTTTCACAGAAGAGGAGGGGCATAGCTCAAAGCGTGACACTAGATGAAGACTAACATGTAAGTTATTTTTATGAATATAAGGCTGAAATTAATTCTGTTGTAAATATGCTGAAAGATAAAGCATAGAGTAAAACGTTTTCTTGAATATATGTATAGAGTTTAGCAATGTAAAATGTGCATTCATACTGTATGTATAACAGACAGGCTTCTCTTCACAGCATAAAAAAGAAAAAGCCTAACAAAGCAATATTGGAAAGCAAGGCTAACATGATTTTCTCATGTTTGCAGAACAAATATCTATTAACAGACATCTTTTTTTATAAACTCAGCAATACGTGAAGTTTTTTCAGAAGGAACAGAACAGATGTTTCCTTTCATATATCTGTTATTCTGATTGCGTGCATTTGTGCATTTTCACATCAGCAGAACTGCTGACAGAACAATAGAAAAGTCTAAAAACAGACATTATGTGATTTCCCACAGAAGAACAGAAAAACATACCAAGAGGAAATAACAATCTATGTGCGTGACTAGCACTCCATATAACAATTGTAGTAGTTCAGTTATGTGAGAAAGGGATAGAGAGAGGTATTTTGTAGAAGTCATCATTCATATCTGTAATGAAGAAAAACTTTGTAAATATATGCTACAAACTAACAGAAACAGTATGTGTCATTTGTTATAAAATAAGTTATCTGTAACTGTGCTTATAGCGGAAAAATATATTTCTTTATCAGTGTGCAATTTGAAAGGTTTGGTGCTTTAAACAGACTACAGATGGAGTCATGCAAAGCTCTGTGTCTCTGATTCAACAGTAAACTGACTGTGTGTCTTAAGAAGACTTTGGATCCAGCACAGCATAGGAGCAGAGCACACAAATTAAAATAAAATTTGCAATGGTGACCCCTGACAATGTTCCTAGCCTGTATCCAAAAACAGGGGGAGTGAGTGGGTAATGCCTTGTATAAGGTCACTCCTGTAAAAGCACAGTAACTAACATTTACGTGAAGTGCTTCAGATTTCTACAGTTTTCTACAGTTTGTAGCAATACAGTTCATTAGATGTCTAAATCCAGTGAGACTGCATTGCAGAAAGGTTAGCAGTTCCATAAATTCTCCAGAAAAGGTACACTGGAAAGTTGCAAGACTGAAACTGCCAGTTTTGCTGTAACAACTTCACAAGTGACTACAGAGACTTTTCAACCATCTACAGCAAAGCAGCTTGGCCATCTGCCTCTCTGTTGACTGGTAAGAAAATGTTCTGGGTTACATACAGTATGAATGCATTAGAGGTAATAATAATAATAATAATAACAGAATGAAATGTATATACTGCATATTAGCAAATGTAAAACATTATTAGTGCAAGCTAATATTAAGGCATTATGCAAATGGAGTGCAAGTTAATAGTAAGGCATTATGCAAATGGATTACAATATTTTACTGGTATCTGAAACAAAATCATGTGTGGTATAAAAAATGTTTATTGTGTGTACAATGTCATAAAAATACAGTGCATGCCACTATTCAAAGGTTAGACTGCACAGACAAAAATTGTAATGGTAAAGAACCAAGAAAAGTTAATATGCTGACATTATATTCAGATGTTAGACAATTATGTTCTGTCACCAGATGTAAAAGGTTTATTTCAGAGTTGCAACAACAGTCAAATCAGTTACTGATAGAACCTCTAGTACATTTTGTTACAAAAGAATGTAATAAGCTTCTAAAAGACAGACACAGTGAGTTCAGGAAGTTTAGACAAGTTATGCATACATTTTTCAAAATTGCTTAGGAGTTTCAGATTCAGCAGAACAGGCTCCTGATACATATCAGAAAGACCATGCAACATTACAGGAAACTCTTCAACAGCAGTTGCAGGATAAAGGAACTAAATTAGCTGAACTGACAAAGGCTGACTTGTGTTTTGAAAATGGTTAAGCATCCATGCTAAGATCTGATGTATGGACAAATCATTCTTAAATGTTTTACTTTCATTCAGTAAAAGCAAGACATTTATCAGTAGTACAGTAAAATAGACCATATACCTGCTATTCTTATAGCATAGTCAAAAGGTACACACCAATTTTAGTGTATAACAATTAAATAAAAATAGTCACATGAAATAGTTCTAGTGCATAAAATTAAATGAAAATGTTAACAGTAAAGATATAAAGATACAAGACAGACATGCATGTATTGTATTTTCATCTAAAATACATCTGTTACAATACACAAGAATAACAGGCAGACAACAGCAAATATAAATAATGTAAATATAAGCATGTGTTAAGCTAATATCTATTTGTTTTTACATTTCTTATATAATTGTATAGTAACACCACACCAAACAGTTAAAGTTCTGAATTTTAAAAGGAAATAAAATCACAAATAGTATTAGTCAAACAGTCGTTGTAAAATGAATGGCAGGGCAGTTAAATAAATAAAAAATACTGAAATCCATGTAAGCTAATTATAAAATAATGTCTGTTTATGTAGTATAAATGCATAGTTATGCAAATCACAATCAAATTAAATGAAAAATGCCAAAATAATTAGCTATAGTTTCTAGAGTATAAAATGTGAGCTTAGACCTTCATAGACTAGATAAATAGTTACAGGAAATGTTGAAAAGATAAGATAAACAAGACTGATTGCCAGACAAGTAGTTTGAGTTTTTCTAAAGCATCATTGTTATTAAAACATAATTGTTAAAATGTTCACATGCAACACTATTTGGTAATTGTAATAAAATGTCACAATTGTGCATAGATGTCACTGATAATCTGTTTGCAAGTAAATGTTAAAAGAAAAAAAAACCTCAGTTGCATCAAGTACAGCCAGCCAATGGGCTATAGTATACATACAGTTCAAATCAATTGTGCAGGAGGGTAAATACCTACTAGTGGCAGTAAACAGCAAAAGCTTTTTAAAAATAATCAAATCAGATAAAAGTCCACAGTTTGTTAGTAACCTACTAAAGTAAATGCACGGCCAAAGTGTTGACCTGACATACATTCTATTCTCACAGCATAAAGCAGGTAAACAGTGCTGCAGTACTACAGGGGGAGATGTACTTTCTGAGTTTTATACTGACTTTATAAGCAGTACAGCACAAGGGTCTGAAATAAAGCTACAGAAACAAATAAACAACAAGGGTCTGAAATAGAGCTATAGGAAGAAATAATATTTCATTCCTTCTTGACAATACTCTTTTAGGGGGGGAAGGAAAAAAACAGGTATTAATGCATAAGAAATATTGGTAAATAGATTAAATCTGAAAGTCCAAGATATGTTATGCTAGTTATTATTGTACTGTTTAGTATTAAATTGTATTTGCAACATGTTAAACTGCAAAGCTATACAAGAAATGATTTAAAATTGCTTTATTAAAGCTATACAAGAGAGAGTAAAGATATGCAAAATGCATAAATGTTTCTAATAGCAAAAATGGTCACTATTTTTAATATGTTTTTGGCAAAACAATGTTGGTAATAATAGGACGTATGCCTTTGGAACCAATTCCACTAGATATTTCTAAAGAGACATAAACATTTTCCAAGATTTTGCTTAGTATTAATGTTATTAAATTTGTAAGAGTAGACTAAATGTACTTTACAGTCTTTGTATGTACAAATGCAAACAAGTTCATTACAAATGCAGAAGAATTCAGTACAAATGAAATTAATGTCTAGCAATGAAACTGGTTTTTGGACCACCATTTTATCTGTATCATCAGTATTTGTTATCCCAGCTAAAAAAAATATATTAAAATATTGTATTTATACAGCTAATGGACTAATATGTAAATAGCATTCTTCAGAGTACACTTCACTGTCAACTAAAGTGTATGGACAGTTCAGAGACATGACCACAATGTTATGGTTACAATGACATTCAAACTGTATATTTTCAGTAGTCTATAAATACTGCGGTGGTGGTGCTGCGGTAGCGTTGTCGCCTCACAGTTAGACGTTGCCCGTTCGATTCTCAGTTAGACCATCTTCTGTGTAGCAACAAGGGTGAATGGGCGTTCCTTCGTTGAAGGTTGTGCATTAGGCCCAGCAAGCCAGTACGTAAAAATCTACTGCCAATCATTAGCGGACCAGAGTTCTGCTGTGGTGACCCCTAACCAGGAAAAGCCAAAAGACACAAACAATTTTCAGTAGTGTATAAATGCTTGCAGTAGCACATGGTTCTTGTCTCTTATAGTTAATTCAGCAGTTGCAAAGAGTTAATAAAAGATTTCTAAATCATAAATTAAATTCTGTGATTGCAAAAGAACAATCAAGTTAAAAAATAAAACTAAAGCAGACACAGCTCATTATTGATTACATATTTTCACAAAATGGTCTGCAAAAGAAAAAGTTAAATACATTCAGTTTTGGTAGTAATACTTAATATCATTGTATTAACTATGTAAAATTGCATTTTGACTTGTATCAAAAGAAGACTAAAGGTTTTGTTTCTTAATGTGTTTTCTATATAATGTGATCAGAAATATATATCAGTATAAAGTGTTTTGAGTATGTTTAAAAATAGAGGGAATTGTTAGATATTATGAATATAAGGCTGAAATTAATTCTGTTGTAAGTATACTGAAAGATAAAGCATAGAGTAAAAAGTTTGCTTGAATATATGTATAGAGTTTAGCAATGTAAAATGTGCATTCATACTGTATGCATAACAGACAGGCTTCTTGTCACAGCATCAAAAAGAAAAAGCCTAACAAAGCAATATTGGAAAGCAAGGATAACATGATTTTCTCATGTTTGCAGAACAAGTATCTGTTAACAGACATCCTTTTTTATAAACTCAGCAATACGTGATGTTTTTTCAGAAGGAACAGAACAGGTGTTTCCTTTCATATTTCTGTTATTCTGATTGCGTGCATTTGTGCATTTTCACATCAGCAGAACTGCTGACAGGACAATAGAAAAGTCTAAAAACAGACATTATGTGACTTCCCACAGAAGGCCAGAAAAACATACCAAGAGGAAATAACAATCTATGTGCGTGACTAGCACTCTGTATAGCAATTGTAGTAGTTCAGTTATATGAGAAAGGGACAGAGAGATGTATTTTGTATAAGTCATCATTCATATCTGAAATAAAGAAAAACTTTGTAAATATATGCTACAAACTAACAGAACAGTACATCATTTGTTATAAAATAAGTTATCTGTAACTGTGCTTATAGCTGCAAAATATATTTATTTATCAGTGTGCAATTTGAAAGGCATGGTGCTTTAAACAGACTACAGATGGAGTCATGCAAAGCTCTGTATCTCTGATTCAGCAGTAAACTGACTGTGTGTCTTAAGAAGACTTTGGATCCAGCACAGCATAGGAGCAGAGCACGCAAATTAAAATACATTTTTCAGTACGCAGAATGCAAAAGTTTAAAAAAAAAAGAAAGATCTCAGTCAGGTAAAATGGGGAATAAGATATTCTGTAGTGTTTTAACAGAAGATACCGGGCCTAGGAGATTAAGTGAGGACAGGATAAGAGTGACAATGCAACAAAAGTAACTATTAAAACGTCAGTTTTGAGATTGCTACTTGTGCTAAGTTTTCACAGAAGAGGAGGGGCATAGCTCAAAGCGTGACACTAGATGAAGACTAACATGTAAGTTATTTTGCTGTGAAGTGTCCTTTACTAAATTATATAGCTAAAAGTGTGGTGATACCAGATTAGTGTGATGTACATGCTGGATTGATTGTGCCTGCATAAACCCTAAAAGGATTTCCCATTTATAAAGTGGCAGTGTAATTCTGACTCTGATCCTGACAAATACATTCATCTTTCTGTGCTATGAATTTGATTGCAACTTGTATAGGAATTAAATTCAGTTAATTTTATTTTTTTTATTTTATTTTACATTTGTTGACCGGGCTTGTCTAATCGGATACATGCCCATTTTCAGTAGAGGCCCGGGGAGAAAAGCTCCACTACAGCAATTATACAAATATACAGAACTGAAAGAAAGTGACATAAAAGAATAATATTTAAAAACTAGTACATCATAGTTACCACTTTAAGTAGATAACCAATATGAAACAGAGTGACTTGAAAAAGTAAGTACATATATGTAACGTATGAGAAACTTAGACAACAGCAGAAATAAGGAAACATTTCTACATGTAAAAATTGATCATATTAGAAAAACTAAATTTTAAAACTATAATGAAAAAATAATGAAAAAAAATTTTTTTTAATCAGAGAATTAATGTTATGGTCATGTGAAGGTGGTGAGTAAGAGAAGGAAATATCAGTCAGGATTAATATATGGGCATATCCATTGTGAAGTATGAAAGTTTCTAAGTTGCTTCTTAAAAAGAGGTGTGGATGTTAGGGATGTTAGCTTAATAGGAAGCTTGTTCCAAGAGTTTCCAATGGTATTAGCAAATAGACAGTCTCCAGATTTGTTATTAGGTTTAAGGGTGGCTACTAGTACCTTATTAGCGGAGCATAGGGATGACAGATTTTTGTATGGGTTAATGAGGCTACAGAGGATGGGAGTATTTGTAGGATGATGCAGGATCTTCTGAGTTATAGTTAGCTGTTGAAAAAGAAGTTGGTTTAGCAGTTCCAACCATCCTTTCGTTTTCAGATTTTGGCAATGGTGGGTCCGGAATGGGGAACCAGTAGAAAATCTGGCAATGTTATTATAAGCGGTGGCCAGCTTATTTAGATTATTTTTGGATAGGTTAGTGTAAATTGGTAATGCATAGAGAAGGGTTGAAATTAGGTGTGTTTGGGTGATAGTAATCCTGGCAGAAGGTGTAAGAAGGTTTTAAGCCTATAAAGGAAACCAAGTTTCCTATTGACTGATTTAATGGTTAAGTTTATATGAGTGTCAAAACTAAGATTGTTATCGATTGTAACACCTAAAAGTTTAGTTGTTGTTTCAGGTACTATTTCAGGGCCATTATTTGATACTACTGAGAAATTGATGGGCGAGACTTTTGGGTGGGGGTAAATAATAGTTTTTTTTAGGGTTTAGTAGGAGACAACATTTGAAGAACCAGTTTTCCACTATGGTAAATGATTTTTGGGTGCTAGACTGCAGTTCAGCTTGAGATGCTGCAGCACAGATTAATGTAGAGTCATCGGCATATTGTATGCAGGTGGTTTGAGGGAGGGATGTTTTCAGGCCATTGATGAAAATGGAAAAAAGGAGGGGTCCCAGAATAGAGCCTTGTGGGACTCCTAGGGAGATAGGGAGCTGGGTTGATAGGTTATTTTCCCAGAGGACTGCTTGTTGTCTGTTTTCTAGGTAGGACTTAAACCATTTGATTGTCTGAGTCTCTATTGAAAGTGTTGTAAGTGTCTCTAATATTAGGTGATGATTCACCATGTCAAAGGCTTTGGAGAGCTCTAAAAAGAGAGCTGAGGAGAGTAGGTTGTTATTATGATTTTTATTAATACAGTCTGAAAAGGATAGGAGTGTGGTTGTGGTGCTATGAAATGGCCTGAATCCGTGCTGGCAGTCTGCTAATAGATTGTTTTGAAGGAGATGATCAAGTAGTTGCCGATGAATGCATCTTTCCATTATTTTTGCTAATGGAGACAGTAGAGCTATGGGATGGAAGTTAGAGAGTTCAGTTGAGTTGCCTCCCTTATGTAGTGGGATAATATGCAAGACTTTCCAGAGAGATGGGGTAGAACCTTCTGTGATGGTTCTGTTTATTAATATAGAGATAGGGTAAGCAATTACATCAGCTGCAATTTGCAGAAATTCAGCTGGAAGGAGGTCAGCTGAAGGTGAACATGGTTTTAGTTTATGAAGTAGGGTATGGATGAGAGCTGTTGGAACAGCCTCAGTTGTAAGGCAGGAGGTATATTGGTTAGAGAGCATGTGTTAGAGATGCAGGCAGGAGATAAGGTATTTGATAAGGCTTGGACTGTTTCAGAGAAAATATTGTTAAAAGTATTGGCAATTTGGCTTGGAGAGTCCTGAGTCAAATTAGATGGAGTAGGAGTTTTGGCACGACCTGGATGTAGTAGGCTATTTATGCCTGTCCAGAATTTTTGTCGGTTTAAATGTTGGGCTTGCTGGATTTTCAGGTAATATTTTTTTTTATCTTGGAGTATTAATTTTTTGTAGCATTTCTCAGCTGTCTAAAGGTATCGTGATCTTTTGAGTTTTTAGTATTTCTCCATTTGGACCAGATTCTATTTCTCTGAAGCATTTTTTGCCTTGTTTCTTTTGTGAGCCAAGGTGCAGGTTTTTTCCTAGTTCTGACTGTGCGTGAGGGGGCATGGTGTTCTAGGATTTGTAAGAATTTGGTGTTAAAGCAAGAGGCTGCTTTGTCAAGAGGTAGATATTTTAGGGGTGACCAGTTGCAAGCTTTGAGTTCTGCTTGGAAGCTAGCTGGGTTAAAATTTTTTTTGTTCTGGGTAGTTTTAAAGATTGGTTGGATATAAGGGATTTTGTCTAGTTATATAGGTAAGGGAGTGGTCACTAATATTGTCTGGTAGTATACCAGTTTTATAAGAGAGGGGGTTGCTGTTAACTAATATCCAATATAAGGTGGCTTGCTTAGGGGAGGTGATAGTTTGATTAAAGCCATAAAGGTTTATGTGAGTAGTTGGTTTGACAGAGGTACAGCAGTTCCAGTCTATGTTAAAGTCACCAAGGAGTATGGTTTCTTGTGGGAAGGATGTGGAGAGCCAGCTAAGGATATTTTCTAGAGAGTTAATGTTATTGCCTGGAGGGATGTAGGAGCAAATTATGTATAGTGATTTCTTAGTGTTAATCTGGAACTTAGTAAATAACAATTCAGCATTGTTGGGAGAGGGAGGTTATAAATCTACTTGTATGACCTGTAATTCAGATTTATACAGTATTGCTACCCCTCCACCCTTTTTATTCAGATGGTCAAATCTCAGGATGTTGTAACCTGGTGGGATTATATCATTGTCCTTAGTTACTGGTTTGAGCCAGGTTTCTGTTAGACAGAGGATGTCAAAGGAGTGTAAGTCTAGGAGGGCATGGAGTTGGGTAATTTTATTATTTAGGCTATGTATATTGAGGTGACCTAAGAGAAGAGAGTTTTCGGTACTAGGGAGGATGTGAGAGGTGATGAGATGGGAGTAATTGGGATCAGAGATGGAGTTGTTTGGACCTGGGTTTGGTTGAATATTACCATGTAGTAGTAGATGCTGTAGAGGACTATGTGACTGTTTTAAAAGTTTACAGAAAATGATGATAGATTTTCTAGTTTGGTGATACTTTATATGGGATAGTCTGTGATACTGTGGTAGAAGGTAGGTTGTTGAGGATGTTATATTACTAAAGTTTTGTGGGGTTAGTAGAGTATGCAGAATCGTTTGTTTTAAGGGGTGATGAAATCTAGTACAGCTTAGATATTCATAGCAAGTAAGGGAATATGATAGAACTAGAGGGGTAAGGATTAAGAGAAAGAGGAGCATGTAGGCGAGTACTAACCTGCATATGGTAGCCATGGCGGGGAGAAATTAGTTGCTAGTAGGTGGGGGATATGGGTTAATAGAGAGGAGGTTTAAGGGTGGAGTTATTAAGTGGTAGATTAGGTAGTGGGTGGCTGGCAATATGTGATAAGGAGGAAATGGGTGAATTTTTAATGAGATGGAGTGAGCTAATTGGCTGATATGTAGTGGAGGCATGGTTTAGGAAGTAAGTGATAAGGAGGAAGTGGGGAAGTTTTTAATAAGGTGGAGTGAGCTAATTGGCTGATATGTAGTGGAGGTGTGGCTTAGGAAGTATAAAGCTACATGCACTGGGGGTGGGTGAGATTTGGGGGTAGGGTAGGGGAGCGGAGTGAGCCCACAGGGCGAACAGAGCGGGTTTGAACAAGAGAAAGAAGAGTTCACAGAAACAATCAGAGAACCAGTCAGAATACTGCTAGAATCTTAGTAGTTCCAGGTAAAGGGAGTGTGCTAGTAAAAGTATTCAGTAACAAGGATAAAGGACTGCAGTAAGGGAATTAAGGAAAGGAAAGGGGTTCTGATAGTTAACAGTTGCAAACACAGGAAAAAAGGATTATAGAGTGGACAATTATTATTCCAAGAAATAAAGGTAAATAGCCTTTGGAAGCTTATAAAAGCCAAGTTAAGGGAGCCACCTAGTGGACAGCTAGAAGAATTACAGTTAGCTATCAGGGAAAGGCAGAAAACTGAGGGCCAGTTAGTAGAACCAAAATTAGGCCAAATAGGGGGTATGGCTGCTGGGTACTGGGCTCAGGTGGGAGATTTAGTACAAATATATTAATCTAAACAATATGGTTTAATTATTCTTAATAGAAAATAACAATTTAGCTTCACAGCCTGGATGGGATGTCAAACATACTCTCTCAGATTCTTTGGACGGAGGAGAGTTAGAGTATAGGACAGCAACTTCGTTTAACCTAAAACACTCTAAATCTGGTACCCCCAAGTGTCTGGTATCTTGCATGTAAGCATAGAGCATGACATGTCACCAGAATGGGATACTTTTAATAACAAATTTAAACAAAATGCCACCAAGATAGCTAGATAACCAGAAAACATTCATACTTTGCACAATAGTGCCATGAAAAGCTCTTCCAACACAGCTGTACATTGAGTAACAGCTTAATTCTAGCTCTCCCAGTGTAAAAACAGAAACTTAGCAGCGAAGGTCAGTGGACCTAGATTTCTGGGTAAATTTCAGTAAATGGCTACTCAGTGCACTGCCTGACTGCCAGGAAAAAAGAAATACAGAGAACCTGAAGGAAACTCAGTTGCAAAAGGTGACAAAAACACTGACTGGGAAAAGTACTCTAGCTGTTCAGCAAAAAGCAGTGCAAGCTCTAGACATGACTTCCAGTAACCTAGCAGAAAGTATAAGTCAACTGCATATAGACTTGACTAAAATAAATGAAAAACTGATGGACTATGTCAAGTCAAACAATAAACGGCTGAGAAAAATGGAAGAAGCTTTAAACAGATAATCAGATAAGGTGAAAAAATTGCAAACCTCAAAGATTTAAATGAAGAAAATGCTGGCTGAATATGAGACTGAACAAGAAGAGACATTTAAAAATAATAGAATTAGAGGACAGAGCATGTAGGGAAAACCTGAGATTTTCTGCTGTACCTGAGAAGCTGGAAGGAGCACACTGCATTAATTTTATGAAAGCACAGATAAGCAACTGGACTGGTATTCCACAACAAGAATTGTTAATTGAAAATGCACATTGTTTGCATGTTCCAAACCTGGCTATGAGAAAGCAACATATACTTTCAATAGTAAAGATGCAATCGTACCAGCAGATTCTGGCAAAACTGTGGCAGAAGGGAACAATACTAAAAGTGGGAGACAGCAGAGTGTTTGTGGAGAATGACTGCTCATTATAAACTAGGCAGAAGAGTAAATGTATCCAGTTATTCACTGAATGTCGAGAAGCAGGCATGAGATTCAAACTGCTGTACCCAGCTATCTTCAAAATATTTTTTCCCTGGAGGAACAAAATATTTTTTTGATGAAGCACATGCAAAGAAAGAAATTAAAAGTTTGTCCAACAAAAAAAGTGAGATGTGAAACAGAAGGAAATTCAGCTTCCTTTTCTTCTGGTAATAAATACCTGAGAGAGACTGTGCCAGTGAAACATTTTCCATTGTTTCAAAGGAAAATGCTTGAGAGAGGGAAAAAAGCACAAGAGATGAATGGAAGAATCGAGAGTGCTTTAGAAATGAAGCAGAGACAGGCTTCAGGCAAATATTGGACTTTCTTGGACTTTGTTAAAATTGTAGGGGACTCTAAAGCATATGGCCTACTTCATGTCATTAACATTTGAAGAATAAATAAGTAACTTGGAAATTGACAAATGTGGGATTGCAAAGCAATAATTACATTTGTGAAATATGACAAAACAAGAAAATCTGGAAATATAGGACTTTTTGGACTTTGTTAAACTTATAGGGGACTCTAAAACATATGCTCTACTTCATTTCATTAATGTTTGGAAAAATGCTCAGGAGAGGGGAAGAGGAGAGAGAAAGATAACTGTAAGTAAAACATTTTTAATAGTACTATTTAAATAGTGCATGATGTTCTTTGCATGTTATAAAGCAAATGTTTTTTTTAGTTATTTTTAAGTGCAATAGGGATACTAATGTAAATAGATACTCCTGTTTTTTTTTTCTTTTTGTTTCTTCCTCCCTTCCCTCTTTCTCCTTCTTCAGTTTTAAGAAATGTAAGCACTGCAATGTATTAAATAAGATCTGGTTAAAAGAGCATGACAAAAGAAAAATAGTGTGCTTTTTCTCATTCTTGCATAGGGGAATGACTGTGTTAAGGCTATTATCTTACTCTAGTAGTTGTGTCTTTCGGCTTTTTACGGTTAGGGGTCACCACAGTGGAACTCTGGTCTGCTAATTATTGGCAGTAGATTTTTATGTGCTGAGTTGCCAGCCCTGATGCACAACCTTCAACGAAGGTACGCTCATTCACGCATGTCTCCACACAGAAGACGCTCTAGCTGTGAATCGAACAGGACAATGTCTTACTGTGAGGCGACAACACTACCGCAGCACCACCACCGCATTTATCTTACTCTAGTAACAAGCTTTAATAGAAAGCAAGTAAATGAGAAAGAATATTGAATATTATAAAGCTTTCTTTTTTAGTGAACAATTGTGTGTCTGGTTCTCATGTCTCTAGCAGACAATCTGATAAAGAGAAATGGCTTAGATAAAATATTTTCTGAAAGCATTCAAGTGTTTTCCCAGCTGAAACATCTATAATGATAAGACAAAACCAGACAGCACTTAATGGAACTGCAGACTATACCTTTCTTTTAGGTTAGCTCAAGTCTCTGTGTGTGGCTATCAGTTTGGAACATTTGTTCCTATTAGGAGGGTAAAAGTTGAATATTTGCAGATGTACATAGTTTTGTGTGCTATTATTAAATTAATAGGTTTTAGGGGGTATTTTGTGTGTGTGTTGTTTGTTTGAGGGTTTTCAATAAAACAAAAAATTCTGTGAGATGTGACATAGGCTCAAATGAAAATGACAAGACACAACTGTGTAAAAGATTAACCTGCCAAACAGTAAATGCATGTAGCACAAAAGCTGAAACTAGACATTTAACAAAAAAGCTGTTATACATAAAAGGTAGGAATAATAATCTCTCAGGAATATGACACTTTCTATAATGTCTTTAAATGTTAATGGTCTCACATATAAATACAAAAAAGAAACAGTAGTGAATTATATTAAAAATATAGAGTGCAAATAGCTATGCTATGGGAGACACACTTGGGGAAAAAAATGGGCATGTGAATTTGATAAAGAAAGTTTTCAGGATGGTTATTCAGTGAAATACCTGGGGCAAAAGAAGTAAAGACTACTTATATTAATTACAAGAGGAGCTCCATTATTAGTAGAAGAGGATAAAAAGACAATAATGGTAGATTTTAGTACTAAGGGGCTACTGGCAAGGGAGGAGGATTACACCGGCATGTATTTATATTCCACCAAAAAAAAAACTGCTATAATGGAGGTTAAGAAAATTCTGTGAGAAATAATAAACTTTCAGCAAGGAATATTGCATATAGGTGGGGACTGGAATTTGATTTACAGTAGTGAAGATGTGCATGGGGGCCCTGTGATAATGAGAAGTATTGACAGCTATGCCAGAAGAAGTAGGGCAGTGGATGTGTAACATATGCCTGCATAGCTAGCTGGAGTCTTGTAAAGAATTATACATCATTTGTTTATCAAACTGATTTGTAGAGGTGCTTGTGTTGAAAATGTATTTGTAAAGCTGCTTGTGTTAAAAAATGTACCAATAGTGGGTCCTGCTGGACAGAAAAGAAATACACCTGTATGTCAGACTGTACTGTAACTGTTGAAATGAATATATTGTAACAGTGGATACTGGAAGAGACGAGGTTAATCACAGTCCAGCTAACTTTAAAAAATAGTCTGAAATTAAATTACTTGGTTTAGGCCATAAAGATTGAAAGGGCAATTCATATGTGCCTCTAGGATGTGTAGTACATTGGAGTTTTTCCTTGATGGGGTCAGTTATTTGAAGCAACTTTTCAATGAAAGGGGGTACCCAGTGTACTTAGTTAATGATTTAGCTGGGGAGGTAATTGCAGGCAGGGAGACTGTGTATTGCCCTCTTTTAGGTAGTGGGGTGACTCGTGACCCCCTTCTTAAATCATCCAGACAGACCGAACACCAGAATAGCTTTGTGTACACCTTTTCTGGGAATTCATTGAAGGTTGAGCAGTTAATCACAAAATATTGGCCTATACTGACACATCACGATGATTTCAAACAATTCGTCAAGGAACGCCCCCACTTTATTAGAAAAAGAGACATGAACCTTAAGGGCCTTTTTGAGGGTGAATCTGGTTTTGGTTCCACAAATGGTTGTTCGAAACTTGGCATGTATAAGTGTGGCTCATGTAAACAATGTCCTTATGTGCTTAATGAAAATTCTATATTCATTCCATCTAGGAGGTTTAGAGTTAAGGCTGAGCATTTTTACAACTGTGGTACTAAAGGGGACATCTGTTTGGGGTTTTGCACACAGTGCTCCAGTTTTTACATGGGTAAAACTGAGAGAACACTCAGAAGAAGGATATATGAGCACCTCTACGATGTTTCTAAGGAGAAAGAAAACAGTGCTTTTTATAAACATCTTGGTTCATGCCCCAATATGCAACTTAAGTTTTTCATTTTAGATCAGGTCTTGCAGGACAGTAGAGGGGGTGAGTGGGAGGCCCGATTGGAATATAAGGAATTGTGGTGGCAGCTTAAATTAAATGCAACTAAACCCCCTGGTTTGAATGACAGTGTTAGCATCATCATTAAAACTGAGGAGGGCTAAGTTATGATGTTTGTTTCTTGGAAGTGTCGTTTATTTTAACAATATGGAGAATGTTTTGTTTCGAACAATTTTTTAACTACTGCCTATTTTGTGCCTAATGGGCAGTAATGTTTAACCACAATTTTTGAATGGTTCTCAAGGCACATATGAATTTTTTATAAGTTTTTAATGTTGCCTTAAGATATTATAAGTTTGGCTTGTAGTTTGGTTATGTTGATGTATTTGTTTTAACTTTGACAGCATTGTAAAACAACTTTTTAAGTCTCTAACATAACCTGGTGTTTTGCTAGTTTCAATGTCTAATTAGCATATTTTATTAATTGGAGTTCTAGTCACATGATTTGGACTAGAAGGTACTTAAGCACTGAGTTTTTAATGATGGTTTATCTTGATAAAGTTAATATGACTCCAGGCGAAAGCGCTTGATGTAATGTTCTACTTTTTATTTGTTCTTCATTAAAGTCAATTTTGATTCAATGTTGGACTGTTCTGTTCCTTTCAAGCCTTTGGATAATTTACTTTGTTCTTGGTTTGGATCTGCTTTGTTTTGAGTTCCATAAAGATTGTATCTTACAGTTCTGATTGCAATCAGAGACAAAATGTCTGTGAAAACCAGGACTAGGAATCATGCTGTATTGTTCTTAGAGATGAACAGAGTGCTACCGTTGAAGGGTTGAAGCTTTTGAAATGGTTTTATAGCTTCCAGATGCTATAACACATCTCAGCAAAGCTGTGGTGTGTGTGTGTGTGTGTGTGTGTGTGTGTGTGTGTGTGTGTGTGTGTGTGTGTGTGTGTGTGTGTGTGTGTGTGTGTGCATGTGTGTGTGTGTGTGTGTGTGTGTGTGTGTGTGTGTGTGTGTGTGTTATGACACGTGCTAGATTCTGGTTCATTTTCTAGTAAAGGTGGTAGTGTGGGAACCAAAAGTCAGATGACCAGATGTATGTGATGTTATTCTTTAATCCAGCAGTGCAATGATGTTTTAATACTAGATGAGGCAGAAGACTCAGGGCAGTCTGTTTGTGAAACCTGACAAAGAAGGACCCCCTCACCCACTGCATCTTGCCTTGCTCTAGTAAGTGAACTAGGGGACAGTAATTATTTAGCTCAGTCATAAAAATATAGTGAGATTAGTTAAGTATTGTTTTTTTGTGTCTGTGTGAATCTTTCCATCTGTGTTATTTTTAATATTTCCTGTGATTGAAACTCTGTTTTTTATTGTTCATAGATATTTAGTATTTTCATGTTCATTTATTGTTTATTATTAAATATATTTAAACTTTTCATTGTGGCTGATCTTGTAGAGAATATTTTAACATTTGAGAGTACTTGTATTTATTTGGTGATAATGTGGCCACTCCTGAAAGCCTTGCTGCATTGGTCAAACATTATCATTTGTATTAGTATTAATTTTACTCAGTAGAATTGGGTACCCTTGTAAGAGCCTTAGAGTAAGTTGGCTGGTGGCAGTAAAACTACCTTATAGTCTAGGCAAAGGTAGCAGAGCTAGTAAATCTGTGCCAGTCTTTCCCAGGTGTGTGTGTGTGTGTGTGTGTGTGTGTGTGTGTGTGTGTGTGTGTGTGAGGGTGTGAGAAAGTTAAATCTCAGAGTGTGCATGTCAGCTACTTGGAGCAGGGACATAGAGCACTGGTTTGACAGAGACGGTGGTGGAGGACTTGCCTTGGAGCACTTGGCTGAGGGCTCTACTTTATGGCTATGTCAGTGGGGGGATTTACCTGGGGGCCTGGAGGGACAGAGAGGGAAACCCAGCCCCAAGACTGAGTGTGCTGTCTGTGTGCTCTAAAGGGAAATTGTGCTTTGTGCAGAGAGCTGCATGTGATATTACTGTGTGTATCTATTTTTGTTCCAAGTGAACATCCCTCATCGGTGTCAGTGGTGAGGATTCAGGCTCCTTGATTACTGGCCCATTGCAGGGACATCACAGGTCCAAAAGGGAAAGTATAACAAAAGAGGGTACATTTTTGAAAAAGAAATTATGAAAATTTTTGACATGGAAGATGTGAATTCAGTACTAGGAGTTTGGAGTGAATTTACATATTATTCCCCAAGATACAAAAACTAGTCTAGGCTAGAAAGAATTTACAATTCACAGGAACATGTGCATTTAATTTAAGGTCTTAATATGTACCCAATAACATTTTCTGATCAAGCATCAATAATAACTAAAAATAAAAACACAGGGAAATAAAATAAAAATGAGACACTGGTGCTTTGCCACCTATCTGTTGAAAAGAGAGGAATTTAAGGAATGGGTAATGGAGATTAATCAGGAGCTATTAGAGAAGATAGAAATTTCCTCTGAAAATATAGCTAGGGAGTGGGATAAAATTAAAGTGGAGTTTAAAAATAGTGTGGAAATAAAATAAAGGGAGATATGGTTAAGAAGTAACAAGAATTATTTAGAGACTGACAAGTATTAAAATATTGAAAAATACTGGAATCTCACAGAACAAGAGGAGCAGCTGCAAAACGCTAAACTGAAAATAACGGATTGCCTCGATAATATGCTTGAGTTTAGAAAGACATCTGTTCAGCAACTGTTTTTTTGATAATAACTCTAGAGCACAAAACTTTTAGCACAATGACTCGGGTAACAGAAAGTAGAAAGGCTGTCACTATGCTTAGGGAGCCTGTAACAAGGAAGATAAGGGATCCTGTAGAAGTATTAGAAATATTTTGGAAGTTCTGTGAAAGTCTGTGTAAAGCAGAGAAATGTGGAAATCAAGAAATGGTATAAATGGAAATGTTTATGGAAAAATTAAATATGCCAAGGTTAGAGGTAGAGGAGGCTCAATTACTAACAGGTTAGATCAGAGTAGATGAGGGTCTATATTATATGAACGAAAGTTCATAATATCAAACGCTCTAAAGAGCGAAAATGCCGGACCTCGAACTCCTTATTGTGGGGGGGTGCTCCCCCCACACCCCCAGCTAAATATATATACCAACTCCAAGAGTGCACTACAGTGAGGAAAGGGCAAATATTCTGACCTTCACTGTACTGCGATCCCACAAGAAGCACTTCGGGGTCTGGCATTTTCGTTCTTCACAGCGTTCAATATTCTGAATATAATATAGACCCGGAGATGAGATAAAAATGGTGATGTGTAATAAATCTACAGGAAAGTCTCCAGGAATAGATGGTATTTCTGTGGAAGTTTGGAAGCTAGGAAGGAAAAAAACTGATAAAGATCTGGAAGGTTTTTCAAACAGTATTTTAAGAGAAGAAGTACCAACATCCTGGAATAATGTGGTGGTGGTGGCTATAATACCTAAAGAGGGTAAAGATCCATCAGACCCAGTTTCATACAGGCCCATTTCAACACTAAACCATGATTATAAAGTGTTAATGTCTATAATGGCTAAAAGAGTGGCAAAAGTGATGCCAACATTGATATAGATATGGATCAGTGTGGCTTTGTGGAGGGAAGGTAAACATTTGACAATATTAACAGAACATTGATGAACAAGAGGTAAGCAGAATGTAAAAAAATACCACTGTTGGTGGGTCTTAATGCAGAGAAATCATTTGACAGGGTAATCTGGGACTTTATGAGCAAAACAATGGAAGCATTTGCATTCCCTGATAAAATTATGAGGTTGATTAGGAGGATGTATGAAGGGATCAGAGATGAAAATTAAAGTGGGTGGAGTCCTCTTTGAAAATCTTTGAGCAGAAGTGCCAGCTGGGGGCATCCTCTCTCTTCTTTGTTATTTGCATTATATTTAGAACCATTGGCAAATGTACTCATAAATGTACTCATAAATTCAAGGATATAATTGGTATGGTAGTCAAAAAAGCTGGCTCTATTTGCAGATAACATTGTTTTACACTTGACAAAACCAGAAAGGGACATTACAGTGTTGTGGAACATTTTGAGACAGTTTTAAATCTTTTCAGGATACAAAAATGAATGAAGCTAAAACAAAGACAATAGTGGTAAATTATGTACCCACATACAAATTGGTTCAGCAATATCCATACTTATGGGGACATGATAAAATAAAGTATTTAAGAATATGGATTAAAAATGATTCTGGTGTGGCAGCTAAGGATATGTGGGAAGAGACTAAAAAGATAATACAAAAAGTGACAAAATGGAAGCTCTGTTATATGGATATTGATAGTAAGATACAAGCTGTTAAAATGTTTTTAGTACCTTTAGTCTTATACACAAGTCAGGCATATTTTTATCAATCAGAGGAGAAGTTGTGAATAGCAATTAATAAAGGATTTTATCTGAGAGGGGAAGATGGCAAGAGTCAAGTGGGATAAGCTGATTTTTCCACTAGAACAGGGAGTATTTCAAAGCAATACAGTTAAGGCTCCTATACATAGCACAAGCATATATCCCCTCAACAGCCCATAGGAGACAGAATTTAGGGATAGGGCCTCTGCGTAAGACATTTTACTTACTCTCTGTATCCTTTTAGTGACCAACCTCTGTGGACATTCCAGTTGTTGGATATGCCTGTTTAGGCACATATCAAAGGCAATGTACTCAATGATAGGTCTGATGAATGCCAAATACAGTGGAACTATGACTTCCTTGGACCTAGATGCCATACCTTTGTTTATAAGTTGCACAACATAGAATGATTTCCACACTACTGTAGACAAGTGATGGTGAAAGGTTAGATTACAGTCTATGTGTGTCCCTAAGTCCCTGACTACTGGGTCAACTCTAAGGTGTGTGCTGTCAGTATGATAGTTACCAGGGGTGCATGACTTCCCCAAGGATACTATTATGCATTTCTTGGCATTTAGTTGTAGTCCATGGCTCTGGCACCAGTTATATATCTATGTCAGCCCTTCCTAGAGAGCATTTGTGTCAGTTTGGGATTAAATGACCACTCCTAATTTGCCATCATCTGCAAATTTATCAGCCAGAGACCATTGACATTGGCCTTGACTTCAGAGAAGTAAATGCCAGAAAGGAGCGGACCAAGGACCAGTCACTGTGGGACTCCATTTGTGACTGGCTTCTTAGTAGGGGTGGACTCTCCAATCCTAACTTCCTGGGACCTGTCTGTGAGCCAGTTGGCTATCCACTGGGTGACATACAGGTTTGTACCTAACATCTTGAGTTTGTCAACAATGCCTGAGTGGGGCATTGTGCCAAAAACCTTGGCCAAGTCAAGGTAGGTAGTGTGAACCATTTTGCCATCATCCATTGCTTTGGTGACCTTCTCAAAGAAGTCCACCAGGTTGAGTAGGCATTGCATGTCCTTGATGAAGCCAAACTGGGTTGGTTCTAATGTCTGGAGGCTTACTATATCACTGTTGATCATTTCTATGATAATTCCTTCCATGGCTTTGCATATAAGACTAGTGAGATTTATGGGTCTGTAGCTTCCAGGATCTGTAGATGGCCCACCTTTGTGCAGAGGGATGACTTGCTGTTCTCCATTCATGAGGTACAAAGTCTGTTTAGAGGCTACAGTTAAATAGCAGTTCCAGTGGGCCTGATAGGTCATGTTTTATGCTATTTAGAAGACATCCTGGGATATTCCAAGGTCTGGGTCCATTGATGCAGTGCTCTTGGCCTTAGAGAGAGCATTAAGGATCTGTTCTCTAGTGATAGCATTACTGAAAACTGCTCGATGCTAGATGTCTAAACAAGAAAATGCCCATCCCTGAGGCCTTTGTGACCCTTGAGCATATAAATATCTTTATAATTACTGAAAACTGCTTAATGATAGAAGTCTAAACAAGAAAATGTCCATCTCTGGGCCCTTTGTGACCCTTGAACATATGAATATTTTTATTATTACTGAAAACTGCTCAATGCTAGAAGTCTAAACAAGAAAATGTCCATCCCTGAAGCCGTTGTGGCCATTGAACATGTGAATATCTCTATAATTACTGAAAACTGGTTTCAGTGTAGAGACAGAATGCCTTGTCTCTACTTAGGTTAGCATCTGTCACTAATTCATGCCTTCTGGTGAGGGTGGGGGCATTTCCATATTTGTATTTAGTTCCATTACTCCACAAAAATTTTGCATGAAAATAACCTTGAACGTGCTAACAATAAACAAAACTGATTATCATGTTACTACTAACTGTAGAACCCCTTCTGTGTACACTGTTACCAGTTATAGTTCTGTGTACACTGTTACCCATTATACTTCAGTATACACTGTTATCCTTTATACTTCATTGTACACTGTTACCCATTATACTTCTGTGTACACTGTTACCTGTTCTACTTCAGTGTACACTGTTACCTGTTATAGTTCTCTGTACACTGTTACCCGTTATACTTCAGTGTACACTGTTACCCCTTATACTTCAGTGTACACTGTTTACCCCTTATACTTCATTGTACACTGTTACCCATTATACTTCTGTGTACACTGTTACCTGTACTACTTCAGTGTAAACTGTTACCCGTTATAGTTCTCTGTACACTGTTACCCATTATACTTCTGTGTACACTGTTACCTGTTCTACATCAGTGTAAACTGTTACCCGTTATAGTTATCTGTACACTGTTGCCCATTATACTTCAATGTACTGTTACCCCTTATACTTCATTGTACACTGTTACCCATTATACTTGTGTACACTGTTACCTGTTCTACTTCAGTGTACAGTTACCCGTTATAGTTCTCTGTACACTGTTACCCGTTATACTTCAGTGTACACTGTTACCCGTTATAGTTCTCTGTACACTGTTACCCATTATACTTGTGTACACTGTAACATGTTCTACTTCAGTGTACACTGTTACCCGTTATAGTTCTCTGTACACTGTTACCCATTATACTTCAGTGTACACTGTTACCTGTTCTACTTCAGTGTTCACTGTTACCCGTTATACTTCAGTGTACACTGTTACCCGTTCTACTTCTATGTGTACTGCTATCCGTTATACCTTCCTTAACCAGAATGAGTTTCTGATATTTATCTTGGGTGACTATGATTACTCTCCATTAATTTGCAAACATATATAATCAGTAACAAATATTCACAGTAGTTCCTTAACTTTATTATGCCAACTCCTTTGACCAGATATTGCCTTAAAATTCCTTGACCCTATTCTTATTAATGTAACACTTCCTTGCTTCATGTCCAGAGTCTCCCCCTCCAGTATTAGATCATCAGGCCATTATTTATCCCTAACAACCTAGCCTATGGCTGCATATAGCCCAATATTATTCAGTAGTGTCTCTAAGGCCTACATCCTAGCACTCTCTTGGGCCCCATGAAATTTAAAACTCACCTCTCAGGGACCCTACAACAAAGTAGCTGCTTATACTGCTCATTTTTACATTCACCATAGCTCTTACATTGAAGCACCCATCCCAATGTGTCATATGTATGATGGCAAATTTAAGAATAAAACCTTCTGATGGATTCCAGTTATCAACAGTCTATAATAAAGGAAGAAAACCTCACACATGGGAATGAATTGAAATCTCTTATTATAGAAGTAATTTCAAAGGAGTCTTCAAAGAACTCAGGCATAAGATCAAAAGTCTAAAGCCAAGTATGATCTGAATATGACTACCTGTTCCACAGATAAGCACAAAAATTTCTTTAACTACGTTACAAATCTCAGAAGAAGCACCCAATATTGATCAGAGCTAATCTCAGATAGCACAATCTACCCCAAACAAGAAGATGTTGTTGCTGTACTACTAGATAAATTCATTTACCATCTCTCCACCCTCATCCCTCCTTATTTCTCAGTCCCCACCTCCTCCCATAAGTATCTCTGAAAAGGTATTTAATATTCTCTCCAGAAACACAAATACTAGTGACATGGGTCCTTGCAATATACCTGGCTTTTTCTTAGTCAGCACTAAACTTACTTTTCCATTTTGCACATCTATAATCATCTTGGACAATTTCAGCTACCCACTTGTGAGTGCTGCCACTGTCAGTTATTGTGCACAGAGTCGACTAGTTATTGTGGACAGCAATCACATCTCATGTTCTTGTATACTTTATCCACATCCCATATTATGATAACAACAATAAACATAATACCCATCTGTTGACCAGGCAGGCCCAGTGGACAAACAGTTCCTTTTCAGAAACAACACAGGAGTACTGTTTAGTTAAGTGATTGTTCAACATCACAGTAGGCAAATGAGGGCTGAGGGAATCGCACCTTGTACCATAGAGCATACATCCCACAGCCTTAACCCTCTCCACTAACTGCATTACTATTTTCTAGTCAAATCTACTGCACTCTTCTGTGTTAGCTGGATAGTGTAATAACATCTTGGTGTATCTCTTGGCCCTTCTGCTGTACTGTCCACTGTACAGCCTTAGTCAGCTCTTGTCACTTATGCTGCCAGCCTGATATCACTAGGTGTTTCAAGGAAATGTAACAGCTGGATATCACTAGGTGTTTCAAGGCAATGTAACAGCTGGATATCACTAGGTGTTTCAAGGCAAGGTAACAGCTGGATATCACTAGGTGTTTCAAGGCAAGGTAACACCTGAATATCACTAGGTGTTTCAAGGGAATGTAACAACTGGATATCACTAGGTGTTTCAAGGCAATGTAACAGCTAGATATCACTAGGTGTTTCAAGGCAATGTAACAGCCTGATATCACTAGGTGTTTCAAGGCAATGTAAAAGCTGGATATCACTAGGTGTTTCAAGGCAATGTAATAGCTGGATATCACTAGGTGTTTCAAGGCAATGTAACAGCTGGATATCACTAGGTGTTTCAAGGCAATGTAACAGCTGGATATCACTAGGTGTTTCAAGGCAATGTAACAGCTGGATATCACTAGGTGTTTCAAGGCAATGTAACAGCTGGATATCACTAGGTGTTTCAAGGCAATGTAACAGCTGGATATCACTAGGTGTTTCAAGGCAATGTAACAGCCTGATATCACTAGGTGTTTCAAGGCAATGTAACAGCTGGATATCACTAGGTGTTTCAAGGCAATGTAACAGCTGGATATCACTAGGTGTTTCAAAGCAATGTAACAGCTGGATATCACTAGGTGTTTCAAGGCAATGTAACAGCTGGATATCACTAGGTGTTTCAAGGCAATGTAACAGCTGGATATCACTAGGTGTTTCAAGGCAATGTAACAGCTGGATATCACTAGGTGTTTCAAGGCAATGTAACAGCTGGATAGCACTAGGTGTTTCAAGACAATGTAACAGCTGGATATCACTAGGTGTTTCAAGGCAATGTAACAGCTGGATATCACTAGGTGTTTCAAGGCAATGTAACAGCTGGATATCACTAGGTGTTTCAAGGCAATGTAACAGCCTGATATCACTAGGTGTTTCAAGGCAATGTAACAGCTGGATATCACTAGGTGTTTCAAGGCAATGCAATAGCTGGATATCACTAGGTGTTTCAAGGCAATGTAACAGCTGGATATCACTAGGTGTTTCAAGGCAATGTAACAGCTGGATATCACTAGGTGTTTCAAGGCAATGTAACAGCTGGATATCACTAGGTGTTTCAAGGCAATGTAACAGCTGGATATCACTAGGTGTTTCAAGGCAATGTAACAGCTGGATATCACTAGGAGTTTCAAGGCAATGTAACAGCCTGATATCACTAGGTGTTTCAAGGCAATGTAACAGCTGGATATCACTAGGTGTTTCAAGGCAATGTAACAGCTGGATATCACTAGGTGTTTCAAGGCAATGTAACAGCTGGATATCACTAGGTGTTTCAAGGCAATGTAACAGCTGGATATCACTAGGTGTTTCAAGGCAATGTAACAGCTGGATATCACTAGGTGTTTCAAGGCAATGTAACAGCTGGATATCACTAGGTGTTTCAAGGCAATGTAACAGCTGGATATCACTAGGTGTTTCAAGGCAATGTAACAGCTGGATATCACTAGGTGTTTCAAGGCAATGTAACAGCTGGATATCACTAGGTGTTTCAAGGCAATGTAACAGCTGGATATCACTAGGTGTTTCAAGGCAATGTAACAGCTGGATATCACTAGGTGTTTCAAGGCAATGTAACAGCTGGATATCACTAGGTGTTTCAAGGCAATGTAACAGCTGGATATCACTAGGTGTTTCAAGGCAATGTAACAGCTGGATATCACTAGGTGTTTCAAGGCAATGTAACAGCTGGATATCACTAGGTGTTTCAAGGCAATGTAACAGCTGGATATCACTAGGTGTTTCAAGGCAATGTAACAGCTGGATATCACTAGGTGTTTCAAGGCAATGTAACAGCTGGATATCACTAGGTGTTTCAAGGCAATGTAACAGCTGGATATCACTAGGTGTTTCAAGGCAATGTAACAGCTGGATATCACTAGGTGTTTCAAGGCAATGTAACAGCTGGATATCACTAGGTGTTTCAAGGCAATGTAACAGCTGGATATCACTAGGTGTTTCAAGGCAATGTAACAGCTGGATATCACTAGGTGTTTCAAGGCAATGTAACAGCTGGATATCACTAGGTGTTTCAAGGCAATGTAACAGCTGGATATCACTAGGTGTTTCAAGGCAATGTAACAGCTGGATATCACTAGGTGTTTCAAGGCAATGTAACAGCTGGATATCACTAGGTGTTTCAAGGCAATGTAACAGCTGGATATCACTAGGTGTTTCAAGGCAATGTAACAGCTGGATATCACTAGGTGTTTCAAGGCAATGTAACAGCTGGATATCACTAGGTGTTTCAAGGCAATGTAACAGCTGGATATCACTAGGTGTTTCAAGGCAATGTAACAGCTGGATATCACTAGGTGTTTCAAGGCAATGTAACAGCTGGATATCACTAGGTGTTTCAAGGCAATGTAACAGCTGGATATCACTAGGTGTTTCAAGGCAATGTAACAGCTGGATATCACTAGGTGTTTCAAGGCAATGTAACAGCTGGATATCACTAGGTGTTTCAAGGCAATGTAACAGCTGGATATCACTAGGTGTTTCAAGGCAATGTAACAGCTGGATATCACTAGGTGTTTCAAGGCAATGTAACAGCTGGATATCACTAGGTGTTTCAAGGCAATGTAACAGCTGGATATCACTAGGTGTTTCAAGGCAATGTAACAGCTGGATATCACTAGGTGTTTCAAGGCAATGTAACAGCTGGATATCACTAGGTGTTTCAAGGCAATGTAACAGCTGGATATCACTAGGTGTTTCAAGGCAATGTAACAGCTGGATATCACTAGGTGTTTCAAGGCAATGTAACAGCTGGATATCACTAGGTGTTTCAAGGCAATGTAACAGCTGGATATCACTAGGTGTTTCAAGGCAATGTAACAGCTGGATATCACTAGGTGTTTCAAGGCAATGTAACAGCTGGATATCACTAGGTGTTTCAAGGCAATGTAACAGCTGGATATCACTAGGTGTTTCAAGGCAATGTAACAGCTGGATATCACTAGGTGTTTCAAGGCAATGTAACAGCTGGATATCACTAGGTGTTTCAAGGCAATGTAACAGCTGGATATCACTAGGTGTTTCAAGGCAATGTAACAGCTGGATATCACTAGGTGTTTCAAGGCAATGTAACAGCTGGATATCACTAGGTGTTTCAAGGCAATGTAACAGCTGGATATCACTAGGTGTTTCAAGGCAATGTAACAGCTGGATATCACTAGGTGTTTCAAGGCAATGTAACAGCTGGATATCACTAGGTGTTTCAAGGCAATGTAACAGCTGGATATCACTAGGTGTTTCAAGGCAATGTAACAGCTGGATATCACTAGGTGTTTCAAGGCAATGTAACAGCTGGATATCACTAGGTGTTTCAAGGCAATGTAACAGCTGGATATCACTAGGTGTTTCAAGGCAATGTAACAGCTGGATATCACTAGGTGTTTCAAGGCAATGTAACAGCTGGATATCACTAGGTGTTTCAAGGCAATGTAACAGCTGGATATCACTAGGTGTTTCAAGGCAATGTAACAGCTGGATATCACTAGGTGTTTCAAGGCAATGTAACAGCTGGATATCACTAGGTGTTTCAAGGCAATGTAACAGCTGGATATCACTAGGTGTTTCAAGGCAATGTAACAGCTGGATATCACTAGGTGTTTCAAGGCAATGTAACAGCTGGATATCACTAGGTGTTTCAAGGCAATGTAACAGCTGGATATCACTAGGTGTTTCAAGGCAATGTAACAGCTGGATATCACTAGGTGTTTCAAGGCAATGTAACAGCTGGATATCACTAGGTGTTTCAAGGCAATGTAACAGCTGGATATCACTAGGTGCTTCAAGGCAATGTAACAGCTGGATATCACTAGGTGTTTCAAGGCAATGTAACAGCCGGATATCACTAGGTGTTTCAAGGCAATGTAACAGCCTGATATCACTAGGTGTTTCAAGGCAATGTAACAGCCTGATATCACTAGGTGTTTCAAGGCAATGTAACAGCTGGATATCACTAGGTGTTTCAAGGCAATGTAACAGCTGGATATCACTAGGTGTTTCAAGGCAAGGTAACAGCTGGATATCACTAGGTGTTTCAAGGCAAGGTAACAGCTGGATATCACTAGGTGTTTCAAGGCAATGTAACAACTGGATATCACTAGGTGTTTCAAGGCAATGCAACAGCTGGATATCACTAGGTGTTTCAAGGCAATGTAACAGCCTGATATCACTAGGTGTTTCAAGGCAATGTAAAAGCTGGATATCACTAGGTGTTTCAAGGCAATGTAACAGCTGGATATCACTAGGTGTTTCAAGGCAATGTAACAGCTGGATATCACTAGGTGTTTCAAGGCAATGTAACAGCTGGATATCACTAGGTGTTTCAAGGCAATGTAACAGCTGGATATCACTAGGTGTTTCAAGGCAATGTAACAGCTGGATATCACTAGGTGTTTCAAGGCAATGTAACAGCTGGATATCACTAGGTGTTTCAAGGCAATGTAACAGCCTGATATCACTAAGTGTTTCAAGGCAATGCAATAGCTGGATATCACTAGGTGTTTCAAGGCAAAGTACCAGCTGGATATCACTAGGTGTTTCAAGGCAATGTAACAGCTGGATATCACTAGGTGTTTCAAGGCAATGTAACAGCTGGATATCACTAGGTGTTTCAAGGCAATGTAACAGCTGGATATCACTAGGTGTTTCAAGGCAATGTAACAGCCTGATATCACTAGGTGTTTCAAGGCAATGTAACAGCTGGATATCAGTAGGTGTTTCAAGGCAGTGTAACAGCTGGATAGCACTAGGTGTTTCAAGACAATGTAACAGCTGGATATCACTAGGTGTTTCAAGGCAATGTAACAGCTGGATATCACTAGGTGCTTCAAGGCAATGTAACAGCTGGATATCACTAGGTGTTTCAAGGCAATGTAACAGCCTGATATCACTAGGTGTTTCAAGGTAATGTAACAGCTGGATATCACTAGGTGTTTCAAGGCAATGTAACAGCTGGATATCACTAGGTGTTTCAAGGCAATGTAACAGCCTGATATCACTAGGTGTTTCAAGGCAATGTAACAGCCTGATATCACTAGGTGTTTCAAGGCAATGTAACAGCTGGATATCACTAGGTGTTTCAAGGCAATGTAGCAGCTGGATATCACTAGGTGTCTCAAGGCAATGTAACAGCTGGATATCACTAGGTGTTTCAAGGCAATGTAACAGTTGGATATCACTAGGTGTTTCAAGGCAATGTAACAGCTGGATATCACTAGGTGTTTCAAGGCAATGTAACAGCTGGATATCACTAGGTTTTTCTAGGCAATGTTACAGCTGGATATCACTAGGTGATTCAAGGCAATGTAACAGTTGGATATCACTAGGTGTTTCAAGGCAATGTAACAGCTGGATATCACTAGGTCAAAAGTCATCAGGGATCTGGGGACCCAGGTTGACAGTAGCCTTTCGTTTGACACTCATGTTGCTAAAGTAGTTAGGAAAACCTTCTATTTCACCCACCTGATCATGAAGGGATTCACATCTAGATCAAGGGAGGTCATCCTCCCCCTGTACTCATCACTCATTAGACCTATGATTGAGTACAATGCCCCGTTCAGAATGTATCTGACCAGACACCTGCTGCAGCTTGAAAGGCCCCAAAAGTTCCTCACCAAAAGGATAAAGGGTCTCAAAAATATGTCTTATGCTGCCCGACTGAAAGAACTCCAGCTCTATTCAGTCTCATACCGCTTGCTCAGAGGTGACCTGTGCCTGACATATAAGGCCATGTCAAACCCAGATTTGATGAATATGCTTCACCTCAAAAAATCTAGATCCCTCAGAACCACAAGGGTGGGAGACTTAAACCTTGACACGGTTATAAATAGAACGTGTTGGAGGGACAGATTCATCACCCAGAGACTCCCTATGCTCTGGAACAAAATCCCGGTACATGTGAGGCAGAGCACCTCTCTGGCCTTGTTCAAGAGGAATCTTGACCAATGGATGGGAGATTGCAGATATACCCCAGGGATTACTTCAGTGTCACTGCTTGACAGAGGCACAGCAAAATGATAGGCATAGTTTTTATTCACACTAAAGGGGTGGCGAAAGCCACATAACTATGGGCTAGGCTTATAAATGCCCTTGGGCAGATAGCCTAGTATGAACCTATGAACCTATGAACCTATAAGGTGTTTCAAGGCAATGTAACAGCTGGATATCACTAGGTGCTTCAAGGCACTGTAACAGCTGGATATCACTAGGTGTTTCAAGGCAATGTAACAGCTGGATATCACTAGGTGTTTCAAGGCAATGTAACAGCCTGATATCACTAGGTGTTTCAAGGCAATGTAACAGCCTGATATCACTAGGTGTTTCAAGGCAATGTAACAGCTGGATATCACTAGGTGTTTCAAGGCAATGTAACAGCTGGATATCACTAGGTGTTTCAAGGCAATGTAACAGCTGGATATCACTAGGTGTTCTAAGGCAATGTAGCAGCTGGATATCATTAGGTGTTTCAAGGCAATGTAACAGCTGGATATCACTAGGTGTTTCAAGGCAATGTAACAGCTGGATATCACTAGGTGTTTCAAGGCAATGTAACAGCTGGATATCACTAGGTGTTTCAAGGCAATGTAACAGCTGGATATCACTAGGTGTTTAAAGGCAATGTAACAGCTGGATATCACTAGGTGTTTCAAGGCAATGTAACAGCTGGATATCACTAGGTGTTTCAAGGCAATATAACAGCTGGATATCACTAGGTGTTTCAAGGCAATGTAACAGCTGGATATCACTACGTGTTTCAAGGCAATGTAACAGCCGGATATCCTAGGTGTTTCAAGGCAATGTAACAGCCGGATGTCACTAGGTGTTTCAAGGCAATGTAACAGCCGGATATCACTAGGTGTTTCAAGGCAATGTAACAGCCGGATATCACTAGGTGTTTCAAGGCAATGTAACAGCCTGATATCACTAGGTGTTTCAAGGCAATGTAACAGCCGGATATCACTAGGTGTTTCAAGGCAATGTAACAGCCTGATATCACTAGGTGTTTCAAGGCAATGTAACAGCCGGATCTCACTAGGTGTTTCAAGGCAATGTAACAGCCTGATATCACTAGGTGTTTCAAGGCAATGTAACAGCTGGATATCACTAGGTGTTTCAAGGCAATGTAACAGCTGGATATCACTAGGTGTTTCAAGGCAATGTAACATCCTGATATCACTAGGTGTTTCAAGGCAATGTAACAGCTGGATATCACTAGGTGTTTCAAGGCAATGTAACAGCTGGATATCACTAGGTGTTTCAAGGCAATGTAACAGCTGGATATCATTAGGTGTTTCAAGGCAATGTAACAGCTGGATATCACTAGGTGTTTCAAGGCAATGTAACAACCTGATATCACTAGGTGTTTCAAGGCAATGTAACAGCTGGATATCACTAGGTGTTTCAAGGCAATGTAACAGCTGGATATCACTAGGTTTTTCAAGGCAATGTAACAGCTGGATATCACTAGGTGTTTCAAAGCAATGTAACAGCTGGATATCACTAGGTGTTTCAAGGCAATGTAACAGCTGGATATCACTAGGTGTTTCAAGGCAATTTAACAGCTGGATATCACTAGGTGTTTCAAGGCAATGTAACAGCTGGATATCACTAGGTGTTTCAAGGCAATGTAACAGCTGGATATCACTAGGTGTTTCAAGGCAATGTAACAGCTGGATATCACTAGGTGTTTCAAGGCAATGTAACAGCTGGATATCACTAGGTGTTTCAAGGCAATGTAACAGCTGGATATCACTAGGTGTTTCAAGGCAATGTAACAGCTGGATATCACTAGGTGTTTCAAGGCAATGTAACAGCTGGATATCACTAGGTGTTTCAATGCAATGTAACAGCTGGATATCACTAGGTGTTTCAAGGCAATGTAACAGCTGGATATCACTAGGTGTTTCAAGGCAACGTAACAGCTGGATTTCACTAGGTGTTTCAAGGCAATGTAACAGCTGGATATCACTAGGTCTTTCAAGGCAATGTAACAGCTGGATATCACTAGGTGTTTCAAGGCAATGTAACAGCTAGATATCACTAGGGGTTTCAAGGCAATGTAACAGCTGGATATCACTAGGTGTTTCAAGGCAATGTAACAGCTTGATATCACTAGGTGTTTCAAGGCAATGTAACAGCTGGATATCACTAGGTGTTTCAAGGCAATGTAACAGCTGGATATCACTAGGTGTTTCAAGGCAATGTAACAGCTGGATATCACCAGGTGTTTCAAGGCAAAGTAACAACCTGATATCACTAGGTGTTTCAAGGCAATGTAACAGCCTGATATCACTAGGTGATTCAAGGCAATGTAACAGCTGGATATCACTAGGTGTTTCAAGGCAATGTAACAGCTGGATATCACTAGATGTTTCACGGCAATGTAACAGCTGGATATCACTAGGTGTTTCAAGGCAATGTAACAGCTGGATATCACTGGGTGTTTCAAGGCAATGTAACAGCTGGATATCACTAGGTGTTTCTAGGCAATGTAACAGCTGGATATCACTAGGTGTTTCTAGGCAATGTAACAGCCGGATATCACTAGGTGTTTCAAGGCAATGTAACAGCCGGATATCACTAGGTGTTTCAAGGCAATGTAACAGCCGGATATCACTAGGTGTTTCAAGGCAATGTAACAGTTGGATATCACTAGGTGTTCCAAGGCAATGTAGCAGCTGGATATCACTAGGTGTTTCAAGGCAATGTAACAGCTGGATATCACTAGGTGTTTCAAGGCAATGTAACAGCTGGATATCACTAGGTGTTTCAAGGCAATGTAACAGCTGGATATCACTAGGTGTTTCAAGGCAATGTAACAGCTGGATATCACTAGGTGTTTAAAGGGAATGTAACAGCTGGATATCACTAGGTGTTTCAAGGCAATGTAACAGCTGGATATCACTAGGTGTTTCAAGGCAATATAACAGCTGGATATCACTAGGCGTTTCAAGGCAATGTAACAGCTGGATATCACTACGTGTTTCAAGGCAATGTAACATCCGGATATCCTAGGTGTTTCAAGGCAATGTAACAGCCGGATGTCACTAGGTGTTTCAAGGCAATGTAACAGCCGGATATCACTAGGTGTTTCAAGGCAATGTAACAGCCGGATATCACTAGGTGTTTCAAGGCAATGTAACAGCCTGATATCACTAGGTGTTTCAAGGCAATGTAACAGCCGGATATCACTAGGTGTTTCAAGGCAATGTAACAGCCTGATATCACTAGGTGTTTCAAGGCAATGTAACAGCTGGATCTCACTAGGTGTTTCAAGGCAATGTAACAGCTGGATATCACTAGGTGTTTCAAGGCAATGTAACAGCTGGATATCACTAGGTGTTTCAAGGCAATGTAACAGCTGGATATCACTAGGTGTTTCAAGGCAATGTAACAGCTGGATATCACTAGGTGTTTCAAGGCAATGTAACAGCTGGATATCACTAGGTGTTTCAAGGCAATGTAACAGCTGGATATCACTAGGTGTTTCAAGGCAATGTAACAGCTGGATATCACTAGGTGTTTCAAGGCAATGTAACAGCTGGATATCACTAGGTGTTTCAAGGCAATGTAACAGCTGGATATCACTAGGTGTTTCAAGGCAATGTAACAGCTGGATATCACTAGGTGTTTCAAGGCAATGTAACAGCTGGATATCACTAGGTGTTTCAAGGCAATGTAACAGCTGGATATCACTAGGTGTTTCAAGGCAATGTAACAGCTGGATATCACTAGGTGTTTCAAGGCAATGTAACAGCTGGATATCACTAGGTGTTTCAAGGCAATGTAACAGCTGGATATCACTAGGTGTTTCAAGGCAATGTAACAGCTGGATATCACTAGGTGTTTCAAGGCAATGTAACAGCTGGATATCACTAGGTGTTTCAAGGCAATGTAACAGCTGGATATCACTAGGTGTTTCAAGGCAATGTAACAGCTGGATATCACTAGGTGTTTCAAGGCAATGTAACAGCTGGATATCACTAGGTGTTTCAAGGCAATGTAACAGCTGGATATCACTAGGTGTTTCAAGGCAATGTAACAGCTGGATATCACTAGGTGTTTCAAGGCAATGTAACAGCTGGATATCACTAGGTGTTTCAAGGCAATGTAACAGCTGGATATCACTAGGTGTTTCAAGGCAATGTAACAGCTGGATATCACTAGGTGTTTCAAGGCAATGTAACAGCTGGATATCACTAGGTGTTTCAAGGCAATGTAACAGCTGGATATCACTAGGTGTTTCAAGGCAATGTAACAGCTGGATATCACTAGGTGTTTCAAGGCAATGTAACAGCTGGATATCACTAGGTGTTTCAAGGCAATGTAACAGCTGGATATCACTAGGTGTTTCAAGGCAATGTAACAGCTGGATATCACTAGGTGTTTCAAGGCAATGTAACAGCTGGATATCACTAGGTGTTTCAAGGCAATGTAACAGCTGGATATCACTAGGTGTTTCAAGGCAATGTAACAGCTGGATATCACTAGGTGTTTCAAGGCAATGTAACAGCTGGATATCACTAGGTGTTTCAAGGCAATGTAACAGCTGGATATCACTAGGTGTTTCAAGGCAATGTAACAGCTGGATATCACTAGGTGTTTCAAGGCAATGTAACAGCTGGATATCACTAGGTGTTTCAAGGCAATGTAACAGCTGGATATCACTAGGTGTTTCAAGGCAATGTAACAGCTGGATATCACTAGGTGTTTCAAGGCAATGTAACAGCTGGATATCACTAGGTGTTTCAAGGCAATGTAACAGCTGGATATCACTAGGTGTTTCAAGGCAATGTAACAGCTGGATATCACTAGGTGTTTCAAGGCAATGTAACAGCTGGATATCACTAGGTGTTTCAAGGCAATGTAACAGCTGGATATCACTAGGTGTTTCAAGGCAATGTAACAGCTGGATATCACTAGGTGTTTCAAGGCAATGTAACAGCTGGATATCACTAGGTGTTTCAAGGCAATGTAACAGCTGGATATCACTAGGTGTTTCAAGGCAATGTAACAGCTGGATATCACTAGGTGTTTCAAGGCAATGTAACAGCTGGATATCACTAGGTGTTTCAAGGCAATGTAACAGCTGGATATCACTAGGTGTTTCAAGGCAATGTAACAGCTGGATATCACTAGGTGTTTCAAGGCAATGTAACAGCTGGATATCACTAGGTGTTTCAAGGCAATGTAACAGCTGGATATCACTAGGTGTTTCAAGGCAATGTAACAGCTGGATATCACTAGGTGTTTCAAGGCAATGTAACAGCTGGATATCACTAGGTGTTTCAAGGCAATGTAACAGCTGGATATCACTAGGTGTTTCAAGGCAATGTAACAGCTGGATATCACTAGGTGTTTCAAGGCAATGTAACAGCTGGATATCACTAGGTGTTTCAAGGCAATGTAACAGCTGGATATCACTAGGTGTTTCAAGGCAATGTAACAGCTGGATATCACTAGGTGTTTCTAGGCAATGTAACAGCTGGATATCACTAGGTGTTTCAAGGCAATGTAACAGCCGGATATCATTAGGTGTTTCAAGGCAATGTAACAGCCGGATATCACTAGGTGTTTCAAGGCAATGTAACAGTTGGATATCACTAGGTGTTTCAAGGAAATGTAACAGCTGGATATCACAAGGTGTTTCAAGGCAATGTAACAGCTGGATATCATTAGGTGTTTCAAGGCAATGTAACAGCTGGATATCACTAGGTGTTTCAATGCAATGTAACAGCTGGATATCACTAGGTCTTTCAAGGCAATGTAACAGCTGGATATCACTAGGTGTTTCAAGGCAATGTAACAGCTGGATATCACTAGGGGGTTCAAGGCAATGTAGCAGCTGGATATCACTAGGTGTTTCAAGGCAGTGTAACAGCTGGATATCACTAGGTGTTTCAAGGCAATGTAACAGCTGGATATCACTTGGTGTTTCAAGGCAATGTAACAGCCTGATATCACTAGGTGTTTCAAGGCAGTGTAACAGCTGGATATCACTAGGTGTTTCAAGGCAATGTAACAGCCTGATATCACTAGGTGTTTCAAGGTAATGTAACAGCTGGATATCACTAGGTGTTTCAAGGCAATGTAACAGCTGGATATCACTAGGTGTTTCAAGGCAATATAACAGCTGGATATCACTAGGTGTTTCAAGGCAATGTAACAGCCTGATATCACTAGGTGTTTCAAGGCAATGTAACAGCTTGATATCACTAGGTGTTTCAAGGCAATGTAACAGCTGGATATCACTAGGTTTTTCAAGGCATTGTAACAGCTGGATATCACTAGGTGTTTCATGGCTATGTAACAGCTGGATATCACTAGGTGTTTCAAGGCAATGTAACAGCTGGATATCACTAGGTGTTTCAAGGCAATGTAACAGCTGGATATCACTAGGTGTTTCAAGGCAATGTAACAGCTGGATATCACTAGGTGTTTCAAGGCAATGTAACAGCTGGATATCACTAGGTGTTTCAAGGCAATGTAACAGCTGGATATCACTAGGTGTTTCAAGGCAATGTAACAGCTGGATATCACTAGGTGTTTCAAGGCAATGTAACAGCTGCCTCATGCTTACTGAAAAACCTTTATTGCCAATTCACAATGATTCAGTATGTGAGTGGAGTAAGTTTTTATTGCCCTGAAGGCTACACTCTTAACCTCAAAACACAGACTTCCCATACTCTGGAATAAACTAACTATCTATATCAAACAAAGCTCCTCATTAGCACTCTTCAAGAAAAATCTTGATGACTGGATGGGAAATAGGAAATTCACCCCGGGGATCACCTCTGTGGCTCTTCTTGACAGTGGCATAGGAAAATAATTTTCTTGGGTGGCAAAAGCCAGGGTGCCTTTTTGGCTGGGCCCCCGGGCCGATAGCCTAGTACAAAAACCTCAGCTTTGGCCAGCTAAGAACTTGCTGTATTCAACTGGACATATAAGAGAATTTAAGTATCTTTATCTGCACTTTTTGTTTAAAAAATACAGTATTTAAATTGATTTTAACTGTGGCAGGAATATTAACTGAACTGGAAGTTTTGACTCTGCTCTTCAGTTATATTAACTGAACTGGAAGTTAGTCAGTGTTTGCTGAATTTTGTTATTTGCTAGTAATTACAGGTGTGGGGGTAGCCACATTCTTTGATTTCCTGTCCTTGCCTATTTAAGTGGTACAGTGTGAAATATTTTCTGCTTAAAAACCTCAGCTTTGGCCGGCTAAGAACTTGCTGTATTCAACTGGACGTATAAGAGAATTTAAGTACCTTTATCTGCACTTTTTTTTAAAAAAAATACAGTATTTAAATTGATTTTAACTGTGGCAGGAATATTAACTGAACTGGAAGTTTTGACTCTGCTCTTCAGTTATATTAACTGAACTGGAAGTTAGTCAGTGTTTGCTGAATTTTGTTATTTGCTAGTAATTACAGGTGTGGGGGTAGCCACATTCTTTGATTTCCTGTCCTTGCCTATTTAAGTGGTACAGTGTGAAATATTTTCTGCTTAAAAACCTCAGCTTTGGTGAGCTAAGAACTTGCTGTATTCAACTGGACGTATAAGAGAATTTTAGTACCTTTATCTGCACTTTTTAAAAAAAAAATACAGTATTTAAATTGATTTTAACTGTGGCAGGAATATTAACTGAACTGGAAGTTTTGACTCTGCTCTTCAGTTATATTAACTGAACTGGAAGTTAGTCAGTGTTTGCTGAATTTTGTTATTTGATAGTAATTACAGCTGTGGGGGTAGCCACATTCTTTGATTTCCTGTCCTTGCCTATTTAAGTGGTACAGTGTTAAATATTTTCTGCTTAAAAACCTCAGCTTTGGCCGGCTAAGAACTTGCTGTATTCAACTGGACGTATAAGAGAATTTAAGTACCTTTATCTGCACTTTTAAAAAAAAAAAATACAGTATTTAAATTGATTTTAACTGTGGCTGGTATATTAACTGAACTGGAAGTTTTGACTCTGCTCTTCAGTTATATTAACTGAACTGGAAGTTAGTCAGTGTTTGCTGAATTTTGTTATTTACTAGTAATTACAGGTGTGGGGGTAGCCACATTCTTTGATTTCCTGTCCTTGCCTATTTAAGTGGTACAGTGTGAAATATTTTCTGCTTAAAACCTCAGCTTTGGCCGGCTAAGAACTTGCTGTATTCAACTGGACGTATAAGAGAATTTAAGTACCTTTATCTGCACTTTTTTTTTTTAAAATACAGTATTTAAATTGATTTTAACTGTGGCAGGAATATTAACTGAACTGGAAGTTTTGACTCTGCTCTTCAGTTATATTAACTGAACTGGAAGTTAGTCAGTGTTTGCTGAATTTTGTTATTTGCTAGTAATTACAGGTGTGGGGTAGCCACATTCTTTGATTTCCTGTCCTTGCCTATTTAAGTGGTACAGTGTGAAATATTTTCTGCTTAAAAACCTCAGCTTTGGCTGGCTAAGAACTTGCTGTATTCAACTGGACATATAAGAGAATTTAAGTACCTTTATCTGCACTTTTTTAAAAAAAAATACAGTATTTAAATTGATTTTAACTGTGGCAGGAATATTAACTGAACTGGAAGTTTTGACTCTGCTCTTCAGTTATATTAACTGAACTGGAAGTTAGTCAGTGTTTGCTGAATTTTGTTATTTGCTAGTAATTACAGGTGTGGGGGTAGCCACATTCTTTGATTTCCTGTCCTTGCCTATTTAAGTGGTACAGTGTGAAATATTTTCTGCTTAAAAACCTCAGCTTTGGCTGGCTAAGAACTTGCTGTATTCAACTGGACGTATAAGAGAATTTAAGTACCTTTATCTGCACTTTTTAAAAAAAAATACAGTATTTAAATTGATTTTAACTGTGGCAGGAATATTAACTGAACTGGAAGTTTTGACTCTGCTCTTCAGTTATATTAACTGAACTGGAAGTTAGTCAGTGTTTGCTGAATTTTATCATTTGCTAGTAATTACAGGTGTGGGGGTAGCCACATTCTTTGATTTCCTGTCCTTGCCTATTTAAGTGGTACAGTGTGAAATATTTTCTGCTTAAAAACCTCAGCTTTGGCCGGCTAAGAACTAGCTGTATTCAAGTGGACGTATAAGAGAATTTAAGTACCTTTATCTGCACTTTAAAAAAAATATATACAGTATTTAAATTGATTTTAACTGTGTTGCAGGAATATTAACTGAACTGGAAGTTTTGACTCTGCTCTTCAGTTATATTAACTGAACTGGAAGTTAGTCAGTGTTTGCTGAATTTTGTTATTTGATAGTAATTACAGGTGTGGGGGTAGCCACATTCTTTGATTTCCTGTCCTTGCCTATTTAAGTGGTAGAGTGTTAAATATTTTCTGCTTAAAAACCTCAGCTTTGGCTGGCTAAGAACTTGCTGTATTCAACTGGACGTATAAGAGAATTTAAGTACCTTTATCTGCACTTTTTTAAAAAAAAAATACAGTATTTAAATTGATTTTAACTGTGGCAGGTATATTAACTGAACTGGAAGTTTTGACTCTGCTCTTCAGTTATATTAACTGAACTGGAAGTTAGTCAGTGTTTGCTGAATTTTGTTATTTGCTAGTAGTTATAGGTGTGGGGGTAGCCACATTCTTTGATTTCCTGTCCTTGCCTATTTAAGTGGTACAGTGTGAAATATTTTCTGCTTAAAAACCTCAGCTTTGGCCGGCTAAGAACTTGCTGTATTCAACTGGACGTATAAGAGAATTTAAGTACCTTCATCTGCAATTTTTTTTTTAAAAAAAATACAGTATTTAAATTGATTTTAACTGTGGCAGGAATATTAACTGAACTGGAAGTTTTGACACTGCTCTTCAGTTATATTAACTGAACTGGAAGTTAGTCAGTGTTTGCTGAATTTTGTTATTTGTTAGTAATTACAGGTGTGGGGGTAGCCACATTCTTTGATTTCCTGTCCTTGCCTATTTAAGTGGTACAGTGTGAAATATTTTCTGCTTAAAAACCTCAGCTTTGGCCGGCTAAGAACTTGCTGTATTCAACTGGACGTATAAGAGAATTTAAGTACCTTTATCTGCACTTTTTGTTTTTAAAATACAGTATTTAAATTGATTTTAACTGTGGCAGGAATATTAACTGAACTGGAAGTTTTGACTCTGCTCTTCAGTTATATTAACTGAACTGGAAGTTAGTCAGTGTTTGCTGAATTTTGTTATTTGCTAGTAATTACAGGTGTGGAGGTAGCCACATTCTTTGATTTCCTGTCCTTGCCTATTTAAGTGGTACAGTGTGAAATATTTTCTGCTTAAAAACCTCAGCTTTGGCCGGCTAAGAACTTGCTGTATTCAACTGGATGTATAAGAGAATTTAAGTACCTTTATCTGCACTTTTTTTTAAAAAAAAAATACAGTATTTAAATTGATTTTAACTGTGGCAGGAATATTAACTGAACTGGAAGTTTTGACTCTGCTCTTCAGTTATATTAACTGAACTGAAAGTTAGTCGGTGTTTGCTGAATTTTGTTATTTGCTAGTAATTACGGGTGTGGGGGTAGCCACATTCTTTGATTTCCTGTCCTTGCCTATTTAAGTGGTACAGTGTGAAATATTTTCTGCTTAAAAACCTCAGCTTTGGCCAGCTAATAACTTGCTGTATTCAACTGGACATATAAGAGAATTTAAGTACCTTTATCTTCACTTTTTTTAAAAGAAAATACAGTATTTATATTGATTTTAACTGTGGCAGGAATATTAACTGAACTGGAAGTTTTGACTCTGCTCTTCAGTTATATTAACTGAACTGGAAGTTAGTCAGTGTTTGCTGAATTTTTTTATTTGCTAGTAATTACAGGTGTGGGGGTAGCCACATTCTTTGATTTCCTGTCCTTGCCTATTTAAGTGGTACAGTGTGAAATATTTTCTGCTTAAAAACCTCAGCTTTGGCTGTCTAAGAACTTGCTGTATTCAACTGGACGTATAAGAGAATTTAAGTACCTTTATCTGCACTTTTTTAAAAAAAAATACAGTATTTAAATTGATTTTAACTGTGGCAGGAATATTAACTGAACTGGAAGTTTTGACTCTGCTCTTCAGTTATATTAACTGAACTGGAAGTTAGTCAGTGTTTGCTGAATTTTGTTATTTGATAGTAATTACAGGTGTGGGGGTAGCCACATTCTTTGATTTCCTGTCCTTGCCTATTTAAGTGGTACAGTGTGAAATATTTTCTGCTTAAAAACCTCAGCTTTGGCTGGCTAAGAACTTGCTGTATTCAACTGGACGTATAAGAGAATTTAAGTACCTTTATCTGCACTTTTTTAAAAAAAAGTACAGTATTTAAATTGATTTTAACTGTGGCAGGAATATTAACTGAACTGGAAGTTTTGACTCTGCTCTTCAGTTATATTAACTGAACTGGAAGTTAGTCAGTGTTTGCTGAATTTTGTTATTTGCTAGTAATTACAGGTGTGGGGGTAGCCACATTCTTTGATTTCCTGTCCTTGCCTATTTAAGTGGTACAGTGTGAAATATTTTCTGCTTAAAAACCTCAGCTTTGGCTGGCTAAGAACTTGCTGTATTCAACTGGACGTATAAGAGAATTTAAATACCTTTATCTGCACTTTTTTAAAAAAAAACAGTATTTAAATTGATTTTAACTGTGGCAGGAATATTAACTGAACTGGAAGTTTTGACTCTGCTCTTCAGTTATATTAACTGAACTGAAAGTTAGTCAGTGTTTGCTGAATTTTTTATTTGCTAGTAATTACAGGTGTGGGGGGTAGCCACATTCTTTGATTTCCTGTCCTTGCCTATTTAAGTGGTACATTGTGAAATATTTTCTGCTTAAAAACCTCAGCTTTGGCCGGCTAAGAACTTGCTGTATTCAACTAGACGTATAAGAGAATTTAAGTACCTTTATCTGCACTTTTTTTAAAAAAAAATACAGTATTTAAATTGATTTTAACTGTGGCAGGAATATTAACTGAACTGGAAGTTTTGACTCTGCTCTTCAGTTATATTAACTGAACTGGAAGTTAGTCAGTGTTTGCTGAATTTTGTTATTTGCTAGTAATTACAGGTGTGGGGTAGCCACATTCTTTGATTTCCTGTCCTTGCCTATTTAAGTGGTACAGTGTGAAATATTTTCTGCTTAAAAACCTCAGCTTTGGCCGGCCAAGAACTTGCTGTATTCAACTGGACGTATAAGAGAATTTAAGTACCTTTATCTGCACTTTTTTAAATAAAAATACAGTATTTAAATTGATTTTAACTGTGGCAGGAATATTAACTGAACTGGAAGTTTTGACTCTGCTCTTCAGTTATATTAACTGAACTGGAAGTTAGTCAGTGTTTGCTGAATTTTGTTATTTGCTAGTAATTACAGCTGTGGGGGTAGCCACATTCTTTGATTTCCTGTCCTTGCCTATTTAAGTGGTACAGTGTGAAATATTTTCTGCTTAAAAACCTCAGCTTTGGCCGGCTAAGAACTTGCTGTATTCAACTGGACGTATAAGAGAATTTAAGTACCTTTATCTGCACTTTTAAAAAAAAAATACAGTATTTAAATTGATTTTAACTTTGTCAGGAATATTAACTGAACTTGAAGTTTTGACTCTGCTCTTCACTTAGTCCCACCCACCCTCCTTGTTTTTGTTTTGGTTTTGGTGTTAATCTTAGTGACCTTGAAACTGCCCGCCCCTCTTGTAAATTTGTGTTTGGATACTCCTTCTGGGCCCATCTCATTTGCTCACTCAACTGAGTGCAGTGAGATCATATTCTGATTTCAGGCACTCCTACTTTGTACAAAGAGAGCATCTGGGAAACAGAAAAAAAAATTTAAGCTTGTTTCCTGTCTTTCCTGTTAAGCCCCCAAGCTCTTCTGTGTTGGAGGGAAGCCTTCTAACTTAGTTTTGTTTTCTTATAACTAGCCAGTTTTCTAGTTTCAGCACTCAAATCTGTTTCTTTGATCTCAGCACTTGTTCAGAAAAAAATAAATAAATAAAATTTCATCTGCTTTTACTGTGCTTGTGTTTCTACCTACTTTATTTTACTTTTGCATCATCTTAAAAGTACTCAATTGTATTTATTACTGCTTGGTGTAACTCATTCTAAGCCTTTTGGTTTAAACACTTGGGCTTCGGACCAGTCTTTTTGCACTGAGAGGGTTTGTGGTCTGCACTGTAGTGGCAGAACAGGTAGCTTACATCCTTCTAGGTTGGGAACTGCTGATTGAGGGCTCAGTGTCTGTTATTCTAAAAGTGTATTAATTCTGGTTTAAGCACTTGGGCTTTCAGGCCAGTTATTTTACATTAAGAGGGTTCGTGGTCTGCACTCTTGTGGGAGGAGAGGCTGGACTCTGCCCTTCTGAGCTGGGAATTTCTGGTTAAAGGCTTATAGTGCATGCATATCTGAACTGCTTCTTACTGAAGTTGGTGCGCCTTGTTTGCTGTGGCATAGACTGGATTCGGGCCTGCTGGATCTAGCTTTGTTTGTGTAACTTGAGCACTAATCCAGACATTCTCTAAAGTATTCAATTGTATTTATTACTGCTTGGTAGTAATTTGATTAAAGTGTAGCTATAATTCTAAGTCTTTTGGATTAAGCACTTGGGCTTCAGACCAGTTGTTTTACATTAGGAAGGTTTGTGGCATGCACTGTGGTGGCAGGACAGGTAGCTTTCATCCTTTTAAGTTGGGAACTGCTGATTGAGAGCCTAGTGTCTGTTATTCTTAAAGTGTATTAGTTCTGGTTTAAGCACTTGGGCATCAGGCCAGTTATTTTACATTAAGAAGGTTCGTGGTCTGCACTCTTGTGGGAGAAGAGGCTGGACTCTGCCCTTCTGAGCTGGGAATTTCTGGTTAAAGGTTTATAGTGCCTGAATATTTGAACTGTATCTTACTGAAATTGGTACACCTTGTTTGCTGTAGCATAGACTAGATCCAGGCCTGCTGAATCTAGCTTTGTTTATATGCTTGTTGTTTGTTTGCTTGTTATTTCCCTGGAACTCTAATTCCACCTAATACGCGGCTTCTCAGTGCTTCTGTGGATCACTAGTGATATCTGCATTGCTTACTGTACTTATTTCCTTGTTTCACTTGAAAGAAAGTTGCTGTTTGTCATTTTTGCATTTAAGTTACCTGTAACACATTGCACTTAAGTTACCTGGCACTTGCTCACTAAAGCAATTATATAAGTCAGCACTAAAATTAAAAGCACTACACCCTCACTCTCCACTGGCCCTTGTTTTCAATTATTAAGGAATTCCCAATATTATTCTAGCATGTCCAAAGGTCAGTTGTCAATCTCCTCTCCGGTCCAGCTGGTGAATCTGGGAATCTTGAGGCAATGTTACAACTGCCTCATGTACACAGACAACCCTCTCCTCCTCCCAACAAATTCCAACACATGTGAGAGATGCAACCATATAGCCAAACTGGAGGCTAAACTCTCTCAACTCAGTACTGGCATAACCAGTCAGGAGGAGAAGGAAACCACACTCACTACAATTCCAGTCTCACATAGACCTACCACGACAGCAAACCAAACACATAATCACACAAAAACATACTCGGAGGCTCTAAATAAAGATCTGCCTAAGCAGCTGAGACCTCCAAAGCAGACACCCAAGCAACCGCTACCCCAAAACAAAACACGTACAACACATATCTCACAAAGCCAGTGTGCCAAACAGTCACAGCCCTTAAGACTAAACAACACACCTGATACACTTGTAATAGGTGACTCTATCGTCAGGCACACTGACGTCCCACTCACCAGGCTGAACAAGGAGAGGGTCACGGTGAGCAGCCTGTCGGGTGCTAGGATCCGCCACATAACACAAGCACTCAGGTCACTCCAAGGCAAGTACAAATATGACTCAGTCATTGTCCATGCTGGTGTGAATGACCTGAGATGTACCTCCCTGGACTACATGAAAAGAGACATAAAGGAGCTCTCTGAGCATGTAGCCCAGGCCGGTATGACCCTGACCTTGAGTAGCATCTTACCCTCACCAAGAATGATGCCACAATATGAAGACAAGATGATCAGTTTCAACAATTGGCTTAAGTACTGGTGTCATTCAAAGGGGATCCAATGCCTGTCAGCTTGGGATGATATGCTCGACAAGCCACGATGCTTCGCTAGGGATGGCTTGCACCTTTCACCCCCTGGGCTTTCGGATATTGGCAAAGGGTCTTGCTACCCCTATAGTGCCATTTTTAGGCAAGGCTCAAAAGACAAACCCACCTCCATAGGTATCACAAGGGATAAGAAACTAAGAGTAATGCTACTCAACGCCAGAAGTCTAAACCTCAAGATGCATGCACTCGATACTCTCCTTAGCATGGAGAACATCGATATCTGTGCAGTAACAGAAACCTGGTTCAGGGCTCCCGAGAGCACCCCAGCACTACCAGGTTATACCTCATACCATGCTTTTCGGCCCCAAAACTTGGACCGAACCACAAAAGGAGGGGGAGTATCGATATTCATCAAAGATACCCACACCTCCAGGTTGGTGGCAAAGCACGAAGCATCAGAGACTATCCATGTGCAACTAACAGTGGGTAAAACTGCCTTCCAGATTATAGCCTGCTACAGACCACCCTCCCAAACCCAGGAACCCCACTCGGCCTTCCTGAGAACACTGGAAAATATGAAGGTCTCTCCAAACACCATTATATTAGGCGACTTCAACTACCCAAACATAGACTGGGAGCATTACTCTAGCTCCAACACCCTAGCCAAAAGGTTCCTAGAATTTATAAACTCAAATGCTATGGAACAACTTGTTACCACTCCCACAAGAGGGGAAAACATACTGGACCTGATCATCACCAACATGGGTACTCTATGCTCCAGACCAGAAGTGTATCCCTCACTGGTAAGATCAGACCATAAACTAATCTCACTGGATATACACATCCCGACCCCACCCCCTGCCCAGAAAACCACAGTGAAAAACTTCTCTAAAGCAAATTTCACACTCCTCGAAACTGAGGTGGAATCCTTCAAAGCCCCCGGGCCTGTGTAAAATACGGCCCAGACCGCAGAATCCTTTATAAACACATTCTATGAACACCTTCAGGAATGCATGGATCATGCGATCCCGAATAAAACCAAGACTCAATCCTCCAAAGGCAGACGTCCTGTCTGGTGGACCCCAGCCATAAACAAACTATACAATAGAAGGACGATGCTACTAAATGATAGAGCAAAATCCCAAAAAGGGAAGGCATCACTGATCAGTATTAGCAAAAAACTACGGGCACTCATAAAATTGTCTAAGGCCAGCTTTGAGAGAAAAATTGCACAGGACACTAAGGATAATCACAAGGCTTTCTTTAGTTATGTTAGGAACCTGGGTGGTAATTCCCAGATATGCTCAGAATTAGTCCAAAATGACAAAAAATACACTGAACCCACAGACATTGCCAACATCCTAGCTGACAGGTTCAGCGCAAATGTCACCCCCCCTCCCCACCAAAAGGGCAAATATCTATCCCAGCAGAGTGCTGCCCCCCTGACATCTCAGATGCTCAGGTAAGAGCCGCCCTCTCCAAAGCAAAAAACACAGCATCAATGGGACCACACAGTGTCCCAGGCTGCGTCCTACAAGAACTCCAAGAAGAGCTAAACCCAAACATAAAAAACTACTGTTCAATCTCAGCCTTACTACAGGATATGTGCCCAAAGAGTGGGGTACAGCAACAGTGGTCCCTCTCCATAAAGGTGGTGCCTCAACAGATCCTGGAAACTATCGCCCCATAAGCCTGACTAGCTTAGTCTGCAAAGCTATGGAAAGGATCATCATGGACCTCATAAATAAAGATATTGGGGACCTACAGACACTGGATCCTACCCAGTACGGCTTTGTTAAGGGCAGATACTGCCTTTTAAACCTGGTTGATTTCTTTGAAACAGTCACCAAGGCGATTAACGAGGGGAAGGTGGTCCACACAGCCTACCTGGACCTCGCTAAAGCCTTCGATACAATACCCCACTCGGGCATTATAGATAAGCTCACCAGCTTAAATATAAACTCTATGTCAGTAGATGGATTGCAAACTGGCTCAAGGACAGAACCCACATGGTTATAATTGCTGGAGCCATGTCAGACTCCAAACTAGTTACAAGTGGTGTCCCACAAGGCTCAGTCCTGGGACCTCTCCTGTTCGGTATATATTTCTCGGAGGTACAGACCAACACGGAAGGACTGTGGCTGACTAAGTTCGCAGATGACTGCAAACTGGGTGCCATAATTGACTCTCCAGCCAACACAAGCATCCTCCAAAAGGGCCTCATAGAAACAGACAACTGGTGCCAGAGCCATGGCCTCAAGCTAAATGCCAAAAAGTGTATAGTCATTCCCTTTGGCAAAAACAAAGTGCCCACAAATTACCACATAGGTGGTAATCCATTAAGTACAGAAGAAGTAATTAGGGACCTGGGGACCCAAGTTGATAGCAATCTCTCATTAGACAACCACATGGCCAAAGTGGTTAGAAAACATTTTATATAGCCCACCTAATCATGAAGGGATTCACATCTAGATCAGGGGTGGTCATCGTGCCTCTTTACTCATCCCTCATCAGGCACATAATTGAGTACAATGCCCCTTTTGGGATGTACCTTACCAGACACCTGCAGCAACTGGAAAGACCCCAAAAGTACCTCACCAAGAGGATCAAAGGGCTCAAACAGATGCCATATGCTGCCCGGTTAAAGAAACTCCAGCTCTACTCAGTGGCATACCGCCTGTTCAGAGGCGATCTGTGCCTGACATATAAAGCCATGTCCAACCCGGAATTAATGGACATGCTGCACCTCAGAAAATCCAAATCCCATCGAGCTACGCCGAGAGACTTGAACCTCAGCACTGAAATAAATAGGACATGCCGGAGGGACAGATTCATAACCCAGAGGCTCCCTTCACTCTGGAATAAAATCCCAGTCCAGGTTAAGCAGAGTCCCTCATTGACTCTCTTCAAGAGGAATCTTGATAAGTGGATGGGAGATCGTAGGTTTACCCCGGGTATCACTTCTGTGTCACTGTTAGACAGAGGCACAGTATACTAACCTCGAAAAAGGGCATAGCAAAATAAATTTAAAATGGGTGGCGAAAGCCAAACACATTCTGGCTAGGCTTATAAATGCCCTAGGGCAGATAGCCTAGTATGAACCTATGAACCTATGAACCTATGAACCTACCTATGAACCTATGATAAGGTTGCTATGACAACACTGCCTAAGACTCTAAGAATGCCATGGTTGTTATGACAACACTGCCCAAGACTCCACGAATGCCAAGGTTGTTATGACAACACTGCCTTCGCCTCAAAGAATGCCAGGGTTGTTATGAAAACACTGCCTAAGACTCCAAGAATGTCAAGGTTGTTATGACAACACTGAGTAAGACTCCAAGAATGCCAAGGTTGTTATGAGAACACTGCCTTAGCCTACGAGAATAACAAGGTTGTTCTGTAGCACTGTCTAAGCCTTCAGAAATGCTAAGGTTGTTATGACAACACTGGCTAAGCCTCCAAGAACACTAAAGCTGTTTTGAGAAGACGGGCTAAGCCTTCAAAAATGCTAAGGTTGTTATGTCAACACTGCCTAAGCCTACAAGAATGCCAAGGTTGTTCTGACAACACTGCCTAAGCCTCCAAATATACTAAGACTGCTATGGGAACACTACCTAAGACTCAAATTGACACTCCATCAGACACAGACATCCTCCAGAAAGGTCTCATAGAAATGGATAACTGGTGCCAGAGCCATGGCCTTAAGCTAAATGCCAAAAAATGTATAGTCATACCCTTTGGGAAAAACAAGGAAACCCCTAATTACCACATAGGTGGTAATCCATTAAACATGGAAGAAGTTATCAGGGACCTGGGGACCCAAGTTGACAGTAACCTCTCTTTTGACACTCACATTGCCAAAGTGGTTAGGAAGATCTTCTACATTGCCCACCTGATCATGAAGGGATTCACATCCAGATCAGGAGAGGTCATTGTACCCCTGTACTCTTCACTTATCAGACCAATGATTGAGTACAACGCCCATTCGAATGTACCTTACCCGACACCTGCAGCAGTTGGAAAGACCCCAAAAGTTCCTCACCAAAAGGATAAAGGCTCAAACATATGTCATACGATGCCCGACTGAAGAAACTCCAGCTCTATTCAGTCGATACCGCCTGCTCAGAGGTGATCTGTGCCTGACATACAAGGCCATGTCCAACCCGGAATTAATGGACATGCTCCACCTCAAAAAATCCAAATCCACCAGAGCCACGAGAGCAAGAGACTTAAACCTCAACACGGATATAAATAGGACGTGCTGGAGGGACAGATTCATCACCCAGAGACTCCCTACACTATGGAACAGAATCCCAGTCCATGTGAGGCAGAGCCCCTCACTGACTCTGTTCAAGAGAAATCTTGACGAGTGGATGGGAGATCGTAGGTTTACCCCGGGAATCATCTCTGTATCACTGCTGGACAGAGGCACAGCAAACTAATGGGTATAGTATTCTCATCCTAAGGGGTGGTGAAAGCCACACACACTCTGGCTAGGCTTATAAATTCCTTAGGGCAGATAGCCTAGTATGAACCTATGAACCTATGAACCTAAAAAATGCTAAGGTTGTTATGACAACACTGGCTAAGCCTCCAAGAATACTAAAGCTGTTATGAGAAGACTGGCTAAGCCTTCAAAAATGCTAAGGTTGTTATGGCAACACTGCCTAAGCCTACAAGAATGCCAAGGTTGTTCTGACAACACTGCCTAAGCCTCCAAATATACTAAGACTGCTATGGGAACACTACCGAAGACTCAAAAAATGCTAAGGTTGTTATGACAACACTGGCTAAGCCTCCAAGAATACTAAAGCTGTTATGAGAAGACTGGCTAAGCCTTCAAAAATGCTAAGGTTGTTATGGCAACACTGCCTAAGCCTCCAAATATACTAAGACTGCTATGGGAACACTACCTAAGACTCAAAAAATGCTAAGGTTGTTATGACAACACTGTCTATGCTTCTAGGACCTATCACTACAAAACCACAGCCATTAGCTCACACATCAGCACAGCCACCTTCATGCCACTAGCCTGTACCCAGTGAACATACATCTAAGAGTCACAATGGTGCAGACTCTATTCCTGTAAGGCCTAGTGAGACTGCATCCATCCACAAAAATGTTTTAGTAATACAGTAGGTGACATATTGGCAGTCACTAAATGGGATAAGAATAAGGTGATGGGTAACTGTTTTTTCGAGAGCAAAGATCTGGGATGTAATTAAAATTCTTCATTGTCTCCATCCTGGCAAATATGATTACCATCTGGTAGTGGCCCACATGGAGGGAATGTTTTAAGGTGCTTTACTCTGAGGGACATATAGACAAATATGATTGAGCCTCCTATAAGTGTCTGAGACAGGAAAGACACTGGTCTTGGGTGCTAGTTTGCCATTACCCAGAATTATGCTGAAAGTTAATCACAAGATAGTTGGCTTTAATAAATGACTGTGTAGCCGGTGTCAGTCTAGAGGATTAAATATGTGTTTGCTTGGCACAAAATGGCTGACAAACATTCTTGCTTAGCTGGAGATGGTGAAATCCTTTCCTGCTGCAGTAGTGCCTTTTTAACCAAAGTCCATCAGCTAAACATTCCAACCTATAAAAATCTAACTCGGACCACATTAAGGTAGTGCTACTAAAAGCCAAGAGTCTTAAAAATGCCCAAATCTGAACCTCTTCTGCAGCTTAAAAATATTCATATATGTCTAGTCACAGACCCATGGTTTCAAAGCAATGAAAATTCTCCCACTATTCTAGTATTTAGCAACTATCATGTCTCCAGGCCTACTGGATATTCTAGGGTCATTTTATCTCCGTATATCTTAAAGATACATCACCTCAATATTGATTTCTCTGGATCCCGAATCTGAACTTTCAGATGTCCGAATCATATTAAAAGCAATATTAATAGCTAGTTCATAGATAGTGATAGAGTCCCCTCTATGTCCTCTATTCATCAAATAGCTATCATAATACCTTAGCCAAAACCCTTGTTAATCTCAGCATCTTCATTTTGCAGGACTTTAATTATCTACCAATAAACTGGCCGACCTACACTGCCAGTGGTTAGCATACGTATTGCTTCCTTGATGCTATAAAAATGTTAACTCCTTTGTACAAATTGGTAACCATCTACTGGGGCCTAAATAGCCCTGACGTTGTCCTTACATATATATCCCCTTACTTCACACCTCCATCTTTAACTGTTTCCCTCATTAAATGAGACCCTAAATCAATGGCCCTGTCCCTTAAAACTGGTGACCCTGTAAATACCTTTGTATTTTGGGACTTCTCAAAAACAAAACTTAATTTACTCGATGATGTTAATAAATCCCTGTCTGAGACCCAGGTTGAGCCTGTAACTGGTCAGTATTGGTTAGTGCACTAGCCTGGTAACCAAATATAAATCAATAAATAAAGTGAATAAATAAGTGAATACATTTTGATATAATACTTGTCTGATGGAGCCCGGTGCTAAAGCTGCTGTTCACACCGCTCTCTTCTACTCCACATTGTGCTGATAAGGCATTTCCTGTCTGTGAACTATAATAGGTACAGTTTAAAGCCAGCCTCGTTTGGTGGAGTATCAAAATAAATAAACTATGAAAGGGAAAACTATTACATTATGCTTATAAGAGGTCCCAATTTATCCATCATAAGAACACACTTAAGCACACTGGCAAAGAACTTATGGGTACCATTAGAATGCTCACATCTAAGTTTGAACTTAAAATAGCGATTGAAACCCATAAACACCCCTTTTCCCATTTTCTGCATTGGATTGGGGTGTCACATCGACTTTTCTTGATTCGGTACTATTCTCCTACCTCCTTCAACAGTCACACCTGATTGTTGCACTTCTTCTGTCTTTGCTGGACACCCTTGTTTTCTCTTGCCTTCTTCCCATCTATCCCAAATCTTTTTTACAAGACTGTCTTCTGCTTTCCTAAACATGTGCCTGAACCACCATAATCTGTTTTACTTTGGCATTTTGCTCTAATGTCCTAATTTCTTCATCTTTCCCACAGTGCATTCTAATACCCATCTCAGGAACTTCATCTCCATCACATCTGCTCTGCCTTCACTGTCCAGGTTTCTGTACAGTACAGTAGTACTGGTTGCATCAATGTTTTGTATGGCTTAGTTTTTAGTTTCTTTGGCTTTCTTCTGTCACACACTATCCATGACACAGTGTGCTGGCTGTCTGTCTGATTCAAGCTTCAACCTCCTCATTCAGACCTCCCTTCTCCTCAATCACCCCTCCCAGATACTTCAACCTGTTACCTGCTCCACTATTTTCCCTTCTATTCCAGTTCTCGGCTTCTTCTGATTTCCCCCCATTTGCTGCTATTGCAACTGTTGTGTCTGTATTCAGTTTTATCCTGCGTGCCTTCAGTTTTTCATTCCATTTCCTTACCCTTTGCTGAGGTTCTTGCTCAGAGTCTGCCTGTAATGCCATAGCATCTGCAGACAGTAACTTTGTTGATCTGTCCCATCTGACCTGTTTGTTAATATAGCCAGTTACCAGTATAAGCAGCAATGGTTTCAGAGCTGAACCCTGATGTATATCCACTCCCACTGGGGATCCCTCTTTGAGTCAGAACACCATTTATACTTGTGTCATTGGGTCCTTGTACATGGCCTGCACTAATTCTACCAATGTATCTGATACTTTGAACTATCTCAGGACTGCCCAAATCAGCCTTTTTGGGACTCTTTTCTCATATCTAGCTTCATCTCAACTATCTGCCTGACTGCAAACATCGGGTTGATTATTTTGCATCCTGATCTAAATCAGAACTGCTCATCTTCCATCTAACTTCTTCTACTCTGCATAATCATTTATTAGTCAATCTCTGCAGCACTTTCATGCAGCTTGACAGGAGTTTGATACATCTGTAGTGCCCACAGTTGTGCATGTCCCTTTGTTCATATACACTGACATACATCTGTAGTGCCCACAGTTGTACACGTCCCTTTGTTCATATACACTAACATACATCTGTAGTGCCCACAGTTGTGCAGGTCCCTTTGTTCATTGATACATCTTTAGTGCGCACAGTTGTGCATGTTCCTTTGTTCATTGATACATCTGTAGTGCCCACAGTTGTGCATGTCCCTTTGTTCATATACACTGACATACATCTGTAGTGCCCACAGTTGTGCATGTCCCTTTGTTCATATACGCTGACATACATCTGTAGTGCCCACAGTTGTGCAGGTCCCTTTGTTCATTGATACATCTGTAGTGCGCACAGTTGTGCATGTCCCTTTGTTCATTGATACATCTGTAGCCCACAGTTGTGCATGTCCCTTTGTTCATATACACTGACATACATCTGTAGTGCGCGCAGTTGTGCATGTCCCTTTGTTCATATACACTAACATACATCTGTAGTGCCCACAGTTGTGCATGTCCCTTTGTTCATATACACTGACATACATCTGTAGTGCACACAGTTGTGCATGTCCCTTTGTTCATATACACGGACATACATCTGTAGTGCTCACAGTTGTGCATGTCCCTTTGTTCATATACACTGACATACATCTGTAGTGCCCATAGTTGTGCATGTCCCTTTGTTTATATACACTGACATACATCTGTAGTGCCCACAGTTGTGCAGGTCCCTTTGTTCATTGATACATCTGTAGTGCGCACATTTGTGCATGTCCCTTTGTTCATTGTTACATCTGTAGTGCCCACAGTTGTGCATGTCCCTTTGTTCATATACACTGACATACATCTGTAGTGCGCACAGTTGTGCATGTCCCTTTGTTCATTGATACATCTGTAGTGCCCACAGTTGTGCATGTCCCTTTGTTCATATACACTGACATACATCTGTAGTGCGCACAGTTGTGCATGTCCTTTGTTCATATACACTTACATACATCTGTAGTGCCCACAGTTGTGCATATCCCTTTGTTCATCTACACTGACATACATCTGTAGTGCCCACAGTTGTGCAGGTCCCTTTGTTCATTGATACATCTGTAGTGTGCACAGTTGTGCATGTCCCTTTGTTCATTGATACATTTGTAGTGCCCACAGTTGTGCATGTCCCTTTGTTCATATACACTGACATACATCTGTAGTGCCCACAGGTGTGCATGTCCCTTTATTCATTGATACATCTGTAGTGCCCACAGTTGTGCATGTCCCTTTGTTCATATACACTGACATACATCTGTAGTGCGCACAGTTGTGCATGTCCCTTTGTTCATATACACTGACATACATCTGTAGTGGCTACAGTTGTGCATGCCCCTTTGTTCATATACACTGACATACATCTGTAGTGTGCAGAGTTGTGCATGTCCCTTTGTTTATATACACTGGCATACATCTGTAGTGCCCACAGTTGTGCAGGTCCCTTTGTTCATTTACACTGACATACATCTGTAGTGCCCACAGTTGTGCATGTCCCTTTGTTCATATACACTGACATACATCTGTAGTGCCCACAGTTGTGCAGGCCCCTTTGTTCATATACACTGACATACATCTGTAGTGCCCACAGATGTGCATGTCCCTTTGTTCATCTACACTGACATACATCTGTAGTGCCCACAGTTGTGCAGGTCCCTTTGTTCATTGATACATCTGTAGTGCGCACAGTTGTGCATGTCCCTTTGTTCATTGATACATCTGTAGTGCCCACAGTTGTGCATGTCCCTTTGTTCATATACACTGACATACATCTGTAGTGCACACAGTTGTGCATGTCCCTTTGTTCATTGATACATCTGTAGTGCCCACAGTTGTGCATGTCCCTTTGTTCATATACACTGACATACATCTGTAGTGCCCACAGTTGTGCATGTCCCTTTGTTCATATACACTGACATACATCTGTAGTGCCCACAGTTGTGCATGTCCCTTTGTTCATATACACTGACATACATCTGTAGTGCACACAGTTGTGCATGTCCCTTTGTTCATTGATACATCTGTAGTGCCCACAGTTGTGCATGTCCCTTTGTTCATATACACTGACATACATCTGTAGTGCCCACAGTTGTGCAGGTCCCTTTGTTCATATACACTGACATACATCTGTAGTGCCCACAGTTGTGCAGGTCCCTTTGTTCATATACACTGACATACATCTGTAGTGCACACAGTTGTGCATGTCCCTTTGTTCATTGATACATCTGTAGTGCCCACAGTTGTGCAGGTCCCTTTGTTCATATACACTGACATACATCTGTAGTGCGCACAGTTGTGCATGTCCCTTTGTTCATTGATACATTTGTAGTGCGCACAGTTGTGCATGTCCCTTTGTTCATTGATACATCTGTAGTGCCCACAGTTGTGCATGTCCCTCTGTTCATATACACTGACATACATCTGTAGTGCGCACAGTTGTGCATGTCCCTTTGTTCATATACACTGACACTCTTATGATTATTCTCCAGTCATCTGGGATATGCCTGTCTCCGCATATTCCCATGATTACCCCCCAGAGCCATTTCTTGTCTAATTCACCCAACATTCTGATTGTCTGCTGTCACCTCATCTGAGCCTGTTGCTTTTCCTGACTTCAATTCCTTACTGCTGTTCTTACTTCTTCCAGGATGGGCTCATCTTCTTCTATCATCATAGGCTGTCTCTGGGGCAGTACAGTTTCTGTGGAGTTTTCTTCATTTAGAAGCTGCTGAAAATACTCCTTACATCTGCCTTTGATGTCTTGTAGACTGGTGAGCAGGTTGTTGCTGGCATCCCTTATAAAAGGTATCTGATAACTGCCTTCTTTATCTTTCTGTCTTTAGCTTGCAACTTGATTGGGCTTCTTTGTGCCGTCTATCCCAATTTGCATTCTCAAAAAATCTATACCTGTCAAACAGAGTACTGAAAGTAGTTAACTATAAGGATTTCTTGTTAAGCTGAATTTGCCAAAATGAACTCTTTGCATCTAAGACAGAAAAAATAGTGGCATTTGGCATCAGAGCTGTGACTTCTTCGACTGTGTGCATTGGATGATGAGGGCTGTCTAGTGTTTTGTTCAAATCACGTGGATCAGTACATATTCTGATGTCATCTGAACTTTTCTTATGAGCTACCACCATGGAAGATACCCATTCAGTAGGAGTTGATGAACCTATTGGACAAATCACACCTTGTCGCACCATTTTATCTAGCTCAGCTTTGACTCTGTCTTGCATGGCTATTGAAACTTTTTGAGCTGGCCTGATAACTGGACTGATGTCAGGGCCTAACTTCATACAGTACACAAGTGGAAGCTTCCCTAGTTTGTCTTAGAAAAGATCAGCATAGGTAGAAAAAATATACTGGCCAAAAATAAAGTAGTGGTCTTTTAAGCTAACATGATGGACTTCCTTATTAAATGAAATCAGTTCCATTTTCAAACTGTCTCTGAGCCCTAATAATGACTGGATGTGCCTCTTGACCACATAAAATAACAAATCGTAACTTCTCCCAGCAGAGTAACATGAAAGCAGTACTGAGCCTTCAGTCTGAATTTTTTCACAACCATAAACAACAAGCTTTGCACACTTTGCCAAATCAAGCCTTTCACCCTGACACACTCTAGCAAATGTTGCTGCTGACATAACATTGCACTTGGAACCTGTGTCAACTTTGAGCTCTGTGGGTTTGCCATTTATCCTAATAATACAAAATACTTCATTATTTGCCCTTAAATCTACTACACTGACTGTTTCATGAAGCACTGACACACCATCGACATAAAGAGTAGGTTTACAGCTTTCTAATTGATCAACTTGTTTCTTAAAAATGTTCCCTTTTAATAAAAGAATGTGGGCCTTTTGATTTACAAAACCTTTCGAAATTATTTTACCTAATGCATTTGTGGCATTGCTGACCAAAGGCTAAACATTTTTCCTTTTTAGATTCATGATTTCCACCACAATTACAATAGTTGGCAATGAAACTAGGTTGGGGCCCATGCTTTGAGTTTCCTGACTAATTCATACTTCACTGAGACTGTGCAAACTCTGTAATTTGCTGGAAGGCTCTGGGGTTTACCTGAGCATGCTGCAGGGGCTACAGTTGATGCTATGTGCTTGGGCCTGTTTCTTTTAACCACATGCTGCATACTGTCAACATGAGCTCTTAGAAGTTACTGGAAGCATGCATTTCTCATTTATAAGCATATTTGTGTGCTTTTCTGTGAGCTGGTATATCTTACAAATCTCAGTGGCCATATTCAAAGTTAAATCACTATCACAAAGCAAAATCTTTCTCACAGCATCATCCTTAATACCACACACAAGTCTGTCTTTTATCAACTCATCCCTTAAATCACCAAATCTACATGTTTTAGCTTTGTTTCTGAAGTCAGTTATGTATGCTGCAAAAGTTTCACCAGGCTTTTGATTCCTTGCATAAAATAAGCGCCTTTCCATTGTAAAATTTGTCTGGAGGTTACACAGTTCTCCAAATTTATGTTTTAAACACTCAGGGTCCTCTCTTGATTCAGTCGGTACAATAGTATGATGGTTTTCCCCATGCTCCTGCATAGATAGCAGGTACATGCCCAAATGAACATTCCCTTTCAGTGGCTTCTGACCCAGCTAAATTTAGAATAAATGCCTTTGTATGGTCATTTTTATCAGACATTGTAGCCTGTATAAAAGTGTCATAATCTTTCTCAAATACTCCCCAGTTCTCTGCAGTATTATTGTCAAACACAAGTGCACTGGGTTTTCGAAATCCATCTGTCATGCCCACAAAGTATGCACAAATGCTGAAAAATATGGCTCTTGTACTTATGTGTGAACAAGCTGTTCTGTGAGCTTGTAATAACATTCAAATGCACATTAAACTTCGAAATACTGTACTTTGCGAAATATGTTGTGTAATGGCTGTAGTTTGTGAAATAACTGTACTGCAATACTGCACAAGCATGTGAACACTTTATATTCTTTTGATAACTCGAATATCTTTAACCAATATGAAAAATACGTGCTTAGTGAAAAATGCGGTAATTTCCCCTTATTTTATTCATTTTATGCAATTTGGACTTTATTTCAAAAATTTTCTGTTGTGATTTGAATATTATTATCAGTATCAGACATATTGGTTTATTGAATATCATTTAGAGTGTTCTGTATGCCTCGTTTCATATTTTGCGAATAAGAAATTATTTGAGTAAGTTTTAACATCTGAAATTAGTTTCTGACCTTTTTCATGAATTATACATGCAGTAGGGATGATTCACTCCTGGATATTCCTCCAGTACCAACCGGGTGCCTCTTGGGCTCAAATTGAAGAATTTGGCTTCCATTCTGGCCCCATGTCCTTTTAGACATGCCGCTTCTGACACCATGTCACTCGTCCCTCTCTAACATAGACAACAAGCAGCTGGGGTAGTTCGTTTAGATGCCTTAATACATAGAAACACATCAGGATTGATAGTAGCATCATACCATATAAACAAACTGATTAACAGACAGACCTTACATACATTCATGCTTACATCTCAACATCTTAGTACAGAATGTCAGTTAAGCTCACATGTGCTCAGTATTTATACACTTGTGCAAGCCCTTGGATAGCTTCTTAAAGATACACACACACACACACACACACACACACACACACACACACACACACACACACACACACACACATGAACACACATTGATCTACATAAACTAAAGTGCAATAAAACTGTATTCACAGTAAAGCAGGAAACATCATAACAGCAAAGTTAGAGTAAATGCACAAGCTAATATATATGGCAGATTTGCTATGAACAGTAACAGACATTTTATATTGTAAATTATGTACCATGAACAGTAACAGACATTTTATATTCTAAATTATATACCACAAACAGTAACAGACATTTTATATTGTAAATTATATACCGCAAACAGTAACAGACAATGTTATGTTGTCCTATCTCGCTGTAATTCTTGCTGGTTGGGTTTGGAACCGAGTATTAGTTCCGACTCAGCCGAATACAAAAGCTCGAGAGTTTCCATTGGGTCGAGGCTAGCCCCTATCCCATGATGCACTGCGTAAATTACCCAGATCTCGTTTGCCACTCAAGCGATCGAGAAGTGCTCCTGCTGGCTTGTTGGCTGAGTATTGTTTTAGTTGGATATTTTGTAGAAGTTTTCTTCAAAATCCACTTAGTTATCTCTGTCCATGTGCAATAGACCCTTATTGATTCTGTTGTCATAGTGTAGTTCTTTTTCCTACCTTTTAGAGAGATCTGTTTAAGTTAGAGGGCTCTCAGCGGCCCGTTTAACTTAGAGGGCCACTCCCCTTTCATTGTGTGTTTTTCCCATGAAGAGTCCGTTTTAGTTAGAGGATTCTTCACCTTCATAGTTATACTGTTTGTCTCAGCCCTTGTGTGTTAAACAAAAGAAGAAGAATTATTGTTAAAGAGTTCAGTAGAGTAGTGCTAGGTTTACTTTTTACCTTTCCTTCTTCTGGCTTTTGGTGTGTTTCTCATAGTAGTAGGCTTTGTAGTTGGTGTTAGAACCGTGTTTGTTGGTGTGTTTCACATAGTAGTAGGTTTTGTAGTTGGTGTTAGAGCCGTGTTTGTTGGTGTGCTTCACATAGTAGTAGGCATTGAAGTTGGTGTTATTGCCGTGTTTGTTGGTGTTTTATATATTAATACTAGAGAGTTTGTTTGCTTAACAGTATAGTGTTTTCTGCCTTTTGCTTTTGCTCTTTGCTTTTTAAGATGTCAAAAGAAAAAGAAAAAGAACATAAGCAGTCGGGATTTAAGAAATGTGACCAGTGCACCCAAAAAATGTCTCTTATGGATGGTCACACTAGCTGTGTGTATTGTCTTGGCACCATCCACTTGCAGGATCCTTGCACCATCTGTCATGGGTTTAGCAGTAGAGTGCTTCAGGAGCATCGAAACAAATTGATTGGTAGAGGCTTACTGAAAGGTCCCTTCCAGGAATCATTAGAGAGCTCCAAGCCTGCTTCTCTATCTCTTTGCATTCAAAAGCCTCTAAGAGACCTGCCGCTGTGACTCCAGACTTGGAGCCACCAAACAAAGTTGTTACATTGGAATCGAGGGTGCTTGGCTCTGATAGACCACAGTCTTCCTCTTCGGCTCCATTACCGTCCACGGAGCTGGTAGAGGTACTGAGCAGGAGATGGTCTCCTGTATTGGAGCTGGTTACACCAATAATGAGATCGCCCATTTTGGAGAGGGCTGGTTCTCCCTCATTATCCTCCCATTCTTCCAGTAGCTTATATGATAATGACGTGGAACGGGTGGTGAAGAGATTACTACAGACTCCAGCACTGGCAAAAATGTTATAGTCTCTGACCCCAAAGGATTCAGGACTGTCAAAGGCACCATCTCCAATTCCTCCTCTGAACCCAGTGGTTTTGGAGCCAGAGAGTGTGGATCCAATAGTAGTGGAACCGTCAGTACCAGGACATCCTTTTGGTTCATTGGTTCCGGCATCTGCTCTGATGTCTTCGGGTCCTTCGGATCTCGAGGAGTCTGGGAGCCAACACTCACCTGTCGGGTCTGGGGAGGAGAGTCAGCATGAACAGTTGTCTGAGCCAACTCTACCGCACGGTGAGGTTGAGCTCGGTTCCTACATCGGCTTTGGAGCCACCCGCTCTGCCTTGGAGTCGATCCTCGCCATCGTCAGAGTGGAGGATCTCTTTGGTGTGGAGTGAGGGGGCTTTTGAGCTGATGGAGAGAGTGCTGTCATCCCAGACAGCTCCACTCTTGTAGCCATCTTCTCTTCCCTCACAGGCACCGATGTTAATCTCTTCTTCACCTACTCCTCCCCAGCGTAGAGGTCCAAAGCCCCAAGAAGCCCCTTTGGGCGGCATCGTCTCCTCTGAAACTTCACCAGAGTATCCCTCTGAGGAAGTCCCTCGGAAGAGACTGTGCAAGAGGAAGCACATAGACTCCCCTGAGTCTGTTACATCAGATACTGAGCTGGATGAGTCTGAAGCGTCCCCTCGGTCCCCCTCTAAGGATGTCTCTTTCGCTGACATCCTTGAGATCCTGAAATGGAGGGGTGGCTGGAAGGCCACCAACCCTTCAGAGGACAAATCGATATACCTGGAGGCTTTTGGATCTCACCCTTCTACCTCCTGGGTGACTCCCCCCTATGACCAACCACTTAACATGATATCATGTAAGGCCTGAACTTCCCCTGATACAGTGGAACCAGTTCTACAGAGGCCAAACAAATTTATTACCGCCCCTACCAAAAAGGAGTTTCTGACCAAAGGAGTCCCTCTAGATGCGATGGTGGTGGCTGTGGCCACTAAGAAGGGGGTTATTGGAGACCTCCTCATCTGTTCATCCTCCCAACAGAGTCCCGGACTATGGACAGATATGGAAAGGTGCTTTTTCTTCAGTGGCATTTACCCTGCGGTCGCTGAATTACCAGATTCATTTTATTAGACTCCAAAGGGATCTCACTCAAAGAGCTAGGAGATACCCTTCAGGGTTCTGTAGCTTTGGGGACCACTGACAAAGTTTCCTCACAGCTCTCTTCCCTCATCTCCATTGTGAATTCCTCCATGAGACTGATTTCATACGCAGCTGGTGGAGCAAGCAGAGCAGCAGCTACAGGAATTCCCTTAAGGAGACATTCCTGGATGCATCTTTGCAATTTTTCTGAGCCCTTCAAGTCTTCTTTCACCAACGCCCCCTTTGATGGTTGATCTCTTTCTGGACCAAAGGTGAAAGAAACTTTGACCAGGTCCGAGCAGTATGGGAAAACCTTGTCTGGAATGTTAAACATAACATGTTATGTTGTCCTATCTCACCTTCATTCTTACTTGGATGGGTTCAGAGCCGATCCTTGGCTCAGACTCGGCCGAATACACAGCTGGAAGTCTCAAATTTGGCTTGTGGCAATGTAGGTATCCCATGATGCAGTGGTACAACTCTCCAGATCTTGTTTGCCCCTTTATGAGGTTGGCTAAGTTTTTTTGTCTTTTACATTTTATTAGCTTAAACTAATTAGGATTTATACATTAGTTAGTGTACTGTGTGCTGTGATACTTTAGCTGTAGTGTGTAGCTTAGTTTATCTCCTTTTTCTGCTGTTGTGTGCTGTTGTTTGGCCGTCATCTTTTTGCAGGCCTGCACTTGTATCCCTTAGATAATTCCTGGAGTGGTGCTTTATTAAAATACCTGTAGTGTGTGTTGGTTTTTCTACACATTTAGTTAGCTGGTTAGTTCATTAGCTCATTTAAATTAGAGAGCTAATTGCCTGTTTTAGTTAGAGGGCCAGTAGTGTTAGTCTTAGTCTATTCTATTTTCCACTTTACCTGTCTAGGTCTGTTTAAATTAGAGGTCCTAGTGCTCATTTTCTGTCAGAGCAAAGCTATTTCTAATTATTTTTCGTAGATGTGCTGTGTTTGTTAAGTTAGCGAGTGTTTGTATATCTAGCAGTGGAGTGAGTTTATTTGCTGTTGATAATTGTTATAGGACCTTGTTTCCTTCCAAACATGTCTAAAGACACCAGGGAGAAAGAACATAAGCCTTCGGGCTTTAAAAAATGTCAGAAATGTACCCAGAAAATATGTATCACAGTCGGACATGTCATTTGTGTCTATTGTTTATGAGCTATCCATCTCCAGGACATTTGCACTTTCTGTTACTCCTTTAGTGCAAGTATGTGTTTCAGGAGAGGAAAAACAAACTGATTGTCATGGGGCTCTTGAAACCAACCTTTGAGGAAGCTGTGCAGTGTGCTTCTTCTTCTTCATCCTCTTCTTCTTCTAAGAGGGACAAACCAACTAAAATGCCATCTCCTGTCTTTTCTGCTCAGTCCAAGCCCCCTGAAAAATTATCTAAAATTTCTAAGCCATCTACCTCCTTGGCTCCACAGGCCTCAGAACTGACAGAGGTAATTATTATTGACAAACCTGGTTCTTCTTTCCCAAGGTCCTTGGAGCAGAAAGATACCGTGTCTCGGAGCCAGTCCATTGATATTCCACCGGTCTCTCCTACCTTGAGATCTCTCATTTTGGAGAGATCTCATTCACCATCTCTATCCTCCAGGTCCACCAGGAGCTCATCTGATGATGATGTGGAGTGGGTGGTGCGCAGACTCTTGAAGTTGCTGGCACTAGCTAAATTGATCTTGGCTCCAATCCAACAGGTTTCGGAGGCTTCCAAGACTGTTACATCCACTGTTGTTCCTCCTCTAAGCCAAGCTGGATCTTCGGAGCTGAGGGCCTGGTACCACTCACTGTAGAACCATTGGTTCTGAGACCCCCTTTGGAAATTACGGAACCAATATCTGCTCCGACACTCTCGGTCCCATCCGGGGTGTCTGGGAGCTGAGGTTCTCTGGTCGGCTCTGGGGGGAGTCTTGGACCCAAACTTCTTTGGTTCCAAGCCTACCCCTCTGTGTGACAGCTTGGGTGAGCTCGGCTCCTACATCAGCCTCAGAGCCAATCTCTCTGAGGCCGGGGGTGTCCTCTGTCTCCTCAGAGCTGGAGATATCCTCAGAACCAGTGGGTTCTGCTTTTGAGCTGATGAGGAGTGTGCTGTCCCCCTGTACAGCTCTACACAGAGATACTGGCATTCGTCTCCCCAAGGCACTAGCTACTGTCTTGGCATCACCCCATCCACAGGACAGCAGAGATTCAGAGCCTCAGGAACCCCCATTGGGCAAACCCATCTCTTCTGAGGCCTCCCCAGAATGCCCTTCTGGGGAGCCCCCTTGAAAGAGGACATGCAAGAGGAAGCATATATACTCCCCTGATGAGTCTGTCCCTCAGACACTGACCTCGTGGAGTCAGAAGGGTCCCCATGGTCATCCTCTGAAGATATCTCATTTGCAGATATCCTGGAGATCCTAAAGCAGAGAGGCAGCTGGAAAACCATCAACCCTTCTGATGAGGAGTCAGCGTACCTGAAGGCCTTTGGATCTCAACCTTCAGCCTCCTGGGCATCTCCACCTTTTGATGAGCTAATGGACTTGGTCAGTCGAAAGGCATGGGAGTCACCTGACACTATGGAACAACTCTCTCCGAGGCCAAACAAGTTTTTGTCAGCTCCCACTAGAAAAGATTTTCTTACGAAAGGTGTACTTGTAGATGCTATGGTGGTGGCAGCAGCCACCAAGAAGGAACTTTCTGAGACATCCTCATTTGTTCATCAAAATCAAAAAGATTCTCGAGTGATGGACAGATATGGGAAACATGTCTTTTAGTCAGCGACTTTTACACTCCGATCGCTGAACTACCTCACACACTTTACAAGGCTACAAAGAGATCTCCTGAAAGAGCTAGGAGATATTCTACAAGGTTCATTAGCTGCTGGGGTGACTGAGAAAGTCTTCTCCTAGCTGTCCACCTTAAATTCTGTCATCAACTCCTCCATGAAACTGATATCTTATGCAGTGGAGGGAGCAAGTAGGGCAGCGGGTTCAGGAGTTTCCTTGAGGAGATGCTCCTGGATGCGCTTGTGTAATTTTGCAGAACCTTTTAAGTCTACCTTTACTAACACCCCCTTTGATGGTTCCTCACTTTTTGGATCCAAGGTTAAAGACACACTCCCCAGATGCGAGCAGGAAGGGAAAACTCTCTCTGCCATTGGAGTACGTCTTTCAGTACCTTCAAGACCTTACCCTAAAGGTCAGAAGAGTGGAACAATGTGGTTCAAAAGATCCCAGGGAGCTTTCCAAGATGCATGAGGTGAATCTTTCCCCAGGGGCAGGGGGGGGGGCAACAATGGTAGACTTCGTTCTAGAGGCGGGGGGGGTGCCACAAAACCAGGGTGACTGTGATTCCTTTCACGGATGTCCCTATCAGCGCTCCTGAAAGGAGGCCCACCTGCTCTGCTCTGGAGGAAGTTGGGGGACATTTGCTTTGTATCCAGAAGCCTGGCAAAGTATCACAAAGGACAAGTGGGTACAAAGCATAATATCCAGAGGATATTCCATTCCCTTTTGCCATCCTGTCTCAGAGATCAGAACAATCTCAGATGTTCCACCCAATCTAAGGGAGCAAGCAACTATAGAAATCCAAAAGTTGCTGGACAAAAGAGTCATCCAAAAAGTCCCTGCAGACCAAACAGGATTCAGAACTTACTCAAGATTCTTTTTGGTGCCAAAAAGAACAGGGGACTGGAAACCCTTATTGGATGTCAGCAAGTTGAACAAATCTGTCAAAAAATCAAAGTTCAGAATGGTGATACTGCAGTCAATACTAATCTTCTTAGGGAAATATGATTGGATATGCTCAATAGACCTCCAGGATGCATACTACCACATAAAAATGGACAGAGCATCAAGGGTTCAATGATACTTCTGGCTAGGAGCCAGTCATTATCAGTTCTGAGCTGTGCCCTTTGGTCTCACTACAGCCCCCAGAGTGTTCACCAAATGCATAGCAGTAGTAACGGCTCACTTGAGATTTCTTGGATTCCAAGTGTTTCTGTATCTAGACAACTGGCTCCTAACTACCACCACCAAGCATCTACTCCAACAGGCCAGGGATGTGACATTGGAAATCTGTGCTCAGTTAGGCATAACAGTCAATTTACAAAAATCTGCCTTGTTGCCCTTTCAACATATTACCTTCATAGGCGCAAACCTGTACACTGTGTCTATGATGGCACATCTTCCAGCTGACAGAATTTCAGCCCTCAGACACCAAATACTTCACCTTCTTCCAAAGGGCAAGGTAAAGGCAAAGGTAGTTCTGAAACTTCTAGGGACAATGGCCTCAACCATAACTCTAGTTCCTCTTGCCAGGATGCATACGAAAATCCTTCAATGGCTCCTATTCTCCCAATGGTCACTTCAAGAGCTTCCTATGTCCCACCTGATCAGAATAACGGAGTCATGCAAATAGGATCTACGGTGGTGGACTCAGTCCAATCATTTGATGATCGGGACACCCTTTATTCCACAACAACCTGTTGCTACAGTAATCACAGATGCTTCCCAGATAGAGTGGGGGTGCATTATATGGGAAGGACAGTCCAAGGTATATGGCAAGTCCACGAGGCCCACTTGCATATCAGTGTTCTAGAGATGAGAGCAGTGCTTCTGGCATTGCAAGCACTCCATGACTCTCTTCACTAGGGACTATTGCAATACAGTCAGACAATATGTTGGTGGTTTGGTACATAAACAAGCAAGGAGGAACCAGATCATACTCACTTTATTGAGAGGCTCTGAGAGTCTGGCAATGGGCAGTTTCTTCTCAATGCTTTCTAGTAGCAATGCACATCCTGGGGAAATCCAATGTGATAGCGGAGAAGCTCAGCAGGACAATATTAACGCCTCACGAGTGGTCATTGAACCAGAACATAACGGAAGAGATTTTCCGGAAATGGGGCCAGCCTTGCTGTGATCTTTTTGCCATTCACATGAATGCCAACTGCACCAGCTACTTTGCCTAATTTCCCGTCCAGGGAGACATCGAGAGATGCACTTGTACACGATTGGCCCTCGGGACTTCTTTATGCCTTTCCCCCATTTCCCCTCATACCCAAAATCATCCAGAAAGCAAAATCCTTGAGAAGCAGTCTGATTCTCATTGCCCCATATTGGCCTCGGCAGATTTGGTTCCCCTTCCTCTGGCCTCATCTACAGGAGAAGCCGTGGGTTCTGGACCCAGTTCCAGACCTTCTGACACATACGTCAGGAACACTTCATCCTTCTCTCCACACCCTCAACTTGACAGCTTGTCTGCTCCACTTCCCAGTTTAGTCAGGCTTCAAAACTTCACTCCAGCAGTCAAACACATATTGATGTCCTCTCATAAAGTTTCTGCTAGAAAACTATATACTAGTAAGTGGAAAAGATTTTCTCACTGGGCCCGAAATAGAAACATTGACCCTTTCTCTGCACCTCTTTAGTTGTTGTTGTGTCTTTCGGCTTTTCCCAGTTAGGGGTCGCCACAGCAGAACTCCGGTCCGCTAATGAATGGCAGTAGATTTTTACGTGCCGAGTTGCCAGCCCTGATGCACAACCTTCAACGAAGGTACGCCCATTCACGCATGTCTCCACACAGAAGACACTCTAACTGAGAATCAAACAGGACAACGTCTTATCGTGAGGCGACAACACTACCGCAGCACCACCACCGCAGTACCTCTGCACCTCTTTAGTCCATTTTAGAATTTCTGGCAGAACTCTTCCAGCAAGGCTTAGCTGCAGCAACTGTTAGAGTTCAGCTGTCTGCAATTTCGAATTTCCACATCGGTGACCATTCTCCTAACAATGTCACACAGGTTGTGTAAAGCATTTTTAAAAGGCACTTCCTTGTTGAGATCTCCTTTTAAAGAACCACTTTCTCCTTGGGATTTAAATTTTGTCCTATCTCAACTAACATTGCCACCATTCAAGCCTTCTTCATCTTGTGACCTCATATTTGTTTCCTGGAAGACCATTTTTCTAGTAGCTGTAACATCTGCCAGAAGAGTCTCAGAGTTGCAAGCACTATCAATCGGACCTCCATATCTGATCTTTCATAAGGATAGGGTATCACTACGAACTAATCCATCCTTTATACCTAAGGTTTGCTGTCATTCCAATATCAGTCAATCCATTGAGCTTCCAGTGTTTTTCCCCAATCACAGCAACAAGGCAGAGTATAAACTCCACCAATTGGACGTGCATAGACAGCTCAGATTCTATTTGCATAGAACTAAAGATTTCAGGAAATCTGATCAATTATTCATCTCCTTCTCTGAGGCAAAAAAGGCTATGCCAGTGTCTAAAGTCACCCTTTCAAATTGGCTTTCAAGTTATATCACTTTTATATATACCTCCAATAATAGAAAATTACCATTTCAGAATTAGAGGTCTCTCAGCCAGAATATTAGCTACATCCTCTGCTTTTCAGGCCAGGATGTCTGTGGACAGTATTTGTGCTACAGCTACGTGGGCCAATCCTCATATGTTTATCACTCATTACAAAGTGGATTTGGCCTCCAGGGACAGGGGTTCCTTTGGTTCCTCTGTGCTCAAAGGTGTACTCCTGTGAGCCACCCTTGAAAAAGGTGCTAGGGACGCTGTCCCATCCAAGTAAGAATGAAGGTGAGATAGGACAACATAATATAAAGAAGTTATGTACTCACCATAACATTCTGTTTGTTGTCCATCTCGCCATTCATTCTTACGACCCCTCCCTCCTTCCTCCATCCAAGGACTCCTAGAGGACCTGATGGTGATCTTTCCTCTTTTACATGAGCTCCTTTGACTCTCTTTGTTTCTCCTTGACATGGGGTCACACCTGCATATTACTCATTAGTAATGTTAGCAGCAAACAAGATCTGGAGCGTTTCACCACTGCATCATGGGATACCTACCTTGCCACGAGTCAAGTTTGAGACTTCCAGCTATGTATTCAGCCGAGTCGGAGCAGAGGATCGGCTCCGAACCCATTCAAGTAAGAATGAATGGCGAGATGGACAACAAACATGGAATGTTATGGTGAGAACATCATTTCTTTTTTCTCAAGTTTCATTAAAACCAGCATATGATTGTTATAGTTAATATATAAGGCAAATAATGATTTATTCAGTAGAATAAACAAAGCACAAGTAAACTGCTTCCATTGTTGTATAACCACAGATCTGATGTTGTCAGTCTTCACCAAATTCTTGACAGAGGGTTTGGTTCCGAACCTCGGAACAAACTCAGCCATATCTTCCAGCTTGTGCTCTCCAAACTCTTGAGCCAGGTTCTACCCATAATGCTCCTCACAGAGATTACCTCAGATCTCGTTTGCCGCTTCCCATACTAGACGCGTTAGTTTCCTTCTCTCGTGCCTTGGCTATAACAGTGAGTTATTTTTCTATTTTTCTAACTCTTTAAAGTTCTTCCTTATACCCTTTTATAATAAATTCCTGTCTAGTTCCTCTTATGCTATTTACCCGCTCCTCTTAACCTTAACGTAACTGTTTTTTCTGTTTCTTTCCCTCTCCTACCATTGGTAGAGCTTAGGTACCATTGCTGGTACTTTCTTATATTCCTTATTACCTGTGTAGGTGTTCTAAAATGCCATTGTTGGTATCTCCTAGCTTTAATCTACAAAAAAAAATATTTTCTTTGCTTCTTCTGTTTGTCTCTCTTATCCACTTAACTGTTTGACAGTTAACTTCATTATAATGGCTGACCAAAAACATCCCTCTATGGGGGGGGGGGGCAGTCTTTAGGGTAATGGAGAAGACATTGTCCATTGGGGACTCTCAGTCTTTGCCATCCCTGTCAGGACAGATTTCTACTTCCTCTTAGCCTGAACTTTCATCAGTCTCATCCCCAAGACAGAGGGCACAAAAGTCCCAGGTGACTCCTATTTTAGTGGTCTACGCTCTGGACACTACCCAGATCATTCCCCCGAGGAAGTCCGTCTGAAGAAGAAGTGTAAGAGGAAGCACTTGGACTCCCCAGGAGAGTACTTCACTGAAGATACTGATTTTGATGAGGGGGAATGTTCCCCCTGGTCACCCCTGATGATGTTTCCTTCGGGGACATCCTAAAAATCCTGAAACAGAGGGGCGGCTGGTCCTCTATTCCACCTACCTTGGAAGAATCTGTATACCTGGAGGCTTCTCATGCCCAGCCCTTTACTTCTTGGATCTCTCCGCCCACTGACAATCTTATTAAATTGATCGCTCATTGGGCATGGAAGATGCCCAACTCCATAGAGCCAATACCCAAGAGACCTGACCGTATATTATCGGCCCCTAAGGATGAGCTACATTGGTCTAAAGGGATTCCTGTTGATGCCATGGTGATAGTGGCTGCCACCAAAAAGGAACTCACTGAAGATAGTCCGAATATCCGTCTTCCTAACCAGGAGAATAGGACATTGGATAGATTTGGGAAGCATGTTTATGGTTCAACAAGTTTTGCTGTAAGGTCCTTGAATTATATGGCACACTTTACTAGATTACAGAGAGACTTGATCAAGGAGCTTTCAAATACTCTCTCAGGAGCAGTGGCTGAAGAGGTCAGTGACAAAGTTGTCTCTCAGCTTGTAACCCGTGATGCTGTCTCCAGTTCGTCCATGAGGCTCATTCCTCATACAGCAAAAGGGATGACTAGAGCAGCGGGTTCAGGCAAAGCTATTAGATGGCATTCCTGGATGCGCTTGTGCAACTTTGCTGAGCCATTTAAAGCTTTATTTGTCAATGTTCCTTTTGATGGATCTACCCTTTTTGGCCCCAAGGTAAAAGACACCTTAGCCAGATGTGAGAAAGACCCTATCTGCCGTAGGCATACGTTTCTCCACTTCTCAGAGACCTTATTCTAGGTACCAAAGAAGTGGGAGACTATGGTTTAAAAAAAATCCAAAGGGCGTTTCCAAGACTCACAAGGCAAAGACTTCCCCTGGGGCAGAGGGGGAAGCAATGGAAAACGCCGCCCTAGGGGCAGAAATGGACCACAAAATCAGGGGTCCAGAGAATCCTTCTCTGGTACTTCTTATCTGCATTCCTGAAGAAGAGCCTGATTGCCTTCCTCTGGAGGCAGTCAGGGGGCGATTTTCCCTGCACCAACCTGCCTGGCAATTGATAACTTTGGACAAATGAGTGCAGGGAATAATATCCAGAGGTTACAAAATTCCAGTTATGAGTACAACAACTCAAAAAAGGCTCCCAGATGTTCCACCCAATCAAAGGGAAGCAGCAGTCTTAGAAATTCAAAAACTGCTCGACAAAAGAGTCATCCAGACAGTTCCACCAGACCAAATGGGATCCAGGGTTTACTCAAGATTCGTTTTAGTGCCCAAAAGTCAGGGGACTGGAGACCCATTCTGGATCTCAGCCAGTTCAACAAGGTAGTCCACCAAACCAAATTCCAGATGGTTTTGGTTCAGCCGATACTTCCTTTCTTGGAGAAAGACAACTGGCTCTACAGGTCTCCAACATGCTTATTACAGCATAGAAATGGCCTTTTGGCCTGACCACAGCCCCCAGGGTGTTCACCAAATGCATGGCAGTGGTTGCAGCTCATCTCAGATTGCAAGGTGTTCGAGTCTTTCTGTGTCCTGATGACTGGCTCCTCACTGCTTTCACCAGGCATCTATTAGAACAGGCAAGAGACTACACCTTAAATGTTTGTACATCCCTAGGCGTAACAATAAATTTCGAAAAGTCCAGCCTTCAACCTTCTCAGCAGCTGGATTTCATCGGTGTTCATTTAGACACTGTTTCAGAGATTGCATCCCTCCCTCCCTTCCTCCAGGAAGACCACAACTTATCAGAGTTCAAGTCAGGCAAATTCTTCAGAGCAACAGGGCTCCAACGAAACTTGTTCTTCAAACCTTAGGCTCCATGGTGGCATCAGTCACCCTGGTTCCTCTAGCGAAGTTCCATATGCGAATCTTGCAGTGGTTACTAGCATCCCAATGGTCTGTGATACATCAACCATTGTCTCATCTAGTTTTATTATCTGCCATTGCAAACAGGATCTCAAATGGTAGCTGTACTCTGACCAGATTTTCTTGGGCTGGCCATTCATTCTTCCTCAGCCCCAAGCCATAGTGACCACGGATGCTTTCCAGATAGGGTGGGGTGGGGCATTATCTGATTAGGACAGTCCAAGGCACTTGGTCCCAATTAGAGGCCAACTTGCACATCAGTGTTCTGGAAATGAGGTCAGTGCTGTTAGCATTGCATGCATTCCAAGATGCCCTTCCTCCCGGGACAGTAGTGATTCAGACAGACATGTCGGTAGTCTGGTATATAAACAAACAAGGGGGAACCAAATCTTACCCAGTGTGTTGAGAAGCACTCAGAGTTTGGCAATGGGTGATTTCTTCCAACCACTTTCTGATAGCAATCCACATTCCGGGAAGTTCCAACGTGATAGCGGACAAACTGAGCATGACTATTCTCATGCCTCACGAGTAGTCTCTAAATCCTGTAGTGGTGAACAAGATTTTTCGCCATTGGGGCCAACCTTGCTGTGACCTCTTTGCCTCTCCCCTGAACAACAAGTGTAGAAGTTACTTTGTCCTAATCCCCCCTCCAGGGGAGTCACCCAGAGACGCTGTTCTCCACAACTGGCATCCTGGTCTGTTATATGCCTTTCCCCTGACTCCTCTCATATCACAATTCCTAAAGAAAGCCAAAAGGATGGAGAATTCAGTAATCCTCATTGCTGCCTTTTGGCCTTGACAAGTCTGGTTTCCCTTCCTTTGGCCTCATCTAATACAGAAACCATGGATATTGGACCCAGTTCCAGATCTGATAACTCACACAGAGCGCATGGTTCATCCAGATCACCAACATCTCAGGCTGACTGTGTGGCTTCTCGAATTTACATGATTGGCAGGTATCCTTTCCTTTCTTCCCCTGTCCAATGTATTATTATTGCTCATCACAAGCCTTCTAGTAGAAAACTATCAAAGCAAATGGGAAAAATGTACTAGATGGGCCTAGAATAAAGGACTGGACCCTTATACCAGTCCCATTCATGAAGTTCTGGATTTCATAAATACACTCTTCCAATCTGGTTCCTCTGCATCTATGATAAAAGTTAATCTGGCAGTGATTTCAAATTTCCATTCAGGCTTGAATGACTCCTCTAATGTCTCACAAGCTTTGTAAAGCTTTGTTAAAGGGACTCCTGATACTAAACCCCCCATTTAAAGAACCACCTCCCCTTGGGATCTAACTATGGTTCTTCAAGCTCTTACTAAGACCCCTTTTGAACCATCAGCATCTTGTGATTTGAAATATTCATCCTGAAAGATGTTATTTTTAGTGGCTATTACTTCTGCAAGAAGGGTTTCTGAGTTGCAGGCCCTATCATGCAAATCACTTTACCTAATTTTTCATAAAGATAGACACACTCAGAACACATCCGTCCTTTCCAGCAAAAGTAGTCTCCAAAACCAACATTAATCAGTCACTACAATTACCAGTCTTTTTCCCTAATTTCTCCAACAAAGGGGAATATGCCCTTAATTTACCAGATGTGCACAGACAACTATGTTTTTACCTTCACATTTTATAAAGAATTATAAAATCTGATCAGTTATTTGTAGCATTGTCTTCCCACCATATGGGTAATCCTGTTGCTAAGGTTACTTTAGCTAAATGGCTCAGACACTGCATCACGTTCATCTATCACTCTAAAGGACTTCAACTTCCCAAACCAGTTCAAGCCCATTCAACTAGCGCTGTGGTGACATCAGCAGTTTTCCATGCCAGTGCTTCTCTCGACGACGTCTGTGCAGTAGCCACATGGTCCTGTCATCATACCTTTATCACTCATTACAAATTAGATCAGGTCTTGAGGGGTCGAACATTCTTTGGCTCTATGGTGCTTACGAATATTCTTCCTTGAGACCTCCCAAGGCTATAGTAGCTGGGGATTCTGTCTCACTGTCAAGGATTGGGTGAAGATTGACAACATCAGATAAAGAAGTTATGTCTTACCATAGCTTTCCATCTGTGTTGTCGATCTTCACCACTCCTTAACATCCCTACCCACTTTCCTCCATCCTGAGACTCTTAGTAGACTGGATTAGTCCTCAGCTAGTTCCCTTTAAGGACTTGTATATGGCCTCATTCTGTATATTTTCTATTTTTGACCATGTTTTGTTTTCTATCTACTTCTTATTGGGCAAACTCGATCTGAGGTAATCTCTGTGAGGAGCATTATGGGTAGAGCCTGGATCGAGAGTTTGGAGAGCGCGAGCTGGAAGATATGGCTGAGTCAGTTCAGAGGTTCAGAACCGAACCCAGTGTCAAGGATTGGTGAAGATTGACAACACAGATGGAACATTATGGTAAGACATAACTTCTTTGTTTTTGCTGGATGATATACTTTATTTCATTGTATTCAGAGAAACACACACAATGAATGGGTCACACAGACCACATCATTACATGACAACTGTGCCAAGATATCAGAGTGAAACTTTCCTAATACACAATCCACTGTCAGGAAGCCAAAATAAATGAATTTACAAGACAAAAGTGAATATTCTCAGTCTACTAGAAAAGCAGTTTATTGGCTGAAAGATCATCAATGTCTTAAGCTTCAGTGTAGTTCATTAGTGTGTTCCACAGTACCAGAATACAAAAGTGACCAACCCCTTTCAATCTATCTTGCTGTTTTAAAAATAGTGACTCTCCACTAAAACTTAACTTTTAGACAGGTAAAACTTAAGTTACCTACTTTCACATCTAATTCCTCTAGTGCACACTGCAGTGTTTAGGATAAACCATTTTTTTCATCTTACCTTTAAGCATCTATTGCAAGACCACCAGTTATTGGAGACTGCCTCTCAGTAGTCATCTTGGGATTAGTGCTTCTGTTTTCTCCTGGTGAGAGAAGGAGTGCAGTTACATTATTTCGTGGAGACTGCTAATCACCAGAAAGCTTAATAACTGCTTTATAGGTGACAGCTTAGAATCTGTGCTTATATTCTGATCCTGGTGAGAGTAGGAGTAGAGTGCATTGATTCCTGACTCTGGCTGGAGAGTGAGTGTCTGTGCTTAACATACCTGATTGGTCTGGTTGCTATTCAAGGCATCTACCAGAAAAAGGCTACAAGCCTAAAGACCCTTGCATCATCCGGGACAAGACTGTGGATCAACAAACAGGCTGTGGCCTGCTTCTTTTCTTGGGATTGGTGCTAAAACTAGCTAGTTTTAGTTAGAACTAGCCAGTTATTTAGTTTCAGCACTCAAAACGGTTTCCTTGTGCTCAACACTTGCTCAGAGCTCATTGTAAGCACTAAATAAACTACAAATTACTACAGCACTCGACTTTCCTCACTGGCCAAGAGGAAAACAGTTCTTAGTATTTAAATTAATAAGCACCTAAACAAGCATGGCCATGGGTCAGCTCCCGGTGGTTTCTCCTGTCCACCTGATGAATCTGGGCATCTTGGGGCAGTGTAGCAATTGTCTCATGTACATTGACAACCCTCTCCTCCTACCACCCAACACTACAACCTGTGAGAGATGCACTTATATAGCCAAACTGGAAGCCAAGCTCTCTCCTGGCAAGATTGGACTAGACAGTCAAGAGGAGAAGGTTAACACCTGCACCACACCACACTCAACACTTAGTCCTTCAAAACCCACACATAGAAACACAAAGCACAAACCCACATTCACGATGGCTCTCAATAAAAATCTGCCCAAGCAACAGAGACCTCCCAAGCTGAAACGCAGACGACCACCACCCCCCAACACTACCCAAATGACACATAGCCCACAAAATCAATGTGCCACTCAACCTCAGCCCATAAGGCAAAACAATGTACCCAACACACTAGTTATAGGTGACTCTATACTCAGGCATACTGATGTCCCACTCACCAGGCTAAACAGGGAGAAAGTTACTGTCAGCTGCCTATCGGGTGCCAGGATCCGCCACATAATCCAAGCACTCAGGTCACTCCACAATAAGTAAAAATATGACTCTGTCATTATCCATGTTGGTGTGAATGACCTGAGACGTACCTCCCAGGACTACATGAAAAGAGACATGGAGGAGCTTTCGGATCTTGTAGCTCAGGCAGGCATGACCGTAGCCCTGAGTAGCATCCTGCCATTGCCCAGAATGATACCACAGTACAAGGACAAAATGATTGACTTCAACAATTGGCTACACTTCTGGTGTCATCCTTAGGGGATCCAGTATCTGTCTGCATGGGACGACATGGTCGACAGACCATGATGCTTTGCCAGAGATGGCCTGCACCTATCACCTCTGGGATTCCGGGTACTGTCTAAGGCTCTTGCCACCCCTATAGTGCCTTTTTAGGCAAGGTTCAAATGCTAAACTCACCACCGTAACAGGTATGAGCAAGCAAACTCTGAGGGTAATGCTACTCAATGCTAGAAGTCTAAACCTCAAAATGCACTCACTCGAGGCACCCCTTAAAATGGAGAACATCGACATCTGTGTAGTGACAGAGACCTAGTTCAAGGCTCCAGAGAGCATCCTTGCATTATCAGGCTATAATTCATACCACACCTTTCGGCCACCTAACCTGGACTGAAACGCTAAAGGTGGAGGCATGTCCATATTCATTAAGGATATCCACAGCTCCAGGCTAGTTACTCAACATAATGCATCCGAAATTATCCAAGTGCAACTAACAGTGGACAAGACTGCAATCCAGGTTGTAGCTAGTTACAGATCCCCCACCATGCCCCAGGATTCCCACTCTTCATTTCTTAAGATACTGGAAAATATTAAGGTACAACCCAATACCTTAATTATGGGTGATTTCAACTACCCCATCATCAACTGGGAAAACTACTCATCTACCAACTCATTTGCTCAACGTTTTCTGGAATTCATAAATTCCAGTGCCTTGGATCAGCTTGTCCACACCCCCACCAGGGGCAGCAGTATCCTGGACCTGATCATTACCAATATGGGTAACCAGTGTTCCATGCCAAAGGTCATCTCCTCACTGGTCAGGTCTGACCACAAGCTAATCATCCTAGACATCCATATCTCACCCCCACCCCCATTAAGGAAACCACCATCAAAAACTACTCCAAAGCCAACTTGATGCTTCTTAAGACAGAAGTGGCAAACTTCACGACACCCATGCAGATGGAAAATAGAGGCACGACTGCTGAATATTACACAAATGCACTGTATAAGCACATACAAGAGTGCATGGATCGTGCCATCCCCAACAGAACCATGACGCTATCCTCCAAAAAAAGGAAGCCAATCTGGTGGTCCCCTGCCATAAGCAAACTCTACAACAGAGGGAAGAAGCTGTTGCAAAAAAGAGTAAAATCCCAAGATTGGAGGAACTGCCTGGTCAGCCTCAGCAAAAAGCTGAGATCCCTCATAAAATACTCCAAAGCCAGTTATGAAAATAAAATCGTCACTGATTCCAAAGACAACCACAGGTCATTCTACAGCTATGTCAAGAATCTCAATGGCAACACTCAGATCTGCTCTGAGCTACAGCACAATGACACTAAATATACAGAACCAACCGATATTGCCAACATCCTGGCAGATAGGTTCAGTGCTAACTTTACCCCCTCCCCCCTCCAAAGGGCCCATCTTAATACAAGAATAATGCAAAGCTCCTGTAATCACGGATGAACAAGTAAAGACCGCACACTCCAAAGCCAAGAACTCAGCATCCATGGGACCAGACAACATCCCAGGCTGCGTACTGCATGAACTACAGAACTAATTGGCACCCCACCTAAGTACCATGTTCAATCATAGCCTCACCTCAGGCTAAGTGCCTACTGAGTGGCACACAGTGATGGTTATCCCGCTCCACAAAGGGGGTGCCACCGCAGACCCTGGAAACTACTGCCCCATTAGCCTGACAAGCCTGGTCTACAGGGCCATGGAACATATCACCTTAGAGCTTATTAACAAAGACATAGGTAACCCCCAAAATCTGGACCCCACTCAGTTTGGGTTTTTAAAAGGTAGATCATGTTTACTAAACCTGATTGACTTCTTTGAAGCAGTCACTAGAGCCATAGGCGAGGGCAAGGTAGTGCACACAGCCTATCTTGACCTCGACAAGACTTTTGATATCATCTCCCACTCTGGAATTATAGATAAACTCACGAAACTAGGCATAAATCCCTATGTCACAAGATGGGTGGCCAACTGGCTCACTGATAGAACCCACACAGTAAAAGTAGCCGACTCCAAGTCCGACTTCAGACGAGTGGAGTACCACAGGATTCGGTCCAGGGTCCTCTCCTGTTTGGTATCTACTTTTCTGAAGTGCAGGCCAACACAGAAGGTCTTTGGCTAACAAAGTTTGCAGATGACTGCAAACTGGGAGCCATAATAGAATCACCTAATGATGTAGACATTCTACAAAAGGGCCTCACAGAGACAGATGCTTGGTGTCAAAGTCATGGCCTCAAGCTCAATGCCAAGAAGTGCATTGTCATCCCCTTTGGGAAAAACTCAGTACCCATGAACTACCACATAGGTGGTAGCTCACTAAACACTGAATGTGTGATAAGAGACCTTGGGACACAGGTGGACAGTAGTCTTTCCTTTGATAACCACATCGCCACAGTAGTCAGGAAATCCTTCTATGTGGCACACCTCATCACAAAAGGGTTTTCCTCTGGAAAAAAGGAGGTCATTGTTCCTCTCTACTCATCCCTCATCAGACCCATTATAGAGTACAATGCCCTGTTTGGCATGTATCTCACAAGACCCCTACAACAATTGGAAAGGCCACAGAAATACCTCACTAAGAGGATTACCATCCTCAAACAGATGCCATACGCAGACCGTCTCAAAAAACTCCAGCTCTACTCCATCACATATCGCCTACTCAGAGGCGATCTCTGCCTAACATACAAAGCTATGTCAAACCCAGAACTGTTGGACATGCTACACTTAAAGAAATTCCAATCTCTCCGAACTACACGCTCCAGGGACCTAACCCTTGTCACCACAATAAACAGAACATGCTGGAGGGATAGATTCCTGTCCCAGAGACTTTCCATACTCTGGAATAAGCTACCCATTCATGTCAAGCAAAGCTCCTCATTGGCTCTCTTTAAGAAAAATCTTGATGACTGGATGGGAAATAGAAAATTCACCCCGGGGATCACTTCTTTGGCACTGCTTGACAGGGGCACAGGAAAATAATTTTCTTGGGTGGTGAAAGCCAGGGAACTTTTATGGCTAGGCTTATATAGGCCCCAGGGCCGATAGCCTAGTACCTACCTATGAACCTATTAAGATGAATCACAGGATCCAGGAGAAGCAAGTGAGAGAAATGTAACTACCAGTAAAAGAAACATCTACAAATAAAAGAAATGCAATACAAAAGAAAAAAAAGGACAACAGAAGACACAAAAGTTGGAAACCAATCTTAAAAGCTATGAAGAGAAGTTGATGTCTTGTTAGTAATGCTCTACAGATGGAGAAACTCACCAAATTGGTGAACCAGAAAGAAGGAGAACGGTGGCTGGATCCTTTAAAAGGCTTCAAAGGGGAAAGGTCTGGTGTAAAGCACTCTGAGGAATTATAGGTTCTGGGGGAAATAAGGTGAAAAAAGAAATTGAGTTGCAAGCATCTTACAACCAAATCAAGAGGAAAAAAGAAAAGTCTACGTCAAAAAGACTAACCATCTGAAATGTCAGGACCAGCTTGAGTGAGTCCCAAAACACAGAGATTGAGTGGCTGAAAAAAATGGACTTGTAAATACTAAGTCCATGGCCATTTCTTTGAATATTCCCTTTTCACCTAGGTATGGCAAGTTTAGAGTTGATATCGATAAGTCTGATGGTCTGGGGAGCTTAACCCCCCCCCTGCAAAAAAGAAGTTTAAAGGAGAATGGTGATGTTTGAGACTCACTCTTTTGCAGTTTCATTTTTTTTTTTAGGTGTGTCAGCACTCGGCATTTAGAGTGCTGAAATTTCAATAGGGAACCCAAATAAGACTTTATATAAAGTGATGGGACAAAGATGGTCATTCCTGGTGTCATTTTGGTCATTTTGCTAGGAACCAGACAGAGTTGTTTTTAAGAGGACAATATCCTCTGCTACAAGGAAATGAGCCTGGCATTGTGGGATTTAGCAGAGCAGTGTCATTCATACCCCCCAGGTCTGAATTGGAGGGGTTCAAGTCATATTGTGACTGTTAAGCCTGCTGCTTATACACAGCCTGTGATGCTGTACAGAAGAAGGCATGTTTTGATTGGAAATATAGAAAATAGAAGATCATGATAACCAATAGGAAGCAATTGCTCTCAGAATTTTAGATGGATGCAGGGAATTAGCAAGACAGATTCCAAGTCTTGGGGTCTCAAGGAGTTTTGGAGAAGTCCCTCATAGGAATTTCTCCAGATAACAGTAGAGAATTTTGGAAAACCCTCTTTGGCAGCAAGAATAGCCAGCTAAAAGTAAGGTTGATCTACAGTGCCAACAAAGTGTGAAGTCTGAGGAAAGACTCCAAAGAACAATGCCAGTGAGGTTTGGAGGAAAGATTGTAAAGGACATTATTAGAGAACTGTGGAGCCTAGAGAAAGACTCTAAAGAGAAAAGGGTACTGTGCATGTTTTACTCAGGGAATAGAAATGAACTAATTAACTAATTGAATAGTTCACGCCATATGGTTTTGTACAGTTAATTAAGGGTATAAGTCCCCTTGCATGGGTTGGAACAATTGATTTTCTGGGGGAAGTAGTACTTTAAATTTTAATGAAGAAAGTTTTATTTGGAGAAAGTAGGATTATGTTGTATCTTTCGGCTTTTCCCGGTTAGGGGTCGCCACAGTGAAACTCCGGTCTGCTAATGATTGGCAGTAGATTTTTACGTACTGAGTTGCCAGCCCTGACGCACAATCTTCAACGAAGGTGCATCCATTCATGCATATCTCCACACAGAAGACGCTTTCGCTGAGAATTGAACAGGACAACGTCTTACTGTGAGACAACAATGCTACCGCAGCACCACTACCGCAGAATTATGTAACATTTAATTATCTAATTAAATGTATAAAAAGGAGTGTGCCTAAAGAAATTTTAGTTCTGATAAAGTCCTACACACAACAAGGTGGGATGAAAGCATTTATGTTCATTGAACAATATGCTAAACTTCTCAGTCGTTTTCTGTTTGAAAAATGTAGAATGTTTATGACGTTACATTTTCAGCTGCTTTCATCTTTGGCTGTGCTTCATTTCCAGAAGTGTTTTGCTGTTTGATTGTTGTTTTTTTTTTTTTTGGCTTCTGGATCCTGTTTTATATTCTGTCACTCTTTAAACACATACCACCAACTTGGGGTTGACAATTTGTTTTTCACATTCATTACCAGTTCACTTTGCTCTTTTCCCAAGTTGTACATTGCCATTTCCAGCTCTACTAAAATATGCTTTTGGCTTGTCTTTTTCTGGGTTTTCTAAAGTTGTTCTGAATGTTTCTGTAGTCTTTTCATACCTTCCCATCCTTCCTCAAAATTTCATTCTGTTTATTCAAACAGTTTATTTATGATTTTGATATCACTTTGTTTACAACTTTCAAGTTTTATTATTTGGTGTCACTACTCTAAATTGTTCCAAAAATTCAGAAAGTGCTGGGCAAAGCAGCAATGTTTTTATCAGTTTGACTTTGATGTCTCTTTTGCTGTGTGAGGTAATCCAGCAACGTTTTAAACCCCCATTATTTTATTTTCATTTCAGAAACCATTTGCTCCAATTTTACTAGTATCTCTGTTAAGAGGTAGTGCCCCCACCTGCCTTTGCATTTCTATATTCGCAGTCAATCCCCCAACCCTTTCTTGCAGCGCTTTAACATCTTTATAGAGTGCCTTCCTTTTGTTACTGGTTGACCTTTTTTTCTAGAGTCATGTTTTTTCTACATGTTCTTCTTTTTAACATAATTGGGGTTTTTTACCTACTGTAGATTTTTTCTGTTATTTCTGATTTAGTTTATACAATATTTTTCTTGAAAACACTCAAACTGCTGTTGATTTCCTTTGCACATTGTTTGTAAATATGTGTGCATATGTAGTCTCATAGTCTTGCATCATCTTAACAGTTACCTTTTGTGCTATTATAGTATGACTGCTATTCTGTGTTTTGTTTAGGTCACAATTATTTGTTATCTTTCCAGACTGTTCTTTTCCACTTTGCTGAATTGTATAACTCATATATGTTTGTTGTGTTTGTTTTCTAGGCCTGGGTCTTTGCTGAAAAGGGTTTATGAATTAGTTCACTTACTTAAATTTAAAATAAAAATAAATACTCTTAGCTGGGTTATGAGCCTGAAATACTTCATTCTGCTGTTGCTTTGCATTACTTTCTTGTCATAGTCTCAAAGGCACAGTGACTCTGTTCAGCAGCCATAACTGTGCTACAGCACTAAATAAACAATTGGGAACAGAACACCTGATCACTCAATGAACAAATTGCAGTTCATCTTAGTTGTCTTTACTGACTGTTAGACTGAAGGTTTTCACTTTATTCTTAGTGAGTTCACTATAGTACATTAAGGTTAAATAATAGGCCTGAAAATATAGAGGTCAAAGTTGTGTTTTCATGTATGCATTCAGTTTCAGGGAAAGACAGTTTAGTAGAAAGGAAAAGATAACCTTGCTGGCTAAGTGTGAGATAGAAATAATAGTTCTCAAGGGAAAGCTACAGAATTTTCCTTTCTCAAGGGAACGATGTGTGTGCTTGTAATGGAATGTGGGTTCCTAATAGTTGACCGAAGATGCATCATATCGAATGCGAGTTGGTCGAACTTGAAACAATGAAAATGCAAAATAGCAAAACGGCTTTTAAACGTATTCTTTCCCAGGGAAAGAATTTGCTTGGCCGCTTCTGTTACTTTGCCGTTTTCGGCACTGTAGTACGATTTTGGAGTTGGTATAATTAAGTAGGGGGTGTGGGGGTGAAGCCCCCCACTTTATGTATTATTTCAATTTTCTTTCTTTTTTTTTTTTTTTTTGGAACAGCGATTTTTTTCCCTTGGAAAAAAATCACTGTTCTGAGCTTTCGAGATTGTAAGATTTTGTTTACATGGGTTTGATTATTCATCGTTTGCTTTTTTAAGCATTCGATGATATAATATAGACCTATGGAATGTTAGCTAAAGAATAGACAGTTAGGAAATGTGAGGCACATGCAAGGCAAGGCTTGAATACCAAGGCTAATGAGGCGTGTAAAACATTACAAGGTTTTGGTATTATTAGGAAATACTTCAGACACGGTCTGTTGAGTCAGTGAAGTCAGCTTTTGGACTGATATGCAAAAGGTGTTTGCAGTACAGACACTCAAGCCTGAATACTGAAGTCAGGTCAAATATCCAGCATTATTCAGAAGGAAAAGACAGTTTCAGTTTATATTATTCAGGAGAATCAGAATAGACGTTTAAAAACTTTGGATATATTTATCAGCACTGTTACTGTTATCCAGCATTCCAGAATTTCTACAGACTGTTATTATTTATCAGCACTGTTATTGGGGACAGTATTCAGATATTGTTAACATCTAATAAAGCATTCTTAACCTAACTACAGCATGTGGAGAATTTATTCTAAAAAGTACCAAAAGACTTGGCCCATAACGGAGAGAATGGCACTGATTAGGGACAACTTTGGGTAATTAATAGATAAAGAGTTTATTCCAGTCTCATTTCAATTGCTTCCAGTTAATTCCAGTATATTACAGTCTTACCAGTTCTTACAATGGCGAGCCAGTCAAAAGTTGAAACTAGAATCTTCTTTCAATGGCGAACCTACCATCGATGGGGGGAGGGGGGACAACAGTTAAAGTAAGTCCCAAAACCCCATAACAACCTTATCAGCAGTCAGACTATGTGTATTCTACAGAATGGACTTCATGGCAAGGTAGAAGCAGTCTCTGAAAGTAACACTTGTTTTCCATCTGTCAGTATCTACAGCAGAAGTGTTTCATAGCAAACTTTCCAGCAGCACACCAGTGTTTTTCCAGATGGGAGACTTTGAACTCCATATAGAAATAGGCCTCTACCAACAAGACTACAGTTACTCGTTACAGAGCAGACATTTCAGTAAGACACCACTGATATACCAGATGTAAACTTCATAAAGAAAAGAGCCAGAGCAGATGCCATACTGTAACTGCAGCTGTTAGATTACAGAGCACCAGCATTTACTTCAGGAAAAGACTCAAATAGCATCAACAGACTAGCAGTACTTCAGAAAAATCTGCAAACTTCAGCAGTGTTCCTTCAGAACATAAAAGACACTGTCCAGTTAACATCAAAGTACTTCACCATCTCCATAAACTTTCACAAGTTTCCAGTGTAACATCCCACAGCCAAGAAGCAAGGAAAAGTTTAAAAAACTGCAGATGAAAGGACATATTAATCATAAAGTTACATAAGAATTCATACACTTTTTAACTAAGTCAGATAAGAAAAGTTTAAATACATCAGTAATGGTTACTAATGTAAACATGTCAACCAATACTTCTACAGAAAATACACCAGTAAATGTTTGGTTTAAAGTAAAAAATTGTGTAAAGCACTCTAAAAAAACTGTGTTCCAGAAATGTTCATTTAAATTTAAAGGTTATTAGTTCAGGAATGTTGCATATTTCCAGATCCATCCATCCATCCTCAACCCCTTTTTCCCATTTTGCACATGGAGTCAGGGTGTCAGTTCAACAGTGACAGTCATCTAGCCCTGCCATGGTAGTTAATCCATACCCGTCACTCGAACACACACTCACACCTACGACCAAGTTAGAGTGTCCAGTCCAACTACTGCATGTCTTTGGAATGTGAGAGGAAACCAGCATACCAGGAGGAAACCCACGTGACTGCACAGAAGGCATCCCAGCCAAGAATCAAACTGAAGAACCTCTTGCTGTGCAGTGACAATGGTAACCGCTACACCACTGCTGCCACCCATCTTTACAGATGCAGAGAGTTAAATCACAGAAGCACATTGCAATAACATATTGTCTCATGATTCACAAATGAATCATCTTATATTAGTATGGTTTCAGTCTTAAATTTTTGTTTACAGTCTTCAGAAATCAGTGTAAGTAATATAGCACATGTAATTTAAAGTACAGTATTAAGTCTTTGTATTGCATATACAGACATCAACACAGTCAATGTATGTAACATGCAGATTTCCAGACCAAATAGAAAGAAAACATTTGCAATGTCTCATGTTCACGTTATTTCAAATACAGATGTTCAGAATGTAATAAATTCTAGTTTCTTGTTTTCAGAAAACACTGAGGGAAAACAAGGGGGATCAGAGTGCAGATTTTGATCAGACTGATAAAGTAAACACCAGCATAAATGATATACAGATTTTGGAGCAAAGTAAAGAAGAAATGCATACCATAGCTCAAGTCAGTGTTGTTGCTAGTTCATAGGTTCATAGGTTGGTACTAGGCTATCAGCCCTAGGGCCTATACAAGCCTAGTCATAACAATTCCCTGGCTATTTCTTCCCACACTATTTACTTCGCTGTTCTTAGTTCAACTAAAAATGATTTCAGCTTATGTATAAAGGGTGTGGCAGTCCAGCATCAAACCAGATTATTTATCTGTCATTGTTTAAGGTTGAAAGAAATGACAATATTTAACTGTTTATAGAAAAATTATGGAATAACATACTGATTAATACAGGCAACTCAACTTCAGGTACAAACCAGACCTTTATTACAGGAAATTAATGCAGTTTTGTCTATTTAAAGAGCCAATGATTATAGCAGCTAACAGTTCGAAGTGTAATATCTCCTTACTAAGTATGGAGATATCATCAGAGTTATATGTTGTTGTATATATCAGTAACAAGATTTTATAGACATTAAAATGCTACAGAATGTACAGTAGTGCACACAGATGAGGTTATAAGTATCTGCATGCAGTAGATTGTGCAAATGTACAGAATAAAGATAAAATAAATTCCAGTTTAACAGACACAGCTGAAGTACTCAGAAAGATATATTAGAAATGGCCAGTGTGAAAAAAAAGTAACAGTACATTTTTATCAATCTGGAAGCAAATGTTATGTAAGGTATACCAGAAATGACAGTCAAGTTAATTCACAAAATAGAGGATTTAAAGTTACAGATCTGTCAAATGATTTAGTGTGTGTTATTGTTTTGTTAAGCAGATATTGTTAAGTCCTTTGTATTATGGTAGTGAAGTGTTGCAATGCATAAATAATATCTTGATACAGACAGAGAAAAAAACATTTACATACATTAAATGATGTTTTGCTAGTTTACAGAAAGTAACATTTTAGAAGTGACAGTACAGTTAAAAGTCAGGTCCCATGCAAGAAAATAGTGCATCATAAATATTATGTGTCATTAAAACCAGAGGTTCAACTCCTATGTTATACTTGTGTAAAGGGCAGACAAGTAAACTTCCAGAAGCAGATCAGGCCAACTTTAGTAATAAATGTGTATATTATTTAAAGAAACTTCATATACTTGTATACAGGACAGATCAGTAAACTTCCAAAATTATACTGTATAAAGAAACTTTACATACTTGTATAAACGACAGACAAGTAAACTTCCAGAACTAGATCAGTTCAACTCTAGTAATAAATGTATATATTTAAACAGTTCATGATTGTATTTGTTTTATGCAGAAAATGCAGTTTACCAAGCACACCAGATCAGATTACAGGCCACCTCAGCAAGCTGAATTAAAGACAGTACTGTATGCTATAAAATAGTATGTTAAAAATGAATTCAATATTCTTAGTGTCAGTTTATGCAGTTACAGTTCTTAGTATTTATCCAAGAAAATTGTAGACAGCAATGATAAATCCTTGCCACATTCAGTAGTACTGAAAAAATTAAATGACGTCAGCTAAAGGAATGGCTGTGTTAAGACAGTGGGTGGAGATGTACACACAGAACTGTATGTTAGGACCTGAGGATAACAGAGTAAATGTAGAGAGTTCAACAGTTAAGATTAATTTTATAGAGGTGCAGAAATACAAAAAAATATTGAAGCATTAATACAGTGATAGATTACTCCTTTAGTTTCATTTAAGGTTATGACAGGAAAAAACAAGGCCACTGAGGTTTCTATTTGGTTTAATAACAAGGTTACAGCCTTTCCATTTCACTATAGTACATTATCAATTTGCTTACAGACTTATGTTTATTTCATGCAGAAGAATGTAAATAAAGTCAGGGGAACAAGCAATGCTATCAGTTTATAATTGTTAAAGCTGTAAATGTTATTTTAAGGACCTGATACTGTTTTTTTGGGTGCTTTGCAGAAATAATTTCCAGGTTGATTTTAAATATAGTCAAAAACATCAGTCACCCACCCTTGCACACGAGACAGAAAAGGAGAGATTTGGAAGCCCTAAGCAAAAGAGAGACAAAGAAATGGACACTTGGACATTAAACAGTCTGCAATACCTTAACAGTGACTGGGACAATGCAGAGCAAGGCCTAAAGCTGGCAAGAGTTGTGGTGCACAAGTCGACTATCTACAGAAAAACTGTGTACACCAGATGTGCAGTTATGTAAATTAGAGTTAAATCAAGTATGTAAATGTTCTCATGTTTTCAGACAGTTGTATAAATGTACTAGTTTTCAGTTTATGTTTTTATTTATTTTCAGACAATGCTGACAGAAAAAGGTTCTAATAATTTAGTTTCCAGAATACAACATTTATCAGTCTTTAGTTCTGCAGTTATCACTAACAAAATATATTTCTTTAGTATTAGTTTAGTTAGTTTCCAGAATATACACAGCTATTTTAAATGTCCAATACTAATATGTATCACTGTAATGTAAATTTCACTCATGGTTCAGAATATGACATTCATACTCAGTTATACATTCAGTAGAGTACATTTTAGTCAATTTTCAGAATATAAGAATGTAAATTTCAGTCAAGTTTCAGAGTATGACATTCATACTAACTTATGAGTTCAATATAGTATATTTCACTCAGATTTCAGACTACATCATTCATACTTAGTTACAACATGCAATTACATCACAGTTCACTTGATTCAGTCATTAGTTTAAAGGTAAAGTGACAGAATTATTTGTATCAGGCTTATTAAAATAAGTTACCTAAATAATAAGTAGTATAAGTAGTGATAGTTATTTAATATACTCAAGGCATAACAGGGTAGGCTTAACTTTTTAATTAATTTACAGATTACAGTCCACTTTACATAATTATTGTATACATTAGACAGAAAATTAAAAGGACACTGACAGAGTATGCAAAGGTATAGATCTGAAATACAGAAAGCGTAGGTTTTAGTAAACTATTACAGCTCGTAAATATTTACAGGATATTTAAGACAAATTTAAAAGGCAGACATCTATTACAGCACATAGAAATTAAAAAGGTAAATAAAATTATTAACAAATGTAGCTGAAAAATTACAGACACAAGTTAATACAAGTAGATGGTAATTATGCTTCAAGACCAGTTATAAAGAAATTCCTCTAGTGCCGATTTCATTTAGTCTTCAGAAAATAGCCATCATTTTTGATAGGCTATATAATAAAAAAGGGACTGAATTAAACAGTACAATGTTTGAGGATTTAAATGTATAGACAACAGGAAAATGTTTCATTTGCTATAAGAGAGAGACATCATGGAACAGTAAGGCACCAGTTCTTAAGGTAAAACACATATGCACTAGACAGTGTCGTTTTTACCATTACAGCATACAGAGACAGGAAAGAAAAGAGGCAGCATGAACAGTTCATACTCTGTCTAACATGACCAAGACTCGCAGGATGTGGATGACATTTTCTTCATACTGTTTCTGGAACAGCAGGTTGAAAGAAGTACCTGGCGTATCCAGTTTTAAAAAACACAGAATTAAAAGGCACTGATTTTCAGAATAATGTGCATGTTTTAGATATATCACACATGCATCACAACTTAGACTTAAAGACTCTAAAGTCTATGAATCTAGGTAAAAGGGTAATTACTGGAGCGGGTATATTTCCTGCATATGGAGCTGTTAAAGCTATTTGAATATTATATAACTTAGCCAAGTTGCTGGAGGTATTAGCTAATCGTACTTTTTGAGACCATAAAGGACATCGCTATCTATCAGGACACATCTGCAGATTATGAGTGAGGTGGCATAAAGCCGTATATTCAAACCAGACTGCAGTAGTTAGTAATACAGATATGTGGTAACTACAAAAGAAGGTCCTTGTAAACTTTTGTCAGGAACCACAGAGGGGTGCTACTAGACTTAGGGTTTTCACTTTATTCTTAGTGAGTTCACTGTCTTATATTAAGGTAGAATAATAGGCCTGAAAATATAGAGTCAGACTTGTGTTTTCATGTATGCATTCAGTTTCAAGGAAAGACAGTTCAGTAGAAAGAAAAAGATAATCTTGCTGGCTAAGCATGAGACGTGCAGAAATATCAGTTCTCAAGGTAAAGCTACAGAATTTTCCTTTCTCAAGGGAAAGATGTGTGTACTTGCAATGGGATGCTAGATAAAGAATAGACAGGCACTGTGAGGCATGTGCAAGACAAGCCTTGAAAACCAAGGCTAAAGAGGTGTGTAAAACATTACAGGGTTTTGGCATTATTAGAAAATATTTCAGACATAGTCATTTGAGTCAGTGAAGTTAGCTTTTGGACTGATATGCAAAAGGTCTTTGTAGTACAGACACTCAAGCCTGCGTATGGAAGTCAGTTCAAATATCCAGTGTTATTCAGGAGGAAAAGACTGTTTCAGTTTATATTATTCACGAGAATCAGAATATATGTGAAGAAACATTGCATATATTTATCAGCACTGTTTCTGTTATCTAGCATGCCAGCATTTCTACAGACTATTATTTATCAGCACTGTTATTGGAGAGAGTACTTAGATATTGTTAACATCTAGTAAAGCATTCTTAACCAAACTACAGCATGTGCAGAATTTATTCTGAAAAGTACAAAAAGACTTGGCCCTTAAAGGAGAGACCGGCACCTGTTTAGCACAAATGTGGGTAATTAACAATAAAGACATTTATTCCAGTCTCATTTAAATTGTTTCCAGTTAATTCCAGTATAACACACTCTTATCAGGTCTTAACACTGTCTGTAGGCACATATAGATTGTTCTCTGCCTCTAAATATCCTTCTTTGTGCAGGTTAAGGCAAAACTATAGGGGAAGACATTGGTATACACTGCAACTCTTCCATATAATAACATGTTTATCAGTACAATATTGTACATGTTTAGTTAGGATTAAGAAATAAATAGTAACTTGAATAAAAGTATAGTAATGATTTGTAAATGTTGTGACATTTTTATTTGGAAAAACGTGCAGTTAGGGTGTGGTGGGAATGACAATTTTGGAAAATATTGCAAATGTCCAGAGTACAAGAGCTGTAATTCAGCAGAAAAGTATACATTTTTAAGAGTCTGATGATAGTAACACAAGTGGCAATTTTACATTAGGAGGGTGAAACTTGTGATGGTTACCACAAAACAGGAAATTACTCGCTGGGAGCATATGCATTTGTCTCTTGGAAGATGGAAACCAGGATGAAAATGTATGTAGAAAATCTTTATTATTTTCAGATCATAAAAAGTGTTGGTTAACAGCATTCAGAAAATCAGATGTTTAGTCACTAAAGTGCTTTTATTGTTGATACAGAAATAGACAGGCTAGAATGTTTCAGCCATCTCTCACTGCCAGCATTATTATTATTATTATTATTATTATTATTATTATTATTATTATTATTATTTTATTTTAATAAAGAAAATTGCACAGTAAGCATCCTTCAGCAGGATGCCTGAAAATGATAATGCAGAAATTACTCAAAAATATCAAGTTACTTTATACAACTTTATAAATGCATTGTTCTGTACTGAATTACTTTAGATACATTTTGAATGCAAATATTTGTTATAAATTATTGATGTTTCTTGTAAAAGCTGTAAGGCTAATCAAAATGCATTGAACAAAAAAGTGACCTTTTATGACTCTATAAATAAACACAACATAGAAAAAATTCAATACAGCAATTCATTATTTCAAGACAACAGTGGATTATTTCAATACATTGCTCTTCATCTTTAATAGGTACCTCCTAGTTGGTTTGTTTTTCATCATGCTGAAGTCATACTGCCACATCTGCTAAGTTGTTGAGGACACTGTTAGTAAGAATAATTTCATCTTTCACTAAGTGGGCCTTTCTGGTTTGTCTTTTACTCCTGGTGTGCATGTGACTCATGTAATACAGTGTTTCTGTTGTCATACTAACGTAAGAGAACTATATTATAACATATGTCAATATTATCCTGGATAACTAAATTCAAAAAGGACAATTTTTTAAATATTGAAACTCGTTCCAGGATTAAAACTTTCTCACTGAGCTACAACATTGCACTTTTAGATTATTTTTAGCTTGTAATTTAGCAGAAAAGTATACCATTTTAAGAGTCTGAGATGATAGTCACATTATCCAAGACCAAATTGGACCACACTTCTCTAAAAGGTTCCACTTTACCCTGTTTATTTGAAAAGTAATAAACAGTACATGTCCTATTGCATAATCCGTGCACAAAAATGTAGTCTGGTGGAATGTTTGCCTCTAATTTCTGGTCATCTTTACAGTGTGTGTTGTAGTATCCGGAGTACTCTTGACATCAGGCCCACATCTAGCAGACAGGATTCACATTTCTGTAATTAATGTAGTAATTAAATGTTTTGTGAAAGCCAGCTACTACACAGAAAAGCCCCCCCCCCCCCAACAAAGAATTGGAATAGAAGAAAACAAAAGCAATGCATCTTTTGGCTTTTCCCAGTTAGGCATCACCACAGCGGATCACAGGTCTGCAGATTGATTGGCAGTAGTGTTTTTACAGTGTTGAGTTGCCAGCCCGGAGCCCAACCTTTGCAGAAGACACACACATACACACACGCATATACCTGCATATCTTTAAAATTCATTCAACAACCGGGAGTTCATGCAGACTCCACAGCTGAGAATCAAACTGGAGAACCTCTTGCTGGTGAGGCGACAAAGCTAACTGCTGCACTACCATGGCCTAAGGGAATAGAAGAAAACGGGTCTGAACAAATTTCAGGGAACTAAGTGGCACAAATGTTGCTGAAATCATTTAAATACAATGGGGCAGTGTAGCTGAACTTAACAAGCCTGTTGCACTTATTAAGTTACTAAAAACTAAATCTTATACTTTCTCTTTTCTATCTCTTATGTTTGCTGCTGTGCTAAATAATGGTTCCACGATACTTAGAAATTGATCCCAGCCACAGTCTGTTAGTGTTTAATCTCTCACTATTCCCTCTAACTTTGGAATTTCTCAAGTCACTTCAGTTCCTGTTCTGACCCTATATGTCAAAGGGGCCTATATCACTTTGTTGCATATTTATTTAATCGAATAATTAATCATTGAATCTTATACGTTGAAATTCCAATTCAGCAAAGTACCTAAACATCAAATATAAATTGATCAAATTATTTACTTGGCCAACACCGTGAATGTAAAATATGCTGCATACGGCTTGTTTAATAAAGGTATTTAAATCTTAATATGAGAGCTACTGCCTTCAGAAAAGATTCCGCATCATATTTATTTCTGTTGTCAGTAATCACCTGGAGATGATGATGTCGTACTGTAATTTATCCTTTTCCACAGTGCAGTGCGATCTTGGAGCTGGTGCATTTAATTTATTGGGGGTGTGGGGGGTGCAGGGGGATTGCCCCTACAAAAACACAGCAAGAAAACAATATGCGCAGATCAGTGTTATTGCACTTTTTTATTTACAGATAAGTTTGGTGTTAATAAACTCATGAATGGTATTAATGCACCTTATTGTTTACAGTTTATTGTCACAGTGTATTTTACATTCACGGCGTTGGCCAAGTAAAACAATTTGATCAATTTATATTCGATGTGTAGGTAGTTTGCTGAATAGCAACTTTGATGTATAGGGTTCGATGATTAGTTATTCGAAGCATGTTCTTTTGGATGAAACCTGGGTCGTCAATACTATGATGATGATGGAGCTGTTCTTTCAAACTGTCAGCAGTACTGTTTGCCACACCTTTCCAATTGTACTTAAAATATGTAAGTATCATAATTTGTGAATGTGAGAGCTATATATTTTAAGATTCAGGTTAATACCTTTTAAATTATTTGTAAGTATTTCACAATTTAAATAAAATCACATTCAAAGAATTGTGTGAAATGTTTTATAATTTTAGTTCCTAAGGGGGTGTGTGCAATTTGAGGAAATACACTTTTGCAACTCACATTTTGAAGTACACCAAATACTCAGGAAGAGCTTTGCAAATTATGCAAACTGTTGAGGGATGGGAAGAACAGAACTGTTGCACACTCCGTAGCTTGCAACCCCGGACCTTGCCACACTTCTGGGAGAAGATACTTGTGTGCTTGCAGGAACATCTGCTATTCAGTAGATTTTAAGCAACTGTGTAAAAATGGCATTTTAGAAAATCCACTTTTGCCAGAAGCTGTGGCTCCCATTAAAGAGGCAGGTTTATAAGAACAGCTCATGAAAAATTTGATGAAAAGTATTGAAAAACCCAGAAGTTATGACAATCCATTCAAATTAGCCAAAGTTGCCTTCGTAAAGTTTATGATAACATTCATATTTAATATGATCTTTCATTCGCTGTGATTCATGTATGTAAAATCAATCACAGACTAAGTGACCAAAATTATTTAATACAGGCAGATAGCTTTTCTCGCCAGCATACACTACAAATCAAGGAGTTTCATACTAACAAATACCTTCTTTCCTGATGCCTGCTAACTTCATTATTAATAACAAAATTCAGACCACTAGTTCTGAAATGAAACTGGCACCAGACACTCTAGCTGTTTCAAATGCTGAGCCATAAAGAAACATTAGTAAGCATATAACAGTAAGATATTTTTATCAGTTCTATATTGGTACTCCCCTTTCTATGGTATCAAGACTGAGTATCCTGGTTGCTTAGCAAAATCTCTTGTTATCCCAAGTTGTAACTTTTGGGGATTGATGTTGCCTACTTCATACCTTTCTATAGAGTTGATATTAAAATTAAAATCACATAACTTTTCCAGTCTAGGAGCTCAAAATAAAAATAGAGATTTAGTGTTTGTAATTTTCATCATCCTTTATTTTAGAGCATAAAGCAGTGGAGACAAGCACCATGTGTTAATGGTTAAAACATCGTGATGCAGTGCTTTTATATCTTTTTTCCAACAAACAAGAATCAATAGTACATCACAGACAACAGTTGTGTGACAAAAGACGTTTTCATTTTTATTTTAATTTCATTATTATTTTTATTTTAAAACTCTCAACAAGAGTCTTAATTGGTTGAGAATGGGAGTCCATCTCCAGTGATAAGTCAGGGTTGTGTCCAATCATGGGATCGACATGTTTTTAGTTAGACTGGGTGAAAGGCTTACTGGGGAAGCCAATAATTGGAGGGGAGTGTGGGTCTATTGGAAAATTCATTGGTCGGAAGTGTCCAATAGGGATTAAATGTTGGGACCGAGCTGATGCAGGGTAGGGCGCCAATAGTGGGGCAAAAAAAATTTTCAGTATCAGAATCAGAAGTTAATCATTGGGTGGTGAACAGAAATACCTCTAAGGAGGTGGTTGGTTGAAGGTTTTGGTGCTAGAAATAGGGAACATCCGATAGGGTAGCGTGAGGCGACACAACCCCTTGGTTGAGATTGGTGGATAGGCCATCAGCGTGAAACCATGTGTAATGTTACATGGATGAGGGCATGGCAAATGGCGGTATGGATGGCAGCATATCATGAATGGCAGGAAAATATCCAAAGAGGAGCCTGTGGTCTGTCCAAGGACATATAGTGGGTGTCTGGAATTGTGGTCATGACTGGACATCTACAAATGTCTGTGGGCTTGGGATTGGAGGAAGAAGGGCCCGTTGAAGTGGGTGTGACTCTAAGAACATGAAGCTGAGCTCCTGACTGAACACTGAAAAAGAACTATATCAAATAAAAATTAAAAAGTATAATGTTAAAATATCTCTTGTGATTGTGAAAGTTACCCTTTACTATCCTATCCCAAATCTGTTGTATACTGCAGGCATCCTATTACCACATCTATGACAGAACATTAACAGTTTTAGAACAAATAAAATAAATTAAATAAATAAAAATAAAAAATATACCAGCCAAGGTGAAAGTTTAACTGAAGGGCCTGTAGACATTGTGACTGATTGATTAATAAAGGTGCCATACTGCCATGTTAAATAAAATGGCACATCTGTGTAACTATCTTTTACTGTGCCACTTTTAATTATTCTTAGGAGGTTTTTAAAGGCAGTGAGACTAGTTGTTGGTAAGAAGGGGAGCCAACAACAGGGCCATTCCGGGATATCAGGGGCTTGTTGTCGCCCAGGAGATTTTTGCTTGCATCGAGGGTAATATTGTTGTTATGGAAAAACACAGGAACATGAAACTCATTCATGTAAGCACTTAACCCTTTGAGGAGTTCCCCTATACATACTAGAAAATGTCAGAAAATGCCTGGGGGCAATGTCTAGATAAGGGAATCATAGTGATTAAAGTTGGGAAGCGGAGGGAGAGGATGTCACCCTAGCTCACCGGTCTTTATATGACTGTGACAGGAACCTCCTTAGTTACTTTATTTGGGCCATATTCCAGCCATTTTTAAGTAAACTGAGTTAAAGGTGGTAAAAGGCATGGATTGTAATTTTAGGGAAAGCCACTGGGCAGCGGAAACTGGCCCTATAAGGAGTTGCCCACTCACTGAGCCCACGGATAATTCATTTTCCATACTTGGGTGTGGGAGAGGGAGGAATGGAGGAAGTTCTGTAGTTTGGACCTCACACTAAGTACCCCAGTGTTTGACATTGGGATCTAACTCTATAACTGGACCTTACCACTGGACCTTGTACGGATTCCTGATCTACACAGAAAACAATCGTCTTTACCATGGTACACTGACCTGCATAACTTTAAACATCATGCTGAAAATTTTATTCTCTATGAAAAGTGGTAATGAAGGCTCCAAATCATGTCCCTGAATGACTATGTGTCCCTAGTGTATTTAAAACCATATCCTATAGGACCAGTCATATAAATTATTGGATATTGTAAAGACCATCACAGTTAATGTTATCATTAGTTGGGAGGTGAACCTATAAATACCTGAGTCTTGTGACAGAATCTTGTAAAAACATAAGCATTATATAAAAAAGCCCTGTATACAAACCTTTGTATAAAATCCTAGAAAGGTATTAAGTAGGCAATATCTATCTCCAGAAGTTACCACTTGGGGTAACAAGAGATCTTGCTAAGCAGCCTGGCACCAGGATACTATTCTTGATACCACAGGTTTTACTGTGCATCCCGAGTGGCTTGTCAGTCTAAGCCACGGATCATCTGAGCTAAAGGTTCAGGGTAGCATCTTATGTACCTTTTGAAGATTAGGTACTTCCTTTTTATGGTAAAACAGCATCTTCAGTACAGGATGGAAATAACTGTACATGATATAAAACTGTACTTAATTTAGTGAATTGTATATTTATATATATTTACTATGTCCTGCATATATTACCTCCATTTATCCAAAGAAAATGCTAAAAATGTCACATGCATATACAGGTATAGTAAACACATCAAAGGAAGGATTGTAAGATAAGCCTTCAATCAGGGAAATAGTAAAATGTCACATGCATATACAGGTATAGTAAAACCATCAGAGGAAGGATTGTAAGATAAGCCTTCAATCAGGGAAATAGTAAGGACAGGTAAAAAGCAAAAAGTATGTGGAGCTAGAGAAAGTCTACTCTGGTCCTTTAATATAAAACACTGAATCTGTTTCCAGAGACAGTCTAAGAAGCCAGGGACTTGTATCACAGTCACGGTAAATGAATGCAAAAGAAACCTATTTTCTTCTAGCTAGGCTGTCACATTATGGAGACATAATAAAGGGCACATTGGACGGAGGCAGGCAGATTATAAAGCAAAATCACATCAGTATGGCAGTCCTCTTAAGGCCATTTTGGGGTAGAGAAAATTATGAAATAACATCAAAGACCCAAAGTGGTCCCGAGTCATTAGTACAGCAAAGAATATCAAGACAATATAAAAATAAAAAGCATGTACGTGCACAAACTCATATGTGGTCTGCTTAACTTAACTGACTGCTGTGAATGTTGTCAGCTTTCCTTCTAACTTAATTTGGTCAGAAGAAAACCTGATTAAAAACTTGTGTGAGATCGCAGTAATAATGGGATATGAAAATATGCCCCCTCCCCATTATTGTACAATCTTGTAATTGGCATATTTAATTAGCAGGGTGTGATAGAGGTGCAGCTCCTAACATACGGGGTGCAGGAGGGCTTTCCTGCTCTGTTAAAAAAACATGTTTTTTCATTTGCATGGTCTGGAGTTATGTCTTGGAGCACAGATTACTTCTGGCCTTTCTTATTATACTTTGCCAACTCTTTTTCTGTTGACAGTTTAGAGGTTCGACTTACAGAACTATATATATAGTTAACAAAAAACTTGGCTCACTATACAAGATCAAATCTTTCCTCACTCCACTAGCTAGGACGGTAATTGCCTGTACACATCTACTTTCCACCCTCCTTTATGCATCCCCTCTCGTCACGAACTTGAGTAAGTCTGACCTTAATAAACTCTCCAGCTGCTTTAATCATATTGCTAGATTTCCCACTGGAGCAGCATACAGAACACACCACTGTCTGAACCTAAAGAATCTAGGGTGACTAGAATTGCCTATCCAACTTCAGTACAATCAGCTAATAGTAGCAGATAAAATTCTCTACCAATCTGAAAACACACCCATACTTACAAAAATTATCACCCCTTACAGCAACCTCAAGGCACTTTGCTCATCCAACAAATTACTAGTCCAGACCCTCAAAAGCAACAACTCATCTGGAGAGTGTCTATATGACAACTCTGTTGGCAAAATATGGAACTCACTTCCTGCTGAGCTTACTTCAGAACCCATTCTAACCCAGTTCAAAAAAATCTAAAACAGTACTTTAAAACGCAATGGCTATGTCCCTGCTCTAATCGTGACTAACTCTGGCAATATAGACGTGCTAAAGAGGTCTTTTGGCCACCCCTATATTGCTTCCTAATTGTTACTCTATAACAAATCAGACATATATGACAGAATGAGTAACTTTTATCCTATGTATTGTATTTGTAAGAGTGCTTTAAAGTGGAAAGATCTGTAAACATGGGGCTTTAGGAGCACATACCATTTGTTCTCAAAGATAGTATCCATACCTCCCTTTCCTGACAGCGTACTAGCATCAATACAGCTTCCAGGTATCATTTATTGCCCAGCATAACCATGAAGGAACGCAAAAATACTTTGGTGTCTGTCATGACAGTGGGGTAAACACTCCCTACCTGTGGCATTATGGGACACAGAAATGCCTCCAGCCTTTTTTACGAGCCCAGTTCTTCATAACTGTCACCTACCCTCTGATAAGCCTTCACTGGGTATCTGTGTCTACCCACAGCATTTAACTGCCTGAATATGGTCACTCATAGGTGTTCATACTATGCTATGGCCCCTTCATAAAACTCATGGATGCTATGAATGGGTCAGTATAGCCAGATATGCTATGTAGGTAATGCAGACAGAGATTGCATGTGGCTGTAGCACTACTACTGAACTGCTATCCACAGACTCATTTCTTTGAGCAGCAGGAGACATAATTGACATATTCCAGCTTTTCATAGATGTATACTAGGCTAATGACTACAAAGGCCTTCTTAAGCCTAGCCATGCATCCCAAATCTCTCTGACAAGTCCTCGTACCCTTGGTAAGTACAAAACATTTACAAGCAGGGGCCTGAAAGATGAGCCGTTTACAGGTTGCCTGTGTCCAGTAGAGACATAGGTGCCAAACCAGGGATGAATTTTCTGTTCTCCATCCAGTTGTCCAAATTATACTTGAATTGGATTATGGAGGTACTCTGCTTCACATGGATGGGGAGCCTGCTCCAGAGAAGTGGTAGTCCCTGGGATACATACTTTTCTCTTCAGCAGATCCTATTTATATCACAGGCAAGGTTTACATCCTTAGAATAGGTAATTGTGGTGCTGTTTGTTTTGCATATATGCAGGAGGTCCATCATGACATCTGACAATATATTATATGCCAGGCATACATCTCCCTCAACAGCCAGTAGGAAACAGAATACAAGGATAGGGCTTAGAGGCTGTCTGCATAGGACATGTTACTTACACCCTGTATTCTTTTAGTGAGGAACCTCCTCAGGCATTCCAATTGCTGGATGTGCCTGGTTAGGTACATACTAGAGGTCGCATTGTACTCAATGACAGGTCTGATGAATGCTGAATAAAGTGAAGCCATACCTTTGTTTATAAGTTGCACAACATAGAATAATTATAATTTCCTCACTACTGTAGATACATGATGGTCAAAGGCTAGATTACTGTCTATGTGTGTTTCTAAATCCCTGACTACTGGGTTAACTCCTCTTAGGGGTGTGGTGTCTATATGCTAGTTACCAAGGGTGAATGCCTTCCCAAGGGATACTATTATGCATTTCTTAGCATTTAATTTTAGCCCATGGCTCTGACATAAGTTGCTGTGTCAACCCTTCCTGGAAAACACTTCTGGCCTTAGACAGTGCTGTTTTAACCTGTGCAGCAGTAATACTGAGTGCCTTACAATCGACTCGTATTGTGATTGGTTCTTTGGTGGGGGAGAGAGGCGTAAAGTTGGCACTGAATCTGTCGGCCAGTATATTGGCAATATCTGTTGGCTCTGTATAGGAGGTGCCATTTTGCAGTATCTCAGAGCAAATCTGGGTATTGCCATGGAGATTCTTTACATAACTATAGAAGGCCTTGTTGTTGTCTTTACTATCTGCTGCAATTCTGTTTTCATAACTAGCTTTGGAGGATTTGATGAGGGATCTCAACTTTGTGTTGAGGCTGATAAGGGAGTTTTTCCAGGCTTATTCCACATCAGTTTCCTCCTTCTGTTGTAGAGTTTGTTTATGGCAGGGGACCAGCAGATTGGCTTCTTTTTTTGGAGGAGAGCATCTTGGTTCTATTGGGTATGGTGAGAGCCATGCATTTGTGTACATGTTCGTACAGTGCATTGGTGTATGATTCAGGGGTCATGCAACTATTATCCATTTGCATGGGTGCAGTGAAGTTAGCCATCTCTGTTTTTAGGAGCCCAAAGTTAGCTTTGGAGAAGTTTTTCATGGTGGTTACCTTTGTGGGGTGGAGTGGGGGTGGGTGGAGGGATGTGGATTTCCAAGGTGATTAGTTTGTGGTCGATCTAACCAGGGAGAAGCTGACTACTGGTGTAGAGCAACAGTTGCCCATGTTAGTAATGACCAGGTCAAGGATGTTGCTACCTCTAGTGGAGGTAAGAATGAGCTGGTCCAAGGCATAGGAAGTAATGAATTCCAGGAAATGTTGGGCAAGTGTATTGGTACATGAGTAGTTTTCCCAGTTTATGGAGGGATAGTTGAAGTCGCCCAGTATGAGAGTGTTAGGTTGGACCCTAATATTTTCCAGGGTGCTTAGGAACATGGAGTGTGAGTCTTGGGACATAGTTGGGGACCTATAGCAGGCTATGACCTGAATCGCTGTCTTACCCAATGTTAGCTGCACCTGAAGTATCTCTGATGCATTATGTTGGGCTACCAGTCTGGAGGTGTGCGCATCCTTTATGAATATGGAAACGCCACTGCCTTTGGAGTTCGGCCCAAGCTCTGGGGCTGAAATGTCATTTACACCCACATGGACTATGACTGAGTCATACTGGTACTTGTGGTCCAATGACCTGAGTGCTTGCATAATGTGCCAGATTGTGGCCCCTGATAAGCAACTGACCGTGACTTTCTCCTTACTCAACCTGGTGAGCTGGACATTAGTGTGTCTCACAATGGTGTCTGTAATGACCAGAATGTTGGATTGTGTGGTGGGTTGTCTTATGGGGTTAGAAGTAGAGGGTCCATGAGATGTAGCTCTATGTGTTGATGTGGGTGTTGTTTTGAAAGAGTGCATTAGGGGCTGGTGAGGGTATTTCTTATGTGTACTTTGTCTAGGAGATTTTTGGTGTTTAGGAAGGTTACATCTATGTGCCTCAGTATATGTGGGTCTGTATGTCTGCTTTGAATTGTGTGCGATGGGTGCAGCGTGTTTGCTACTGACAACAATATTGGCATTAGGATAACTTTTATGTGAGAGCTTTACTTCCAGTGACATTGTGTAAATACATCTCTCACATACCTTTTTCAGCTTGCTTGAGAACTAGTTGGTTGTCAGTAAACATGAGGCATTTTCTACATTGCCCATATCCAGCAAAGTGGTACTGGAGATAGTGGGAAAGTTCATATTCATTACAACAGGGCCTTGTTGCAGTGAGAATATAAAATAATGCCTAGAGTATCTGGTTTGCAACTCTGGGGCAGTGATTGTCACTGCAAATTAGTTGTCCTGTGTGCAACTAGGTATTGGTGAAATTTCAAGGTTGCTTTTACAGGAAGAATGTCAACTCAAGGTGTCTGCGTCACATGTAAATGTTTGCATTTTCTGTATAGTATATACTCAGGGAGTTGTTTGCAACACTGCTTCTGCTGCATGAAAGGATTTCCCATACATTTTAGTATAGTATTCACCAGTCATGGAACAATTCTCAAGGCTGACACAGTTCCCGACCACATTCAGAGGCAAACTGTTGTATCTATGTTAACATGTATACGTCACTTGCCTTTTGGGAGGGAAGTACATTTATTGTAAGGAAGTTAATTCCATTGTTTTCTATTCCTTATGTGTTTGATAGTTAAAAATCCGATCTTATAATCACTTTATAGTATTCCATCAGGAATACCTGTATTACTTCAAAACTTTTACATGTAATATTTTGGAATTTTTGTCTCTGAAACTGTACTGAAAATGAATTTGACTAAGTAAATATAAATAAGTAGTTAAGTAAGTAAATGTAGCTTGCAATGGCATTTGGTACATGTGTTTACAGACTTTTTGATATATGGAATTCTGACCTGAAGTAATCAAATGGCATTGTGTGTGTGTCAGTGTGTCCGTGAGTATGTATGTGTGTGTGTGTGTGTGTGTGTGTGTGAGTGTGTGTGTTGTGTTTATCTTACTCTCCCTATTAAATATTCTTACTCCTGGCTCACTGAATCTCAGGTGTAAAAATAATTATCCCACTTTTAAACGTCATCTTCTAAATCCATTTTTCTCAAATATTTTGCAAACAGATACATAAATCTCCTTTCTTGCAGAGTGCATTGCATATTCTGACAGCACACGATGCAGAATAGAACCTTGTCACTTGAGGATAGTGACAATTCAGATGACTCGTGTAATCAACACGTGGATCACGCAGCTTCCTTTCTTTTTGGGTGACTTTATGTTGACAAATGTAAACAAGGAGTATTTTCATTCTATAGGAAATTCTGATACCAGTATTTTTAAGTTCTGGTACTAGCTTTATGAATTCCCCTCAGGAGAAACATACTTGAGCCTATCTCTGTTATGCTGTCCAAAAAGTTACTTGTTGAAACATTCATTCCTAGTGGGGACTTCTGATCATCCAGCGTAATGTGTAAACTCCAGGCCATAATCAGAATAAAGTATAAAGACCCTTTATAAAAACTTCGATAAATTATAATGTAATAAATATTGTAACTGCGGCTGAATTTGTGAGACAGATTCCTTTGATATTGGTATAAGATAGAGATAGTTTCATAAGAACTGTATGTCCTCATTCCTGAACAAGTTTACCATCACAAGTAACAATCAATGGTCACTTTAAACCAGCTTGATTTACTAAAAGGATTAAAAACCTCCACACCCAAGAAAACATCACTAAAAATATTTAAACTGTTTCTACTAGATTAACTACTGCTGATACAGTTCATCTACTGCTATCCTAAATAAAAATGATGAAGTAACAGAAAGCAGGGCATGAGCCATCGTTAGTGGAAATCATCCAATGTTATATTTAATATTTGCACCCCAAGGCTTCCTGTTTCTGTTGTGGCATAACTGAATCTCAGCACCCCCTTGTTTTTTGCCTTCTCTTACAGTAAATATGGCTCCTAAATGCACCGACTTGACCTAACTTATTCCTAAATCTAAAACAGACATTATATCATGGCATAAGTGCAGTATTTAACGTGACCTGTCATTTAAATAACTTTTAAGAGTGCTGTTACCCCCCTTAATCTCCATCCCATAATACTGTAAGAAAATGGACATTTTGTATATACTTTTATAATTGCTTGTTTTGGTACATAGATTTTTCTGTTCTAAAAATGTTACTATTCCCACTAAAATATTATTCTTATAAAGATTTAATGTTGGGGTTAAGAGAAGGTGCAGGCCTTTCTTACAAAGATCTTATGTTATTCCAGGGAGGAGTGAGAATGGATCGCTGCTTGGCAAAATAGTGTAGTGGATGGAAATGATCATTTCTCACAGCTGGGAGGAGCTTCTAAATGTTACATATATGTCCCCACTGCTTCGAGCTGGGAAAGGAAGGTGCAATTAATGTAACCCTAAAGGTAAATGAAAGTGCTGATAAAATGCTGTCCCACTTCTTCGGTGATTATTTATCTTCATTCAAATGCATCTCTGTCTGTACATGAGTTTTGTGCAGCCAGCTGTGCCTCTTCATAGGCTCATAGGTGTTTATTACTAGGCTAATTACCACAAGGGCCTTTTTAAGCCTAGCCAGCCATCCCAAATCTCTGACAAGTTCTGGTGCCCTTGATAAGTGTAAGCATAGCCCTGGGAGATGAACCATTTACAGGTTACCCTGTCTCCGTTAGAGACATAGGTGCCAAACTAGGGATGAATTTCTGGTTTCCCTTCCAATTGTCCAAGTTGCACTTGAATTGGGTTAGGGAGGAACTCTGCTTCACATGGATGGGGAGCCTGTTCCATAGACCTGGTAGTCTCTGGGATACATACCTGTCTCTCCAGCAGGTCCTATTTATATCACAGGCAAGGTTTAAGTCTTTAGAATGGGCAATTCTGGTGCTGCTTGTTTTGTGGATATGCAGGACGTCCATCAGGGGGGGGGGGGTCTGACAATGCTCTGTATGCTAGGCATAGATCTCCCCTTCTCTATTGTCCAAGATAAAACTGGTGTAGGCCTGAGCCAAGAAATTCAAACATAATGCTAGTTTGAGTCATGAAAACATATCAGATTACTTTTGTAAAAATATTACCAGGTATATTCTAGAGAGCACTGACTGCTTGTCAGGCTCCACTGATCTGAAAACAGGAAAACATAATTCTAAAGAGCGAAAAAAATGCCTTTAACTGTAGACTTAGCTTGACATCTGTTATAAGTAACTTTCTGGGTGGTCCGTTCATACCTATATGCTTGTTTATTTATTTGAATTTGTTTATCGGGGTAGGGTACTGATGAAGTCTGACCAATTTCAATCTCAACGCGGGGATCCTAGATTTATTTCAGTATAGGTATAGTAAATACCTTCAAAGCAACTTAACACAGTTATATTATATCATGCTCTGACTCTGTCAGTATAAGCAGTCTTAGTACAAACACCAAAGGTATTTGAAGTCATCACATACCTGCAGAGACATTCTGAAATGCATGGAAACCCTACGCAATGTCATTTTATTATGAACTAGATAGGTAGGCTGTCTGAGTTTGTTCACGTAAAGGATACATGTTCTTCTTGTGACAACGTCTTGTGGAACAGTCCTAGAATCAAATATGGTGACCTTCCATTAAATGTTTTTTTATATCGACTGTTACACTTTCATTCAGCATTTAGTTTACTAAGTTTACAGATGACTATAAGATCAGGTCTGTGGTCATTATGTCGGAGATTAATGTGTTACAGTCTGATCTTGTCCAGCTTTTGTTATGGTCCTAGGAAATATGAAATTTAATATTAAAATATAATAAATTAAAAATTTTAATATTATCTAAACTCCCATTCGATTCTCGGCTGGAGCACCTTCTGTGTGGAGTCTGCATGTCCTCACTACGGTCAAGTGACGTTAAAGACATGCAGGTAGATGCGTGTGTGAATGGGTGTGCCTTATTTGGAGGTTGGGCATTGGGCTGGCAACTCAGCACTGTAAAAATCCACTGCCAATCATTAGTAGACTGGAGTTCCACTGTGGCGACCCTTAACCGGGAAAAGCCGAAAGACAAGACATGCCTGCATTACCTGATATAAGCTTGATAGTGTCGCTGTAACTGAAATTTGGCTTAAACCCAGCATAAACAACTCTGAAATTACACTTCCCGACTACAGTATCATCTGTAGTAACCATATAAAGAGGAAAGGTGGTGGTATTGCTTTAATATTTCCCAACAACTGCTACATTTCCCCTTACAACAAACTAATACAAACAATCAGTTCAGCAGAGGTTTTTATTGCTTTCCTTTAAGTAAAAAATTATAATCATATGTATTACTGTCCTTTACATCCCTCCTGGCAACAATTCAGCTACAGTGGAAGATAACCTGCATTAGATAGTCATAACAATTCCACAAGAAAAATCCTGCTAAGTGATGTGAACGTCAGTTGGTTGGATATAAACTCTAACTCCCCTACATCTAGCATGAACTTATTTGGTTTCACACAACTAATTAATAGCCCCACACATTGTAGCAGGATCACATTCTCTATTAGTCTACATCCTAGTATCAGATCATAGCAAATACTCCAGCACAGGTACAATAGGTTCATAGGTTCATACTAAGCTATCTGCCCGAGGGCATTTACAAGCCTAGCCCATAGTTTTGTGGCTTACGCCACCCCTTTAGTATGGGGAACTATACCCATTATTTTGCTGTGCCTCTGTTGAGCAGTGACACTGAGGTAATCCCTGGGGTATATCTGCGATCTCCCATCCATTGGTCAAGATTTCTCTTGAACAAGGCCAGCGAGGTGCTCTGCCTCACATATACCGGGATTTTATTCCACAGCATAGGGAGTCTTTGGGTGATGAATCTATCCCTCCAGCACGTCCTATTAATAGCCGTGTCGAGGTTTAAGTCTCCCGCCCTTGTGGCTCTGACGGATCTAGATTTTTGAGGTGAAGCATATTCATCAAATCTGGGTTTGACATGGCCTTGTATGTTAGGCAAAGGTCACCTCTGAGCAAGCGGTGGCGACTGAATAGAGCTGGAGTTCTTTCAGTCGGGCAGCATAGGACAGATGTTTGAGACCCTTTATCCTTTTGGTGAGGAACTTTGTGGCCTCTCCAGCTGCTGCAAGTGTCGGGTCAGATACATTCCGAATGGGGCATTGTACTCAATCATTGGTCTGATGAGTGATGAGTATAGGGAGACTATGACCTCCCTTGATCTAGATGAGAATCCCTTCATGATAAGGTGGGCAATGTAGAAGGTCTTCCTAACTACTTTAGCTACATGGGTGTCGAATGACAGACTACTATCAACCTGGGTCCCCAGGTCCCTGATAACTTCTTCTGTACTCAGTGGATTGCCACCTATTTGGTAGCTAGGGTAACCTTGTTTTTCCCGAAGGGTATGACTATGCATTTTTGGCATTTAACTTTAGGCCATGGCTCTGGCACCAGTTATCCATTTCTGTGAGACCCTTCTGAAGGATATCTGTGTCAGATGTGTTTTCTACTATGGCCCTGTTTGCAGTCATCTGCAAACTTTGTCAGCCATAACCCTCCTGTGTTTGCTTGTACTTCGGAAAAGTAGATGCCAAACAAGAGTGGGCCCAGGACTGAGCCCTGTGGTACACCACTTGTGACAGGCTTTGAGTCTGACATGGCGCCAGCAACTCTGACCCTGTGGGTTCTGTCACTCAGCCAGTTTGCAACCCATCTTGTGATGTATGGGTTAACATTTAAGCTGATGAGTTTTTCAATGATACCCGAGTGGGGTATTGTATCAAAGGCCTTCGCCAGATCGAGGTAGGCTGTATGGACTGCCTTTCCCTCATCAATGGCTTTGGTGACTGTTTCAAAAAGTCAACCAAGTTTAGAAGGCATGATCTGCCTTTGACAAAGCCAAACTGGGATGGATCCAAAGTCTGCAAATTCCCTATGTCTTTATTTATGAGGTCCATTATGATCCTCTCCATGGCTTTGCAGATAAGGCTTGTCAAGCTAATGGGACGGTAATTTCCAGGGTCGGTGGAGGCACCGCCTTTGTGAAGTGGGACCACAGTTGCAGTGCGCCACTCCCTGGGTACATATCCAGAGGTAAGACTATGATTAAACAGCTGTCCTAGCTGTGGGTTTAATTCCTCGTTGAGTTCGTGGAGCACACAGCCGGGGACACCATCAGGTCCCATGGATGCTGTGTTTTTGCTTTGGAGAGAGCAGTTCCCACTTGGGCGTTGGAGATGTTGGGGGGGCTGCAATCGCTTGGTATAGATATCTCTCCTTTTGGGGGAGAGGGGGGGGAGAAGTTTGCACTGAACCTGTCAGCCAGTATGTTGGCAATGTCTGTAGGATCAGTAATCTTCACATCATTTTGAACTAGTTCTGAGCATATCTGGGAGTTTCCTCCCAGGTTTCTAACATAGCTAAAGAAGGCCTTATGATTGTCTTTTGAGTCTTTAGCTATTTTTCTCTCAAAATTTGCTTTGGATGATTTTATGAGAGCTCTTAGTTTTTACTTATAGTGATCAAGGGTGTCTTACCTTTTAAGGATTTTGCTCTATCTTGTAGTAGCTTCCTCCTTTTGTTGTAGAGTTTGTTTATGGCTGGGGTCCACCAGAGTGGACGCTTGCCTTTGGTACAAAGAGTCTTTGTTTTGCTTGGGATTGCCTTATCCATGCAGTCCTGCAGGTGCTGGTAGAAGGCATTTGTAAGTGATTCAGCGGCTTGAGTACTGTTTTCCGTCGGCTCGGGGGCCTTAAAGGAGACCACACTAGTCTTTAGAAGTGTGAAGTCGGCTTTCGAGAAGTTCTTTACTGTGGTCTTTTTTATTTCAGGTGGGGGTGGGATGAGGACCTCCAGCGAGATTAGTTTGTGATCTGATCTCACCAGTAAGGGGTATACTTCCGGTGTTGAACATTGTGCTCCCATGTTCGTGATGATGAGAGCAAGTATGTTTTCTCCTCTTGTGGGGATGGTGACTAGTTGTTCCATGGCATTTGAGTTTATGAATTCCAGGAACTTTTGGGCTAGGGTGTTTGGGCTTGAGTAGTGTTCCCAGTCTATATTAGGGTAATTGAAGTCACCTAGTATGATGGTGTTTGGTGATACATTTATCCCCTCTAGTGTTTTCAGGAAGGCCATGTGAGGTTCCTGAGTTTGTGAGGGTGGCCTGTAACATGCTACAATTTGCAGAGCAGTCTTGCCTATGGTTAATTGCACCTGGATGGTCTCCGATGCATCGTGCGTTGCCACCAGTCTTGAGGTGTGGGTGTCTTTGATGAATATGGATACCCCCTCCTTTCTTGGTATTGTCCGGATTTTGGGGCTGGAACGCATGATAAGAGGTAAAACCTGATAGTGCTGGGGTGCTCTCAGGAGCCTTGAACCAGGTTTCTGTCACTGCACAGACATCGATGTTCTCCATACTGAGAAGGGCCTCGAGTGCGTGCATTTTGAGATTTAGACTTCTGGCATTGAGCAGCATTACCCTTAGTTTTTTCCTTTTTGTGTTCTAGGGTGGTAGGTTTAGAATTTGAGCCTTGCCTAAAAAGGCACTATGGGGTGGCAAGAGCCTTTGCCAATATCCGGAATCCCAGGGTGACAGGTGCAAGCCGTCCCTTGCAGCAGCGTGGCTTGTCCAGCATGTCATCCCAGGCAGACAGACATTGGATCCCCTTTGAATGACACCAGTGTTTAAGCCAATTGTTAAAGCTGATCATCTTATCTCTGTATTGTGGCATCATTCTTGGTGAAGGTAGGATACTGCTCAAGGTCAGGGTCATACCTGCCTGGGCTACATAATCAGAGAGCTCCTCAATGTCTCTTTTCATGTAGTCCAAGGAGGTACGTCTCAGGTCGTTTACACCAGCGTGGACAATGACTGAGTCATATTTGTACCTGCTGTTGAGAGACCTGAGTGCTTGCGTTATGTGGCGGATTCTAGCACCCGACAGGCAGCTTACTGTGACCTTCTCCTTACTCAGTCTGGTGAGCGGGACGTCAGTCTCAGACTCTCTCAGTGATCATCTCTCAGTCTATACGACTAGACATCTCACACATCCACTTAAACAGCATAACAGCAACAACACACAACCGTTCCAAGTTTAACCCAGAAATGTTCATTACTGTCCTATCTATCAACTGGAATTTCCTAAAAAATCCTCCCTTTAGATGATACTGTAAATAAATTCAGTACAACTTCCCTGGATATCCTAAATAGCCCTGCACCTCCTAGAGGGAAGAGACTACAAACAATGCAATTTGTAAATCCAAAAACAGAAGAATGCTAATACAGATATTGAAAAAGTATAGGAGGAACAGAAAAAAATATAAAACATCATAATATCTTGAAAACTTCAGAATTCTTCATAATTGTACTAAAAAGCAAATGAATGAAGACAAAAACACTCTAATATAAGAACTTTCAGAATAATAGTAAACACAACCCTAAATAAATTCTGAACAGCCATTAAATAAATCTTGCATTCCAGCCAAAAATTCAACCTTAGCCCCTCCCAATAACTCACCAGTCTAAAACACAATAAAATTCAACTCTTATTTCATAGATAATATAACATCTCTGACTGAGGATTCCCTAACATCTAATCCCAACCATGTTCAACAGCCACGTGTCATCACCTCCACTTTCACCTTCAAACCTTTGTTCACTTCCTGTATAAAATTATCATTAAACAAACTCAAACCATGCTCTACTTCAGCTGATGAATTTCCAAGTGATTACCTTAAAATAGCAGCTGATAGCGTTGCCTATCCTGTCACAAGCCTTATAAATTGTTTAATCCAGGATTCCCATGTTCCCTCTCTCTGGAAAAAGTCACACATTATCTCTCTGCACAAAGAAGTAAATTTAATAGACATTAATAACTTTAGACCTATAGCAATCTTATCCCCCCCTCTCCAAAATAGTTGAAAAATGTATTCAAAAACAATTGCTAAAGCATGTCTTGCAGGAGGAACTCCTCCCCCTGCACAACAAGGCTTCTGTCCTTCCCATTGTACTAACACAGCACTTCTAACCTGTATAGATGCAATCAATAAAGTTAGAGATAACAAATTAGTCATCATCTTCTTTCGGCTGTTCCCGTTAGGGGTCGCCACAGCGGATCACCTGTTTCCATTTCTTCCTGTCCTCTGCATCTTGCTCTGTCACACCAACCACCTGCATATCCTCTCTCACCACATCCATAAACCTTATCTTAAGCCTTCCTCTTTTCCTGTTACCTGGTAGCTTCATCCTTAGCATCTTTTTCCCAATATACTCAGCATCCCTCCTCAGCACATGTCGAAACCAACGTAATCGTGCCTCTCTGGCTTTGTCTCCAAACCTTCCAACCTGGGCTGACCCTCTAATATACTTATTCTTAATCCTGTCCACCCTCATCACACCCAGTGCAAATCTTAACATCTTTAACTCTGCCACATCCAGCTCAAACTCCTGCCTTTTTCTCAATGCCACTGTCTCCAACCCATATAACATAGCTGGTCTCACTACCCTCTTGTAGACCTTCCCTTTCACTCTTACAGGTACTCGTCTGTCACAAATCACTCCTGACACTTTTCTCCACCCACTCCATCCTGCCTGTACTCTCCTTCACCTCTCTTCCACACTCACCGTTATTCTTAACTATTGACCCCAAGTATTTAAACTCATCCACCTTCGCCACCTCTACTCCTTGCATCCTCACCATTCTTCTATCCTCCCACTCATTCACACACATATATTCTGTCTTAGTCCTGCTGACCTTCATTCCTCTTCTCTCTAGAGTATATTTCCATCTCTCCAGGGTCTCCTCCACCTGTTCCCTACTCTCACTACAGATCACAATGTCATCTGCAAACATCATAGTCCATGGGGACTCCTGTCTGATCTCGTCTGTCAACCTGTCCATCACAATTGCAAATAAGAAAGGGCTCAGAGCTGATCCTTCATGTAACCCCACCTCCACCTTAAATGCATCTGTCACTCCCACCGCAGACCTCACCGCTGTCACACTACCCTCGTACATATCCTGTACCACTCTTACATACTTCTCTGACACTCCTGACTTCCTCATATAATACCACAACTCCTCTCTAGGCACCCTGTCATATGCTTTCTCTAAGTCTACAAAAACACAATGCAACTCCTTCTGACATTCTCTGTACTTCTCCATCAACATTCTCAGAGCAAACATTGCATCTGTAGTGCTCTTTCCCGGCGTGAAACCATACTGCTGTTCACTAATCATCACGTCCCTTCTTAACCTAGCTTCCGCTACTCTTTCCCATAACTTCATGCTGTGACTGATCAATTTAATCCCTCTGTAGTTGCTACAGCTCTGCACATCACCCTTATTCTTAAAAATCGGTACCAAAACACGTTTTCTCCATTCCTCAGGCATCCTCTTACTTTCTAAGATTTCATTAAACAATCTGGTTAAAAACTCCACTGCCATTTCACCTAAACACCTCCATGCTTCCACAGGTATGTCATCTGGACCAACAGCCTTTCCATTCTTTATCCTCTTCATAGCTATCCTTACTTCCTCCTTGCTAATCCATTGTACTTCATGATTTACTATCCCTACATCATCCAACCTTCTCTCCCTCTCATTCTCTTCATTCATCAGCCCCACAAAGTACTCTTTCCATCTGCTCAATACACTCTCCTCTCTTGTGAGTATGTTACCCTCATTATCCTTTATCACCTTTACCTGCTGCACATCTTTACTAGCTCGGTCCCTCTGTCTAGCCAATCTGTACAGGTCCTTTTCTCCCTCCTTAGTGTCCAACCTTTCATACAACTCTTCATACGCCTTATCCTTAGCCTCCACCACCTCTCTCTTTGCCATGCACCTCATCTCCTTATACTCCTGTCTACTTTCTTCATCTCTCTGACAATCCCACTTCTTCTTTGCCAACCTCTTTGCCTGTATACTCTTCTGTACTTCCTCATTCCACCAACGTCTCCTTGCCGTCCTTCCTCTGTCCCGATGTGATACCATGCACCTTTCTAGTTGTCTCCCTTACTAGCTCTGCTGTAGTTACCCAGCTATTTGGTAACGCTTCACTGCCACCCAGTGCCTGTCTTAACTCATCCCTGAGCTCCATCTCAAAATTACCCTTTTTCAATTTCCACCATTTGATCCTTTGTGCTGCCCTCACACTCCTCCTCCTCTTCTTGATCACCAAAGTCATCCTACAAACCACCATCCTATGCTGCCTAACTACACTTTCTCCAGTCACCACTTTACAGTCTCCAATCTCCTTCAGACTGGCCCTCCTACATAAGATATAATCCACCTGTATGCATCTTCCTCCACTCTTGTATGTCACCCTATGCTCCTCCCTCTTGTTAAAATACATATTCACCACAGCCATGTCCATCCTTTTCGCAAAATCCACTACCATCTGACCTTCTGCATTCCTTTGTTTAACACCATACCTACCCATCACTTCCTCATCCCCTCTGTTCCCTTCACCAACATGCCCATTGAAATCTGCTCCGATCACCACTCTCTCTCACCCTTGGGTACAGTCATCACCACTTCATCCAATTCACTCCAAAATTTTTCTTTCTCATCCATTGCACACCCAACTTGTGGAGCATATGCACTAACGACATTCATCATGACACCATCAATTTCCAGCTTCATAAACATCACTCTGTCCGACATTCTTTTCACCTCCAAAACACTCTTTGCATACTGTTCCTTCAGAATAACTCCTACGCCATTTCTCCTCCCATCCACACCATAATAAAACAATGTGAACCCACCTCCGATACACCTAGCCTTACTCCCCTTCCATCTGGTCTCTTGCACACACAATATACCAACCTTCCTTCTGTTCATCATATCAGCTAGCTCTCTCCCTATACCAGTCATACTGCCAAAGTTAGTCCACTCCTTATTTCTAGACTTGTATAAAGTCTTTTACACAGTTTGTCACAACAAACTTCTACTTTAGGTTTCTCTCAGGCTACCCTTCCATGCTTCCAAAGCTCCCTCTCCAATGGCACACCACCTTTTCTCCATACCTCTCAGTCACCACTGGTGTACCATAAGGTTGTATCCTTGGTCCCCTCCTCTTTAACATTGTCAAAAACATCCTCCACATCCACGCAACAGGCCTCCCTAATACAGTATGCCAATGATTCCACTGTCATTTGCACATCTGGCAACCTGGCACATCTCCAAAAATTACTCAGGAAGCTTTAACAGACACTGAAACATGGATTTGTAACTCACAACTCATGCTGATCCCCTCCAAATGAAAAACAAGCTACTACTTTTTTACCCAAATCCCTCTCATGAAGTAGGAACATTTAAACTCTTGTCTCTTTATAATCCAACCATTGAAGTAATTTGGAAATGATAGTGGATTATAATCTTAAATTTGACCTGCATATACAAACTTGCTTAAGAAATAAAACCCATCAAAAACTAGAGAAGCTTTAACGAGCCCAAACCCTTCTGACTGCCACAACTAAAACTACACTTGTCACTACTTACCTCCTCCCCGCTCTTCTTTATATCACTCCGATCCTCACCTACCTCCAGGGATCACAAAAATCAACCCTTAACACTATAACAAAGGGTTTATCATCAAAATGGTGCATGGAAAGGTGAAAGGCAATTTTATGAGTTGCTGAAACATTGATTTTTAAAATGAATCCAAGTTCGAATGCAAGTGTGCATTTGCTCTTGTGGATTTGTTATTTTGAACGGAGATCACACTATAGTGTGAATCGGAAAATGTACCCTTTCCTTCACTGTGGTGCGATCTCAGAGTTAGTATATATAAGTAGCAGGGGGTATGGGGGTGTGTGCAGGGGCTTGTCCCCTGTAAAACATTCATAGAACATAACCGGAAGTGTGATATTTTCAGTAAAGTCGGCATTCCTGAGTTGTCAACTTTCCTTAATTCCTACTTTCGGTTATGTCAACGTTCGGTAATTGGTTTTACGACATTTCAGGTTGCATATCTGTACACACAAACTTGTCAGTTGAGAGATTTTGATAGCAAACCACAGCGAAGTGGCTAAATTTGCAGCAAATACCCCTTTCACAATCCACCACTTTATAGCACTAAAAAGCCTAAATTGCTTAGAACTACTCAATCAACCTACATATACATAGCTTTTTACCACCTATAAAATTATCCATCATCCATTTCCTTGTCCAGCACTAAATATCATTCTTTTTTTCCTCAAAAAAATGTTTATTTCAGGAAATTATATATAATTTCATAACATTTTATAAATGACATTCTAAATAACTATATACAATATATATATATATATATATATATATATATATATATATATATATATTTATCAGCCTGACATCAGTAACAGTTACAAATGAAAACAAATAGTACATAAATATAACAGTCTGCTTATCAGAGGATGACTGCTCATTGGTGTAAAGTATCAATCAATGACAAAACCTTTTTCCATGGATTGTTAATCAATGGTCTTGGAAAGTCCTTAGTTCCATAATTTTCATCTCCATCAAAATTGAGCTCTTCATTAAGGTGTAAAAATCTTCCAAAGTTGGTGTTATGTTTGAGTTCCATCTTCTGGTTATACATTTCCTTGAGATAGCAAGTATTGTCCATAAGAGATACACATTTGTTTTATTCAGATGTGAACCTTCATTCACATTCAAAAGGATCAGTGTTTTACATAAAATGAAGGAATCATTAAACAAAGCCTGAAAAATGTATTCATTTCATCCCAATATGTTTTGATTTTAGTACAATCATAAAAAATATGATTCCAATCTGCTCTGTGTGTCTGTTCACATCTCTAACATATCCCGTTTGTGGAAGAATTGAACTTGATAATTTTATCTGGGGTTAAAAAAGTTCTGTGCATGTATTTCAAGTTAAAGATTTTCCAATGTTGTGTATGAGACATGTATTTAACTGATAACAGAATATTTACTTTAATTTCTTCATTCAGTTGTAGTGAATGACCTTTCAGAATATATTTCCAATAAGAAGCTTTAGGTTCAGTTTTATAGTTTATTAGTTCTTTACATAGGAAGGAGATACTGTTTTCTTTATCATGGTCATTATAAATAATTTTGTATAAGTGATTTATACATTTTGGCATAGCTTTACAAGAAGAACTATTAATTATTCTAACTAAATACCATTCTATACAACTATGTTCCCAGATGGTCATTACGATCCAATGACCAAAAACTCCTGTCTGTCCACAAACATATCAAATATGCTGGGCACTGGCTGTACTCGTACCATGTTGCTAAGGCCTATAACTCCTTACCTGTATCCATCAGGTCAATACCCTCCCTTCCATCCTTCAAAGCCACTCTGAAAGACTTCCTAGTCAAAAGCTGGCTCTGTTCTTACTCAACACCAGGATAAACTGTATACCTAAATGGGAATAAATACCTATTCATACCTTACACCTCCTTACTTTCCCTCCTTCACTCACTTCCTTACTTCTATCAACTTCTCTCCCCTGACTTTCTCTCTGAATATACCATAAGTCTGCTTTCTCTCACTTCATATTGCAATTCCTGTTTGTATTATATTAACTCACTTTTCATTTCTGTAAAACCGACTAAAATTTCTCTAAATATTAAATCACTGTCATATAACTTATATCTATTCTTAAGAAATGTTTTATATATGTAGAATTTGGTGTAATTATTTAAGCTGCAGATGTTTTTGTATTAGTTTTAAAGATTGTAAAATCATTATTCTTAAAATGTTTTGCAATACTGTGGAGTTTTTCTCCCTGGGTCTCCCCTGAAAATGGATTCCTACCTAGCTGGACTTTCATAGTGATCAAATGTCAATAAATAGATAAATGTAAACATTTTTGACATTGCATATTGACATTTCATATCCTGTACCATAAATTATATAATCAGTGGCCATGCTGATTAATACTATGGCATGAGGATTATAGAGATGAAAATGTTCTCATTTAACAGTATCGCCCTCAACAATAAATGCCATTGCTTTAAAACAGATAGACAACAGTGCCTTATTTTCTAACTTCTGTAGCAAAAATCTTAAATGTTTGCAAAACATTTACTTTTAAGTTATTTTTTTGTTAACGAGATCTAGGGTAAATGCAGTGTGTGTGTGTGTGTGTGTGTGTGTGTGTGTGTGTGTGTGTGAGTGAATAAAGATCTTACCACTCAGCTTTCTTGCTGTCCACATTTAGTGATTTACACTAAATCAAATACTTGGTTTAAGAGTAATGCTTTACCATAGTACATAGCAATACCTGAACAGTCAGGCATTTTGCAGCCTAAATGTCACTTGCTTTTCCATTATTATTGCAAACAGAGTGAAGCTGTAAGTTAATTCATATTTAAAGGTCACATGTTTTCTAGGCCAGGCTAACAATTTCTGGAATATTTTTTCCTAATTCATTATGTTCTGCTTTGAGTATTCGAGAATATGTCTTTATTAGACTAACAGAGGAAGTTAGGTTTAAGGTGGAAATACCAAGATACAAGCTTTTCATTCAGGTGGATTGGACAGTTTAAATTGGCCCTAGTTGTGAGTGTGTACATGTGTGTGCCTTCTGCGGAAGGTTGGATGCCAGGCTGGCAACTTGACACCATAAAACTCCCCTGCCAATCATTCTGTGGACCGTTTTTCCGCTGTGGTGACCTATAATGAGAAAAGCCGAAAGGAGAAAAAGAAGATAACAGACATGGAAAAAATAATATTTGAGAAAGGTTTTATATTTTAAAAATACTATGGGCTATATTACATTAATTTAGAAAAGATAATCATAAGGAAGCTAACATGCAGTCTGTAAGAAATGTATTATATTCAATGTTACATCAAGACCTCAAGGAATGCAGGTAATAATAATAATAATAATAATAATAATAGTATCAATAATGATAACAATAATAATAATAATAATAATAATATCAATAATGATAGCAATAATAATAATAGCAATAATAATAATAATAATAATAATAGCAATAATAATAACAACAATAATAATAATAATAATATCAATAATGATAATAATAATAATAACAATAATAATAATAATAATAATATCAATGATGATAATAATAATGTTGTTGTGTCTTTCGGCTATTCCCGGTTAGGGGTTGCCACAGCAGAACTCCGGTCCGCTAATGACTGGCAGCAGATTTTTACGTGCCGAGTTGCCAGCCCTGACGCACAACCTTCAACAAAGGTATGCCCATTCACGCATGTCTCCACACAGAAGACGCTCTAGCTGAGAATCGAACAGGACAACATCTTACTGTGAGGCGACAACGCTACCCCAGCACCACCACTGCAGTTTTGATGATGATAATAATAATAATATCAACAATGATGATAACAATAATAATAATAATAATAATAATAAATATTAATAGCAATAGTAATAATAATAATAATAATAATAATAATAATATCAATGATGATAACAATAATAATAATAATAAATAATAAAACTGCAGTGGTGGTGCTGCGGTAGCGTTGTCGCCTCACAGTAAGACGTTGTCCTGTTTGATTCTCAGCTAGAGCGTCTTCTGTGTGGAGGAATGCGTGAATGGGCGTAGCTTTGTTGAAGGTTGTGCGTCAGGGCCGGTAACTCGGCACGTAAAAATCTACTGCCAATCATTAGAGGACCGGAGTTCCGTTGCGGCAACCCCTAACCGGGAAAAGCCGAAAGACACAACAACAACAACAACAATAATAATAATAATAATAATAATAATAATAATATCAATAATGATAATAATAATAATAATAATAATAATATTAATAATAATAATAATAATAATACAGTATTGATGGTTCATAAAGGGGTCAGCAGGGGAGCCCGTAGGATTTTTGCAGGGGGTGCAAACCCAGAGCCCCCCCACACAGCCATTACAGCATTCCATTACTTGGCTATTTCTCCCCAGTTGCCATAAACACTGTATAAAACTGTGTGAATACTGTTTTATGTGTTACTTCTACAATGATTACAGATGTTTGGATTTAATTTACAACTTTTATTTCAAATTTTATAGCAGCAACACTGATAGACATTTGCTAAACCTAAACAAAGCAATAGTCTTACAATGAAAACAGACTTGGCATTAAAACTTCTCTAGCTTTGAAACCCACATTCAAAGAAAATACATCTGGCCAGTGGCAGGTTAAGTTTACCTTTAGGCTGTTTTCAAATCATAGGCCCCTTGCACACATTTTTAGGACCATGCAAAAGTTCTTTGATTTACCTTCCTGATTGTATTAATTATAATATATAATAATTGAATGATATCCCTTGTATAATACAGCACAACTTTTTAGTGTGTGTTTTATAGTTTTGAACATTTTTCCAGTAAGCAATGAAACAAAACATATGAACCAATAATGACAAACTGCCCAACTCAGAACATTTCAACCATAAAAAGCCACTCAGACTTCTGTCATTACAATCCACCAATATCATTCAATATACACAATCCCTGCAGAAGTAAAAGTCATCTGAATAATTCCACATTAAAGAGATCTGAAACTAGTAAAGAGGCTGTTGCTAGAAAACAACATTATATTTCAGTGTTTCATCTACTGTTAGAAAAATATGTATTAATGTATATTAGTGCTTTTAAAAGCTCAAAAGGGTTAACACATTTATTCTATTTCATACTGCATAAATCCATATAAACTGCGAATGCTTTCTGACCTTGTATTTTGTCAGCACAGCTGAAATCTTGCTTATGCCTTTGGAAATTTACTGAGAAGCAGATGATTTTCTCCTTGGTTAGGAAAATAATGAATAGAACAATACCGTTTCTATAATGTTATTAAACTTAGACAATTAGCTCTGTTTGTGCTATGAGAACATACACAGCTGCAGGAAGGATAGATAAGTAGAACAAAGACTACTTGAAGAATATGAACTATAATCTGTGTTTGCTTTGTGCTTGAATTAGCAGCGTTCCTTGAAATGTAACACAGCACTGTATAAATAATTGTAACTAGCTAGTAGTCTCCAAGGCCATGTTATTTTTCAAAAAGTTTCTCACAAATCTAGTAATGTAATGTCATGTCAGCAGAAAATCATGAACAACATCTACTGTGAAAAACAATATTGTAGGCTTGTATTTGATTACGTCAGCTTTAGAAGGCAATGTCTTGTAAAACAGTATAAGAAAGGCTTCACTTCCTGTTACTAATCAGACAAATCCTTGTATTTGCATGTTTTTATCTCCTTGCTGCAAGTAAATTAAAATGCCTTAACCTGAACCTTACGTGTATTGGTCTTTGAAGTTTTTTCCTTTGACATCTACAAATTCAGTGCCTGCTTCCCTTAAAGAATAAATTGCCTGTTACATTAAAACTTGGTAAGATGGACACTGCAATAGAGAATGGGTGGCAAAATGAAAAACAGGTTCATAGTTACTAGGCATCTCATCCAAAGGAGGACATACTCAGGAGTGCAGCACCCCACCCCCGTAAAATACAAAACTACATGCTGTGGGAGTAGAACCTACAGCCCTCTACATCAGGGTGCAAGTATGCAACCTGCTGTGCTACTAACACTGCTTTAAAAAGTCTATACCACAACAGTGATACCGTTTGCTAAACAAAAATGTTGCACATTTTAAGCAGACTTAGGATGAGCAGCAGTAAACTTCTCTTCCCTTGAAGCTCACACTTCCTTGAAAATGAACTTGAAAATAAATTCCACCTGCCAACTCTAAATAGGGCATTTCGCTCTCTATCACACGCACACATACACCTACCTACTTCTTACACTTACACACACACACACACACACACACACACACACACACACACACACACACACACACACACACACACACCTTCCTCTCACTTGTACCTTCGCCCACAGTGCAAATGTCTTCTGGAATTGAAATTCCACATTGGAGCGGATGACGAAGACATAAACCGTTGGTCGCACAAATGCTAGATGCAAAGGGCATTCTTAAAAAAAGAACGCCCTTTAAAAAAAAAAAAAAAAAAAAACAATTTTATATATATATAGTTTTTTTTTTTTTTTCAAGAAAATGAATCTCCTGGTCAGCTGTTTCCACCCCCTTGCATCTGCTTGTGGACACCCTTGGAGGTCAATGATCTGTTATGTTTAAAATTATGATGATCAGCAAAATTAAAAGGCAGAAAAGCTTTTGCTTATCTAAAAGGATCAAGGAAAGTCTTAGACAAGAAATATGATATTTATACTACTTAATTGTTTGGAGTACACTGCAACACTGAAGATTTTTTGCAAGTACTGGTTGGTGGAACATTTGTAAAAGTATTATTAAAGGGAAGCAGGGAAAACCCTCATGCATCTTAGAAAAGATAGGCTGATATAATCTGGGCAGAAGAAAGTGTCATGTTATTAGAGTTTATACCTGCATAATCTGTAGATGAACCTGTCTAACAGTGTGATTTCACCAAACATCCAGGAGGTGACAAATTCACAGTGACTTTAAAACAGAAATCACCTCTGAGGTGCATCTGTTTTGCAGCAGGCAGATGGCCAATAAGCACAGAATGTGCTAACATGCCAGCTACAATTATATTGATGTTCTTATCTGATAATTCCTGTCACATTTAGTTGAGTATTGCTGCAAGGAAATCAATGAAGTATTGCCAAGAGAACACACATTAAAAACCACCAATCAATATGGACTCTTTAATATGACTAAATCAGGGACGAGGGCGTGCTCTGTCTCTAACCATCTGAGCACAAGCAGGTAATTGTAAGGTTAAAGGAACAGACTGCAATTACCTTTAAAGCAGCATATTGTGAAGCAGTAGAAAGTCAGATTACAGACACCTTGGTTTCATGTTTTAAAAGTTTAATGTGTTATATAGACTTGTGATATATTTTATAATGATTTATTGAATTTCTGAGATGCTTAAATCACTAAGAAGTAAAGTATATTGTTTTATATCACAATTTGTAAGACCTTTGGGAATGGTCACAATTGTTATTTTTCTTATGCATTTAAAGCATCGGTTTATCCCCTTATGATATTTTGGATTACAGAGAAGTACTGATGCCTGTCTGATTTGAAAGACATATTTCTAGTGGCCTCATCTGATGTTGATAATTGCCACAAAGTCAGAAATATTCAAATTATTTTCAAATTCTGTCATGACTCTGCTTTGAAGCATTGGGTAGAAGCCATCCCTTAGATAGCTTTTTTTTCAGAAATGTCAAATGTCAGGCTTTGTTTGCAAGTCTTTCTTAGGTCTTATAACTTGAGAATTTATATATGATAGAATAAAGGGCTTTGGCATTGGGTGTAAGTTTAGGCGATCAGTAGTCATTTAGTACTGAATTACTTGATTTGTGTGTCTTAACAAAATATAAAAAAAGATATTCTTTTGGAAAAGCCAGTTCAACAGATTGGACGAAGACCAATACAATATGACTCTTATACTGAAAACAGTTCCAAACACCAGAGCTGGATCATGGTCAAATGGAGCCCTAGGCAGGGTAATGGATTACACCCCCAAAAGCAGCAGCCCACAGCCAATTCAGTGTCCCATTTCTTGGCTATTTCTCCCCCAGTTACCCTAAACACTGTTCAGACCTTAGTGTGCAGCCTTCTTTACTTCTGTAATGATTAGAGACATTTAAAGCTTTTATTTCAAATTTTATATCACAAAAACCTACAGCCATCTGCAAAACAAAAAATATGGTCTCACAATAAAAACAGACTCAGCATGAAGAGTAAAAGCTTCTCTACCCTTGAAACTTGCATTTATTGAAATGGCATTGAAACCCCAGTCAATGAAATACATCTGGCCAGTGGCAAATAAAGTTTATCTTTGGGCTGTTTTTAAACCATGGGCCCCTTGCACAAATTTTTAGGGCCATGCATACATGCATGTGTTCTTTGATGCATCATCCTGATTGTATTGAATTATATTCCTTGTATAATGCAGCACCACTTGTTAGAGAGTGTTTTAATTTTGTAGGTTTGAATATTTTTCTAGTAAGCAATGAAACAAAACATATGAACCAGTAATGACAAAACTTCTAATTACAGAGCATTTCAAGCACAAAAGGCCACTCAAACATCTGTCATTATAATCCACCAATATCAGTCAATATACACAATCTCTTCAGATGAAAAAGTCATCTGAGCAATTCCACATTAAAGAGATCTATAACTAGAGAAGACGTTGCTGCTAGCAAACAACTTTACATTTCACTGTTTTCATGTACAAATTCACTGCCTGTTGCCCTTGAAGATTAAATTGCCCATGTTACATATAAAATAAAATTGGTAAGCTGGTAATATTGCAATAGAGAATGGCTGTCAAATTGGCGACAGATTCATAGTTACTAGGAGTCTTATCCAAAGAGGTTTACACTCAGGAGTGCAGCACCCCCACCCCCTCTTAAAGATGATGCACTCTACATGGTGTGGGACTAGAACCCAGAACTTTCTATATCAAAGGCATGGCATGCTACCTGTTGTGCTACTAGCACTGCTTTCAAATTTTATAGCACAAGCACTGATGATGGCCATTTGCTAAACAAAAAAGTTACACATTGAAACCCGACTTAGCATGATCAACAGTAAACATTTTTCTCTTCTCTTGAAACTCAACAGTCCTTGAAAATGCACAGAAATTCTACACTCATTGAAAATGTACAGAAACTCAACATTATTTGAAAATTCACAGAAACTCAACAGCCATTAGAAATGCACTTGCTGACGACAGTTTGGTAGCTGGTGCAGAGGATTCAGGATTCAGTCTCCTGTAGTCAATGTGCAGGGGTTGATCTTGAATAAGTTAACCAATCTGCCATCCCTAACTGGGGCATTACATGCACACACTCACGCTTACACACACACTAGCCTTTTTTTATTTTATTTATTTTTTATTTTACATTTGTTAACTGGGGGTGTCTGACTGAGCCTAAAAGGCCCTTTTTTAGCAGAGGCCCAGGGAGAAAAACTCCACAAAGAAAAATTACAGACACATTTAGTTATTTAGACATGATAAGTATACACACAAAGTGCAAGAAACATGTTTTTACAGTGGTATGCGGCACATAGTTACAGTGGAGAGAACAAACAAAAAAATATTAATTTTAAAAATAAAGGTAATTAATAGATTTGTGGTGTTCAGCTGAAATTTGGAACACGGGTAGAATACATACATAGTACATAGGTACGGTACATACATTGTAGATTAGCCAGTGTTTGTGAGTAAGATTGAAAACTATTATCAAGTGCTCTAGATTTTGTATGTATGAATGGATGAATGAATGTTTTGAATGGAATGGCAATAAAAATCCCTCTCACTGTTCCAGTGTTTAAATGTGTATGTGTCTTTGGTATGTTACATTCACTGATGCAGCTAATCTCACTGTTCCAGTGTTTAAATGTGTATGTGTCTTTGGTATGTTACATTCACCGATGCAGCTAATCTCACTGTTCCAGTGTTTAAATGTGTATGTGTCTTTGGTATGTTACATTCACCGATGCAGCTAATCTCACTGTTCCAGTGTTTACATGTGCATGTGTCTTTGGTATGATACATTCACCGATGCAGCTAATCTCACTGTTCCAGTGTTTAAATATGCATGTGTCTTTTGTATGTTACATTCACCGATGCAGCTAATCACACTGTTCCAATGTTTAAATGTGTATGTGTCTTTGGTATGTTACATTCACCCATGCAGCTAATCACACTGTTCCAGTGTTTAAATGTGCATGTGTCTTTGGTATGTTACATTCACCCATGCAGCTAATCACACTGTTCCAGTGTTTAAATGTGTATGTGTCTTTGGTATGTTACATTCACCCATGCAGCTAATCTCACGGTTCCAGTGGTTAAATGTGTATGTGTCTTTGGTATGTTACATTCACCCATGCAGCTAATCTCACGGTTCCAGTGGTTAAATGTGCATGTGTCTTTGGTATGTTACATTCACCCATGCAGCTAATCTCACGGTTCCAGTGGTTAAATGTGCATGTGTCTTTGGTATGTTACATTCACCCATGCAGCTAATCTCATGGTTCCAGTGGTTAAATGTGCATGTGTCTTTGGTATGTTACATTCACCCATGCAGCTAATCTCACTGTTCCAGTGTTTAAATGTGCATGTGTCTTTGGTATGTTACATTCACCGATGCAGCTAACCTCACTGTTCCAGTGCTTAAATGTGCATGTGTCTTTGGTATGTTACATTCACCCATGCAGCTAATCTCACTGTTCCAGTGTTTAAATGTGTATGTGTCTTTGGTATGTTACATTCACCCATGCAGCTAATCTCACTGTTCTAGTGTTTAAATGTGCATGTGTCTTTGGTATGTTACATTCACTGATGCAGCTAATCTCACTGTTCCAGTGTTTAAATGTGTATGTGTCTTTGGTATGTTACATTCACTGATGCAGCTAATCACACTGTTCCAGTGTTTAAATGTGCATGTGTCTTTGGTATGTTACATTCACCCATGCAGCTAATCTCACTGTTCCAGTGTTTAAATGTGCATGTGTCTTTGGTATGTTACATTCACCGATGCAGCTAATCTCACTGTTCCAGTGTTTAAATGTGCATGTGTCTTTCGTATGTTACATTCACCGATGCAGCTAATCTCACTGTTCCAGTGTTTAAATGTGCATGTGTCTTTCGTATGTTACATTCACCGATGCAGCTAACCTCACTGTTCCAGTGTTTAAATGTGCATGTGTCTTTCGCATGTTACATTCACCGAAGCAGCTAACCTCACTGTTCCAGTGCTTAAATGTGCATGTGTCTTTGGTATGTTACATTCACCGATGCAGCTAATCTCACTGTTCCAGTGTTTAAATGTGCATGTGTCTTTGGTATGTTACATTCACCGATGCAGCTAATCTCACTGTTCCAGTGTTTAGATGTGCATGTGTCTTTGGTATGTTACATTCACCGATGCAGCTAATCTCACTGTTCCAGTCTATAGATGTGCATGTGTCTTTGGTATGTTACATTCACCGATGCAGCTAATCTCACTGTTCTAGTCTTTAGATGTGCATGTGTCTTTGGTATGTTACATTCACCGATGCAGCTAATCTCACTGTTCTAGTCTTTAGATGTGCATGTGTCTTTGGTATGTTACATTCACCGATGCAGCTAATCTCTCTGTTCCAGTCTTTAAATGTGCATGTGTCTTTGGTATGTTACATTCACCGATGCAGCTAATCTCACTGTTCCAGTCTTTAAATGTGCATGCGTCTTTGTTATGTTACATTCTCCGATGCAGCTAATCTCACTGTTCCAGTCTTTAAATGTGCATATGTCTTTGGTATGTTCCATTCACCGATGCAGCTAATCTCACTGTTCCAGTCTTTAAATGTGCATGTGTCTTTGGTATGTTACATTCACCGATGCAGCTAATCTCACTGTTCCAGTCTTTAAATGTGCATGTGTCTTTGGTATGTTACATTCACCGATGCAGCTAATCTCATTGTTCCAGTGTTTAAATGTGCATGTGTCTTTGGTATGTTACATTCACCGCTGCAGCTAATCTCATTGTTCCAGTGTTTAAATGTGCATGTGTCTTTGGTATGTTACATTCACCGATGCAGCTAATCTCACTGTTCCAGTGTTTAAATGTGCATGCGTCTTTGGTATGTTACATTCACCGATGCAGCTAATCTCACTGTTCCAGTGTTTAAATGTGCATGTGTCTTTGGTATGTTACATTCACCGATGCAGCTAATCTCACTGTTCCAGTGTTTAAATGTGGATGTGTCTTTGGTATGTTACATTCACCAATGCAGCTAATCTCACTGTTCCAGTGTTTAAATGTGCATGTGTCTTTGGTATGTTACATTCACTGATGCAGCTAATCTCACTGTTCCAGTGTTTAAATGTGCATGTGTCTTTAGTATGTTACATTCACTGATGCAGCGAATCTCACTGTTCCAGTGTTTAAATGTGCATGTGTCTTTGGTATGTTACATTCACCAATGCAGCGAATCTCACTGTTCCAGTGTTTAAATCTGCATGTGTCTTTGGTATGTTACATTCACCGATGCAGTGAATCTCAATGTTCCAGTGTTTAAATGTGCATGTGTCTTTGGTATGTTACATTCACCGATGCAGCGAATCTCACTGTTCCATTGTTTAAATGTGCATGTGTCTTTGGTATGTTACATTCATCGATGCAGCGAATCTCACTGTTCCAGTGTTTAAATGTGCATGTGTCTTTGGTATGTTACATTCACCGATGCAGCTAATCTCCCTGTTCCAGTGTTTAAATGTGCATGTGTCTTTGGTATGTTACATTCACCGATGCAGCGAATCTCCCTGTTCCAGTGTTTAAATGTGCATGTGTCTTTGGTATGTTACATTCACCGATGCAGCGAATCTCACTGTTCCAGTGTTTAAATGTGCATGTGTCTTTGGTATGTTACATTCACCGATGCAGCTAATCTCCCTGTTCCAGTGTTTAAATGTGCATGTGTCTTTGGTATGTTACATTCACCAATGCAGCTAATCTCACTGTTCCAGTGTTTAAATGTGCATGTGTCTTTGGTATGTTACATTCACCGATGCAGCTAATCTCACTGTTCCAGTGTTTAAATGTGCATGTGTCTTTGGAATGTTACTTTCACCGATGCAGCTAATCTCACTGTTCCAGTGTTTAAATGTGCATGTGTCTTTGGTATGTTACATTCACTGATGCAGCTAATCTCACTGTGCCAGTGTTTAAATGTGCATGTGTCTTTGGTATGTTACATACACCGATGCAGCTAATCTCACTGTTCCAGTGTTTAAATGTGCATGTGTCTTTGGTATGTTACATTCACCAATGCAGCTAATCTCACTGTTCCAGTGTTTAAATGTGCATGTGTCTTTGGTATGTTACATTCACCGATGCAGCTAATCTCACTGTTCCAGTGTTTAAATGTGCATGTGTCTTTGGTATGTTACATTCACCGATGCAGCTAATCTCACTGTTCCAGTGTTTAAATGTGCATGTGTCTTTGGTATGTTATATTCACCGATGCAGCTAATCTCACTGTTCCAGTGTTTAAATGTGCATGTGTCTTTGGTATGTTACATTCACCGATGCAGCTAATCTCCCTGTTCCAGTGTTTAAATGTGCATGTGTCTTTGGTATGTTACATTCACCGATGCAGCTAATCTCCCTGTTCCAGTGTTTAAATGTGCATGTGTCTTTGGTATGTTACTTTCACCGATGCAGCTAATCTCACTGTTCCAGTGTTTAAATGTGCATGTGTCTTTGGTATGTTACATTCACCGATGCAGCTAATCTCACTGTTCCAGTGTTGAAATGTGCATGTGTCTTTGGTATGTTACATTCACCGATGCAGCTAATCTCACTGTTCCAGTGTTTAAATGTGCATGTGTCTTTGGTATGTTACATTCACCGATGCAGCTAATCTCACTGTTCCAGTGTTTAAATGTGCATGTGTCTTTGGTATGTTACATTCACCGATGCCGCTAATCTCACTGTTCCAGTGTTTAAATGTGCATGTGTCTTTGGTATGTTACATTCACCGATGCAGCTAATCTCACTGTTCCAGTGTTTAAATGTGCATGTGTCTTTGGTATGTTACATTCACCGATGCAGCTAATCTCACTGTTCCAGTGTTTAAATGTGCATGTGTCTTTGGTATGTTACATTCACCGATGCAGCTAATCTCACTGTTCCAGTGTTTAAATGTGCATGTGTCTTTGGTATGTTACATTCACCGATGCAGCTAATCTCACTGTTCCAGTGTTTAAATGTGCATGTGTCTTTGGTATGTTACATTCACCGATGCAGTGAATCTCAATGTTCCAGTGTTTAAATGTGCATGTGTCTTTGGTATGTTACATTCACCGATGCAGCTAATCTCACTGTTCCAGTGTTTAAATGTGCATGTGTCTTTGGTATGTTACATTCACCGATGCAGCTAATCTCACTGTTCCAGTGTTTAAATGTGCATGTGTCTTTGGTATGTTACATTCACCGATGCAGCTAATCTCACTGTTCCAGTGTTTAAATGTGCATGTGTCTTTGGTATGTTACATTCACCGATGCAGCTAACCTCACTGTTCCAGTGTTTAAATGTGCATGTGTCTTTGGTATGTTACATTCACTGATGCAGCTAATCTCACTGTTCCAGTGTTTAAATGTGCATGTGTCTTTGGTATGTTACATTCACCGATGCAGCTAATCTCACTGTTCCAGTGTTTAAATGTGCATGTGTCTTTGGTATGTTACATTCACCGATGCAGCTAATCTCACTGTTCCAGTGTTTAAATGTGCATATGTCTTTGGTATGTTACATTCACCGATGCAGCTAATCTCACTGTTCCAGTGTTTAAATGTGCATGTGTCTTTGGTATGTTACATTCACCAATGCAGCTAATCTCAATGTTCCAGTGTTTAAATGTGCATGTGTCTTTGGTATGTTACATTCACCGATGCAGCTAATCTCACTGTTCCAGTGTTTAAATGTGCATGTGTCTTTGGTATGTTACATTCACCGATGCAGCTAATCTCACTGTTCCAGTGTTTAAATGTGCATGTGTCTTTGGTATGTTACATTCACCGATGCAGCTAATCTCACTGTTCCAGTGTTTAAATGTGCATGTGTCTTTGGTATGTTACATTCACCGATGCAGCTAATCTCACTGTTCCAGTGTTTAAATGTGCATGTGTCTTTGGTATGTTACATTCACCGATGCAGCTAATCTCACTGTTCCAGTGTTTAAATGTGCATGTGTCTTTGGTATGTTACATTCACCGATGCAGTGAATCTCAATGTTCCAGTGTTTAAATGTGCATGTGTCTTTGGTATGTTACATTCACCGATGCAGCTAATCTCACTGTTCCAGTGTTTAAATGTGCATGTGTCTTTGGTATGTTACATTCACCGATGCAGCTAATCTCACTGTTCCAGTGTTTAAATGTGCATGTGTCTTTGGTATGTTACATTCACCGATGCAGCTAATCTCACTGTTCCAGTGTTTAAATGTGCATGTGTCTTTGGTATGTTACATTCACCGATGCAGCTAATCTCACTGTTCCAGTGTTTAAATGTGCATGTGTCTTTGGTATGTTACATTCACCGATGCAGCTAATCTCACTGTTCCAGTATTTAAATGTGTATGTGTCTTTGGTTATGTTACATTCACCGATGCAGCTAATCTCACTGTTCCAGTGTTTAAATGTGTATGTGTCTTTTGTATGTTACATTCACCGATGCAGCTAATCTCACTGTTCCAGTGTTTAAATGTGTATGTGTCTTTGGTATGTTACATTCACCGATGCAGCTAATCTCACTGTTCCAGTTTTTAAATGTGTATGTGTCTTTGGTATGTTACATTCACCGATGCAGCTAAGGACACACCCTGCATGCATCCTTAAAGAAGAAATGTAACACACACAGTGTATTCTTAAAAATGATATGTAAGTTTTGTAGCAGCCATAGTTCTCAACCACTTACCACAAAAAATCTGGACAAAGCCAAAAATAAGGGAGGTGGGGTCAAAGCAGAAAAATAGGGACAATTTTTAAATATTGCAATTACAAACCTAGATAGTTGCTAGAATAAAATATCTTGTGCTACCATGCATTTTCTGAAGGGTATAAAGTTTGAAACTCAAATGCCTGTAATTATTTAGTGAATTCCGTTCTCATTGATTTCCCTCAAAAATCCAGAAACCACAGATTTTATGTGGAACAGACCACCAATGTGAGGCAAAAATCTGCACATTCTGAGAAAATCTTTACAGTTGAGAGATATGGTGGCAGCCTCCATCCAGTGGGCCCTCCATGCCAGAGTTCCCTAGACAACTGCCTAGGTCACCTAGTGCTGGGTCTGGATCTGACAAGAGCCTCTTCCATGTATCAGCTGTATATGAATCCTCTGGTACCAATCAATATAATGTTCCCACCTTTACCTGAAGGCTTAAGATAACTTCTGTCAAATGTATAAGTTTCTGTAGTGTTTTCATTAATATTCGCAAACCTTACTGGACACACCATTGTTTAGCACTAAAAACACTTAAATGGCTCAAACTTCCTCACTACCCATCTTATACTCAGCTCACCTTAACACATAAAATCATCCATAACCCATCTGCATGCCCAGCAATTAGACCCCTACTACAATACTATCTTCCAATTCATCCCCTTCAATTAATAAATAACTACTTACAATCTACAAACCACAAAGGACTGCTAGGAGGGTCTATGTCATATAATCAAAAACACTATTTGTTGAACGCTTATTAGTCGAACAGTAATAAGAGAAAACTGTAAATATTGAACAAACGTTTCAGTGAAAACTTTCTCTGGGTTAAAAACCAGTTGACCAACCCAGCGAACTGCACAAAACCATCACCAAATAAAACCCATTCTAGTGGGGGAGGAACTACACCCGTCCACCCCCCAACTAAATATACCAACTCCAAGATTGCACTTCAGCGGGGAAAAGGCTAAATCCCTGATGATGGCTAACTGGTTGTTTTCCCAACAAAACGTTTTACTGAAACTTTCGTTTAACATTTAAAGATTTCTCTTATTAGTGTTCGACTAATAAGCATTTGACAGATTCTGTTTTTGATTATATTATATAGACCCCTGCTAGGACCAGTCTGTATATAATAGTGTAGTAAGAACGTGGAATAAAACTCCTATATTAGTCAGGTCTATCACACGCCATCATCTTTTCAAACCAGTACTAAACTAATTCCTCTCTGCCTCCTGGCTTTGTTCCCGCTCCTTATCTGGGGCATCGCTTCTCCCAACACCCTTCATTACCCTCTTACACCCCCCCTTTAAAGCACTAAACCACTTAAACTTTGCACCCCCTTCTAATACCTCACTTTATTGTACTTCTTAAACTGCTGTACCTACTTCTAATTAGCACAACAAACTACTATCCCACCACTACTTCCCTGTTAACACTCAGACTTGTTTATCTCCTCTAATACCGCACGCTGTTGTATTTCTTAATTTAATCCTGCCTATCTTATACACCACTGTTCGATCTGTAAAGTCTCAGTGCAAGGTCTGTAAATTTAATGTTTGTCAATATCAATGCAAATTTTATTATACTGACTAGTCATGGTGAATACTAGGCTAACTGCCCTGAAGGGCCATTTTAAGCATAGTCAATAGCCTGTAGTCAGAATCAAACTTTGTACCTTGTGTTTATAAGGGGAAGGAAGACCTTAACTATCATGCCAAACTGTCTACTCACTGAGACTGCATTATAAAATCTGTTATTGTAAGTATTGATTACAGTAAATATGATACCTTGGAGCTTTTTTCCCTGGTCCACTGCTAAAAAGGGGTGCTTGAGCCCAGTTAGACTTTTCCGGTAAACAAATGTCAGTAAATAAATAAATAATAAATAAATAAATAATTGCTTAATTATAGTCAACATGTTCATAATCTCCAAATAACTTACAGATCTATTTCAAAACATATTTATAATAACTAGTAATTTGTGATTCAGCCTTGGGGGAAAGACATGTTTTTGTTTTTTATTAACATCAGAACATGATAAAATTGCTGCATTTAGCCTTGTTTTAAAACTAATATATCAACAGTTTTCATGATGTATTTTAATGAAATTCATATTATTTCCAAAAGGGAGGGAAATGGAACTAATAAATATAATTTAAATAAAGAAGAATGGACTGTCCTTGTTCATTTGAAGAGAAGCCACTCTGGTGGAATAACAATTTTAATTGGTTATACAACAAAAGAAAAACATGTTGGCCAAGATTAGGAGGAACAAAGTCCAACATACTAAAAAACCCTGACCAATCTAAACAGGCAGCTAAGAGGATTCATTAATACTTAGAGGCTAAATTTGAAGAAAAAAAATAGCTTTTCAGGCAAAGGACAATCACAAAGCTTTCTACTGCTGTGTCCATAACCCACTCCCCTACTGAAAGTCCAAAGGAAATACTGCGTACCACAATCCCCCCAACCGTTATTAGGCAACAGGTCTTCAATGCACTTGCCATTGCCAAAAATACCACATCAATGGGCCCCTGATAACATCCTGGGATGCTTACTAGGTAGCAGGAAAAATGACCTCACTGGTCCACTTGAATCATGTTTCAGCTGGATCCTAAAGTCAGGTGTTGTGGCCAAGGAAGGAAGATGGCTACAGTCATCCCCCTGCACAAAGGAGGGCCAACCACTGATCCAGATAACTGCAGGCCCTTAAGTCTAACCAGCCTCAGATGTAAGGCCATGGAAAGAATCATTATGGACATGATAAATGAAGACAGAGGTAAGCTGCAAACACTGGACCCATCACAATTTGGCAGTGTTAAAGGAAGGCCATGCCTATTAAATCTTTTGGACTTCTTTGAGATGGTCACAAAAGCAATGGATGATGGCAGGACTATGCACACAGCTTATCTCGACCTGGCCAAAGCTTTTGATATAATAGCCCACTCAGGCATTATAGACAAGCTCATTAAATTAGGTATAAACTCTTTTATCACCCACTGGATAGCCAACTGGCTCACTGACAGGACCCAGGAGGTTAAAAGAAGTGAGGACACCTCCACCAAGAAGCCACTCAGTAGGCACTGGGCCCACTCCTTTTTGGCATGTATTTTTCTGAAATGGAAGCAAATGTGGAAGGCTGACTAATTTTGCAGATGGTTATCATCGCCTCCCCTGTAGACAATAACATTCTTCAAGAAGCCTTTGTCTGACTACCAAATGGGGCCAAAGCCATGGTCTTAAACTCAATGCTAAGAAATGCATAATTGTACTTTTTGGGAAGTCAACCATCCTGGCTAATTACCATGTTAATAATACGCCCATAAGAGTTGTTCCAGTGGCTAGTGATTTGTGTACACAAGTAGACAGCAGCTTTATCTTTGACCACCACTTTTCCACAGTGGTGAGGAAATCCTTTTATGTTGTGCAACTTATAGGTACGTGGATGGCATCTAGGTCCAAAGAGGTCATTATCCCACTGTACTCTGCCCTTATCATAGAGTACAGTGCTTCCTTTGGTATGTACCTGCCCAGGCATATGCAGCAACTAGAGTGACCGCAGAGGTTCCTTGCAAAAAGAATAAAAGGTGTAGCAAACCTGCCTTACTCAATCTCCTATAGATTGCTGAAGAGTGATCTATGCCTGGCTTACAAGGACTCCATAAATCCCAAACTTATGAATCTCTTGCATACTCATAAGTCAAACAGTACCAGAAATACAAGGTATAAGGACCTGAATTTTGTCTGTGACCTTAAACAGAACATGCTGTAGATACACATATGTGTCCCAGAGACTGCCTCCTATAGAAGAGGTTTCCAATCCATGTTAAACTGAGTTTGTCTATTACCAAATTTAAAGGCAAGCTAGACCAGTGGATGGGGAATTGGAAATTTCACCGGGGCTAGCACCTGTATCCCTTATGGACAGAGGTGGCTTATAAATGCATGGCCCACAATGTCCTATTTGGATACAGCACATCATTGTTCTTTCAGGAAAACGTGGCTACGCTTAAAAAGGCCCCCCTGGCTCGTTAGCCAAGTAATAATCTATGAATCTATGAGTTGTAATATTTAGGGTAGCTAACGAGGGAGATATTATTGCATAACTTAGTGAAAAGTAGTGTTTACAGATGCCTTACAGAATTCTGAGGAACTGAGGTGAATATAAGCTTTTTGTTTCAAACCCACTTTTTCAACATACTGTGTAGTTTGAAGAACTCCTGCAAAAATTAATAAGTCTGCAACTTTTTACATAAGAATAAGGCAATAATTTAAACTTCAGCTTGCCAAGCTAAGAACTTGGTTATATTCAACTGGAAGTATAAGAGAATTTAAGTACCTGTATCTGCTCTGTTTTTTTAAAAAAATACAGTATTTAATTTGAGTGTTGAAGGAATTTTTAACTGAAGTTATTCTGCTCTTCAGTAACTTGAACTGAAGCTAGTGTTGGCTGAATTTTGTTATTTGCTAGTAATTACAGGTGTGGAGGTAGCCACATTCTTTGATTTCCTGTCCTTGCATATTTAAACTGGTGCATGTGAAATAATTCCTGCTTTAAAACTTCAGCTTGGCCAGCTAAGAACTTGGTTATATTCAACTGGACGTATAAGAGAACTTAAGTACCTTTATCTGCTCTTTTTTTTAAAAAAATACAGTATTTAATTTGAGTGTTGAAGGAATTTTTAACTGAAGTTATTCTGCTCTTCAGTAACTTGAACTGAAGCTAGTGTTGGCTGAATTTTGTTATTTGCTAGTAATTACAGGTGTGGGGGTAGCCACATTCTTTGATTTCTTGTCCTTGCATATTTAAACTGGTGCATGTGAAATAATTCCTGCTTTAAAACTTCAGCTTGGCCAGCTAAGAACTTGGTTATATTCAACTGGACGTATAAGAGAATTTAAGTACCTGTATCTGCTCTTTTTTTTTAAAAAATACAGTATTTAATTTGAGTGTTGAAGGAATTTTTAACTGAAGTTATTCTGCTCTTCAGTAACTTGAACTGAAGCTAGTGTTGGCTGAATTTTGTTATTTGCTAGTAATTACAGGTGTGGGGGTAGCCACATTCTTTGATTTCCTGTCCTTGCATATTTAAACTGGTGCATGTGAAATAATTCCTGCTTTAAAACTTCAGTTTGGCCAGCTAAGAACTTGGTTATATTCAACTGGACGTATAAGAGAACTTAAGTACCTTTATCTGCTCTTTTTTTTAAAAAATACAGTATTTAATTTGAGTGTTGAAGGAATTTTTAACTGAAGTTATTCTGCTCTTCAGTAACTTGAACTGAAGCTAGTGTTGGCTGAATTTTATTATTTGCTAGTAATTACAGGTGTGGGGGTAGCCACATTCTTTGATTTCCTGTCCTTGCATATTTAAACTGGTGCATGTGAAATAATTCCTGCTTTAAAACTTCAGCTTGGCCAGCTAAGAACTTGGTTATATTCAACTGGACGTATAAGAGAATTTAAGTACCTTTATCTGCTCTTTTTTTTTTTTAAAAAATACAGTATTTAATTTGAGTGTTGAAGGAATTTTTAACTGAAGTTATTCTGCTCTTCAGTAACTTGAACTGAAGCTAGTGTTGGCTGAATTTTGTTATTTGCTAGTAATTACAGGTGTGGGGTAGCCACATTCTTTGATTTCCTGTCCTTGCATATTTAAACTGGTGCATGTGAAATAATTCCTGCTTTAAAACTTCAGCTTGGCCAGCTAAGAACTTGGTTATATTCAACTGGACGTATAAGAGAATTTAAGTACCTGTATCTGCTCTTTTTTTTAAAAAATACAGTATTTAATTTGAGTGTTGAAGGAATTTTTAACTGAAGTTATTCTGCTCTTCAGTAACTTGAACTGAAGCTAGTGTTGGCTGAATTTTGTTATTTGCTAGTAATTACAGGTGTGGGGTAGCCACATTCTTTGATTTCCTGTCCTTGCATATTTAAACTGGTGCATGTGAAATAATTCCTGCTTTAAAACTTCAGCTTGGCCAGCTAAGAACTTGGTTATATTCAACTGGACGTATAAGAGAATTTAAGTACCTGTATCTGCTCTTTTTTTAAAAAAATACAGTATTTAATTTGAGTGTTGAAGGAATTTTTAACTGAAGTTATTCTGCTCTTCAGTAACTTGAACTGAAGCTAGTGTTGGCTGAATTTTGTTATTTGCTAGTAATTACAGGTGTGGGGGTAGCCACATTCTTTGATTTCCTGTCCTTGCATATTTAAACTGGTGCATGTGAAATAATTCCTGCTTTAAAACTTCAGCTTGGCCAGCTAAGAACTTGATTATATTCAACTGGACGTATAAGAGAACTTAAGTACCTGTATCTGCTCTTTTTTTTTTTAAAAAATACAGTATTTAATTTGAGTTTTGAAGGAATTTTTAACTGAAGTTATTCTGCTCTTCAGTAACTTGAACTGAAGCTAGTGTTGGCTGAATTTTGTTATTTGCTAGTAATTACAGGTGTGGAGGTAGCCACATTCTTTGATTTCCTGTCCTTGCATATTTAAACTGGTGCATGTGAAATAATTCCTGCTTTAAAACTTCAGCTTGGCCAGCTAAGAACTTGGTTATATTCAACTGGACGTATAAGAGAATTTAAGTACCTTTATCTGCTCTTTTTTTTTAAAAATACAGTATTTAATTTGAGTGTTGAAGGAATTTTTAACTGAAATTATTCTGCTCTTCAGTAACTTGAACTGAAGCTAGTGTTGGCTGAATTTTGTTATTTGCTAGTAATTACAGGTGGGGGTAGCCACATTCTTTGATTTCCTGTCCTTGCATATTTAAACTGGTGCATGTGAAATAATTCCTGCTTTAAAACTTCAGCTTGGCCAGCTAAGAACTTGGTTATATTCAACTGGACGTATAAGAGAATTTAAGTACCTGTATCTGCTCTTTTTTTTTTAAAAAAATACAGTATTTAATTTGAGTGTTGAAGGAATTTTTAACTGAAGTTATTTTGCTCTTCAGTAACTTGAACTGAAGCTAGTGTTGGCTGAATTTTGTTATTTGCTAGTAATTACAGGTGTGGGGGTAGCCACATTCTTTGATTTCCTGTCCTTGCATATTTAAACTGGTGCATGTGAAATAATTCCTGCTTTAAAACTTCAGCTTGGCCAGCTAAGAAATTGGTTATATTCAACTGGACGTATAAGAGAATTTAAGTACCTGTATCTGCTCTTTTTTTAAAAAAAAATACAGTATTTAATTTGAGTGTTGAAGGAATTTTTAACTGAAGTTATTCTGCTCTTCAGTAACTTGAACTGAAGCTAGTGTTGGCTGAATTTTGTTATTTGCTAGTAATTACAGGTGTGGGGGTAGCCACATTCTTTGATTTCCTGTCCTTGCATATTTAAACTGGTGCATGTGAAATAATTCCTGCTTTAAAACTTCAGCTTGGCCAGCTAAGAACTTGGTTATATTCAACTGGACGTATAAGAGAATTTAAGTACCTGTATCTGCTCTTTTTAAAAAAAATGCAGTATTTAATTTGAGTGTTGAAGGAATTTTTAACTGAAGTTATTCTGCTCTTCAGTAACTTGAACTGAAGCTAGTGTTGGCTGAATTTTGTTATTTGCTAGTAATTACAGGTGTGGGGGTAGCCACATTCTTTGATTTCCTGTCCTTGCATATTTAAACTGGTGCATGTGAAATAATTCCTGCTTTAAAACTTCAGCTTGGCCAGCTAAGAACTTGGTTATATTCAACTGGATGTATAAGAGAATTTAAGTACCTGTATCTGCTCTTTTTTTTAAAGAAATACAGTATTTAATTTGAGTGTTGAAGGAATTTTTAACTGAAGTTATTCTGCTCTTCAGTAACTTGAACTGAAGCTAGTGTTGGCTGAATTTTGTTATTTGCTAGTAATTACAGGTGTGGGGGTAGCCACATTCTTTGATTTCCTGTCCTTGCGTATTTAAACTGGTGCATGTGAAATAATTCCTGCTTTAAAAGTTCAGCTTGGCCAGCTAAGAACTTGGTTATATTCAACTGGACGTATAAGAGAATTTAAGTACCTGTATCTGCTCTTTTTTTTTAAAAAAATACAGTATTTAATTTGAGTGTTGAAGGAATTTTTAACTGAAGTTATTCTGCTCTTCAGTAACTTGAACTGAAGCTAGTGTTGGCTGAATTTTGTTATTTGCTAGTAATTACAGGTGTGGGGGTAGCCACAAACTTTGATTTCCTGTCCTTGCATATTTAAACTGGTGCATGTGAAATAATTCCTGCTTTAAAACTTCAGCTTGGCCAGCTAAGAACTTGGTTATATTCAACTGGACGTATAAGATAATTTAAGTACCTGTATCTGCTCTTTTTTTTTAAAAAAAATACAGTATTTAATTTGAGTGTTGAAGGAATTTTTAACTGAAGTTATTCTGCTCTTCAGTAACTTGAACTGAAGCTAGTGTTGGCTGAATTTTGTTATTTGCTAGTAATTACAGGTGCGGGGGTAGCCACATTCTTTGATTTCCTGTCCTTGCATATTTAAACTGGTGCATGTGAAATAATTCCTGCTTTAAAACTTCAGCTTGGCCAGCTAAGAACTTGGTTTTATTCAACTGGACGTATAAGAGAATTTAAGTACCTGTATCTGCTCTTTTTTTTTAAAAAAAATACAGTATTTAATTTGAGTGTTGAAGGAATTTTTAACTGAAGTTATTCTGCTCTTCAGTAACTTGAACTGAAGCTAGTGTTGGCTGAATTTTGTTATTTGCTAGTAATTACAGGTGTGGGGGTAGCCACATTCTTTGATTTCCTGTCCTTGCATATTTAAACTGGTGCATGTGAAATAATTCCTGCTTTAAAACTTCAGCTTGGCCAGCTAAGAACTTGGTTATATTCAACTGGACGTATAAGAGAATTTAAGTACCTGTATCTGCTCTTTTTTTTTAAAATACAGTATTTAATTTGAGTGTTGAAGGAATTTTTAACTGAAGTTATTCTGCTCTTCAGTAACTTGAACTGAAGCTAGTGTTGGCTGAATTTTGTTATTTGCTAGTAATTACAGGTGTGGGGTAGCCACATTCTTTGATTTCCTGTCCTTGCATATTTAAACTGGTGCATGTGAAATAATTCCTGCTTTAAAACTTCAGCTTGGCCAGCTAAGAACTTGGTTATATTCAACTGGACGTATAAGAGAATTTAAGTACCTGTATCTGCTCTTTTTTTAAAAAAAATACAGTATTTAATTTGAGTGTTGAAGGAATTTTTAACTGAAGTTATTCTGCTCTTCAGTAACTTGAACTGAAGCTAGTGTTGGCTGAATTTTGTTATTTGCTAGTAATTACAGGTGTGGGGGTAGCCACATTCTTTGATTTCCTGTCCTTGCATATTTAAACTGGTGCATGTGAAATAATTCCTGCTTTAAAACTTCAGCTTGGCCAGCTAAGAACTTGGTTATATTCAACTGGACGTATAAGAGAATTTAAGTACCTGTATCTGCTCTTTTTTTAAAAAATACAGTATTTAATTTGAGTGTTGAAGGAATTTTTAACTGAAGTTATTCTGCTCTTCAGTAACTTGAACTGAAGCTAGTGTTGGCTGAATTTTGTTATTTGCTAGTAATTACAGGTGTGGGGTAGCCACATTCTTTGATTTCCTGTCCTTGCATATTTAAACTGGTGCATGTGAAATAATTCCTGCTTTAAAACTTCAGCTTGGCCAGCTAAGAACTTGGTTATATTCAACTGGACGTATAAGAGAATTTAAGTACCTGTATCTGCTCTTTTTTTAAAAATACAGTATTTAATTTGAGTGTTGAAGGAATTTTTAACTGAAGTTATTCTGCTCTTCAGTAACTTGAACTGAAGCTAGTGTTGGCTGAATTTTGTTATTTGCTAGTAATTACAGGTGTGGGGGTAGCCACATTCTTTGATTTCCTGTCCTTGCATATTTAAACTGGTGCATGTGAAATAATTCCTGCTTTAAAACTTCAGCTTGGCCAGCTAAGAACTTGGTTATATTCAACTGGACGTATAAGAGAATTTAAGTACCTGTATCTGCTCTTTTTTTTAAAAAAAATACAGTATTTAATTTGAGTGTTGAAGGAATTTTTAACTGAAGTTATTCTGCTCTTCAGTAACTTGAACTGAAGCTAGTGTTGGCTGAATTTTGTTATTTGCTAGTAATTACAGGTGTGGGGGTAGCCACATTCTTTGATTTCCTGTCCTTGCATATTTAAACTGGTGCATGTGAAATAATTCCTGCTTTAAAACTTCAGCTTGGCCAGCTAAGAACTTGGTTATATTCAACTGGACGTATAAGAGAATTTAAGTACCTGTATCTGCTCTTTTTTTTTTTAAAAATACAGTATTTAATTTGAGTGTTGAAGGAATTTTAACTGAAGTTATTCTGCTCTTCAGTAACTTGAACTGAAGCTAGTGTTGGCTGAATTTTGTTATTTGCTAGTAATTACAGGTGTGGGGGTAGCCACATTCTTTGATTTCCTGTCCTTGCATATTTAAACTGGTGCATGTGAAATAATTCCTGCTTTAAAACTTCAGCTTGGCCAGCTAAGAACTTGGTTATATTCAACTGGACGTATAAGAGAATTTAAGTACCTTTATCTGCTCTTTTTTTAAAAAATACAGTATTTAATTTGAGTGTTGAAGGAATTTTTAACTGAAGTTATTCTGCTCTTCAGTAACTTGAACTGAAGCTAGTGTTGGCTGAATTTTGTTATTTGCTAGTAATTACAGGTGTGGGGGTAGCCACATTCTTTGATTTCCTGTCCTTGCATATTTAAACTGGTGCATGTGAAATAATTCCTGCTTTAAAACTTCAGCTTGGCCAGCTAAGAACTTGGTTATATTCAACTGGACGTATAAGAGAATTTAAGTACCTGTATCTGCTCTTTTTTTTAAAAATACAGTATTTAATTTGAGTGTTGAAGGAATTTTTAACTGAAGTTATTCTGCTCTTCAGTAACTTGAACTGAAGCTAGTGTTGGCTGAATTTTGTTATTTGCTAGTAATTACAGGTGTGGGGTAGCCACATTCTTTGATTTCCTGTCCTTGCATATTTAAACTGGTGCATGTGAAATAATTCCTGCTTTAAAACTTCAGCTTGGCCAGCTAAGAAATTGGTTATATTCAACTGGACGTATAAGAGAATTTAAGTACCTTTATCTGCTCTTTTTAAAAAAATACAGTATTTAATTTGAGTGTTGAAGGAATTTTTAACTGAAGTTATTCTGCTCTTCAGTAACTTGAACTGAAGCTAGTGTTGGCTGAATTTTGTTATTTGCTAGTAATTACAGGTGTGGGGGTAGCCACATTCTTTGATTTCCTGTCCTTGCATATTTAAACTGGTGCATGTGAAATAATTCCTGCTTTAAAACTTCAGCTTGGCCAGCTAAGAACTTGGTTATATTCAACTGGACGTATAAGAGAATTTAAGTACCTGTATCTGCACTTTTTTAAAAAATACAGTATTTAATTTGAGTGTTGAAGGAATTTTTAACTGAAGTTATTCTGCTCTTCAGTAACTTGAACTGAAGCTAGTGTTGGCTGAATTTTGTTATTTGCTAGTAATTACAGGTGTGGGGGTAGCCACATTCTTTGATTTCCTGTCCTTGCATATTTAAACTGGTGCATGTGAAATAATTCCTGCTTTAAAACTTCAGCTTGGCCAGCTAAGAACTTGGTTATATTCAACTGGACGTATAAGAGAATTTAAGTACCTGTATCTGCTCTTTTTTAAAAAATACAGTATTTAATTTGAGTGTTGAAGGAATTTTTAACTGAAGTTATTCTGCTCTTCAGTAACTTGAACTGAAGCTAGTGTTGGCTGAATTTTGTTATTTGCTAGTAATTACAGGTGTGGGGTAGCCACATTCTTTGATTTCCTGTCCTTGCATATTTAAACTGGTGCATGTGAAATAATTCCTGCTTTAAAACTTCAGCTTGGCCAGCTAAGAACTTGGTTATATTCAACTGGACGTATAAGAGAATTTAAGTACCTGTATCTGCTCTTTTTTTAAAAAATACAGTATTTAATTTGAGTGTTGAAGGAATTTTTAACTGAAGTTATTCTGCTCTTCAGTAACTTGAACTGAAGCTAGTGTTGGCTGAATTTTGTTATTTGCTAGTAATTACAGGTGTGGGGTAGCCACATTCTTTGATTTCCTGTCCTTGCATATTTAAACTGGTGCATGTGAAATAATTCCTGCTTTAAAACTTCAGCTTGGCCAGCTAAGAACTTGGTTATATTCAACTGGACGTATAAGAGAATTTAAGTACCTGTATCTGCTCTTTTTGTTTTAAAAAATGCAGGATCTAATTTGAGTGTTGAAGGCAATCTTAACTGAAGTTATTCTGCTCTTCAGTAACTTGAACTGAAGCTAGTGTTGGCTGAATTTTGTTATTTGCTAGTAATTACAGGTGTGGGGTAGCCACATTCTTTGATTTCCTGTCCTTGCATATTTAAACTGGTGCATGTGAAATAATTCCTGCTTTAAAACTTCAGCTTGGCCAGCTAAGAACTTGGTTATATTCAACTGGACGTATAAGAGAATTTAAGTACCTGTATCTGCTCTTTTTTTAATATAAATTACAGTATTTAATTTGAGTGTTGAAGGAATTTTTAACTGAAGTTATTCTGCTCTTCAGTAACTTGAACTGAAGCTAGTGTTGGCTGAATTTTGTTATTTGCTAGTAATTACAGGTGTGGGGGTAGCCACATTCTTTGATTTCCTGTCCTTGCATATTTAAACTGGTGCATGTGAAATAATTCCTGCTTTAAAACTTCAGCTTGGCCAGCTAAGAACTTGGTTATATTCAACTGGACGTATAAGAGAATTTAAGTACCTGTATCTGCTCTTTTTTTAAAAAATACAGTATTTAATTTGAGTGTTGAAGGAATTTTTAACTGAAGTTATTCTGCTCTTCAGTAACTTGAACTGAAGCTAGTGTTGGCTGAATTTTGTTATTTGCTAGTAATTACAGGTGTGGGGTAGCCACATTCTTTGATTTCCTGTCCTTGCATATTTAAACTGGTGCATGTGAAATAATTCCTGCTTTAAAACTTCAGCTTGGCCAGCTAAGAACTTGGTTATATTCAACTGGACGTATAAGAGAATTTAAGTACCTGTATCTGCTCTTTTTTTTTAAAAATACAGTATTTAATTTGAGTGTTGAAGGAATTTTTAACTGAAGTTATTCTGCTCTTCAGTAACTTGAACTGAAGCTAGTGTTGGCTGAATTTTGTTATTTGCTAGTAATTACAGGTGTGGGGTAGCCACATTCTTTGATTTCCTGTCCTTGCATATTTAAACTGGTGCATGTGAAATAATTCCTGCTTTAAAACTTCAGCTTGGCCAGCTAAGAACTTGGTTATATTCAACTGGACGTATAAGAGAATTTAAGTACCTGTATCTGCTCTTTTTTAAAAAATACAGTATTTAATTTGAGTGTTGAAGGAATTTTTAACTGAAGTTATTCTGCTCTTCAGTAACTTGAACTGAAGCTAGTGTTGGCTGAATTTTGTTATTTGCTAGTAATTACAGGTGTGGGGTAGCCACATTCTTTGATTTCCTGTCCTTGCATATTTAAACTGGTGCATGTGAAATAATTCCTGCTTTAAAACTTCAGCTTGGCCAGCTAAGAACTTGGTTATATTCAACTGGACGTATAAGAGAATTTAAGTACCTGTATCTGCTCTTTTTTTTAAAAAATACAGTATTTAATTTGAGTGTTGAAGGAATTTTTAACTGAAGTTATTCTGCTCTTCAGTAACTTGAACTGAAGCTAGTGTTGGCTGAATTTTGTTATTTGCTAGTAATTACAGGTGAGGGGTAGCCACATTCTTTGATTTCCTGTCCTTGCATATTTAAACTGGTGCATGTGAAATAATTCCTGCTTTAAAACTTCAGCTTGGCCAGCTAAGAACTTGGTTATATTCAACTGGACGTATAAGAGAATTTAAGTACCTGTATCTGCTTTTTTTAAAAATACAGTATTTAATTTGAGTGTTGAAGGAATTTTTAACTGAAGTTATTCTGCTCTTCAGTAACTTGAACTGAAGCTAGTGTTGGCTGAATTTTGTTATTTGCTAGTAATTACAGGTGTGCGGGTAGCCACATTCTTTGATTTCCTGTCCTTGCATATTTAAACTGGTGCATGTGAAATAATTCCTGCTTTAAAACTTCAGCTTGGCCAGCTAAGAACTTGGTTATATTCAACTGGACGTATAAGAGAATTTAAGTACCTTTATCTGCTCTTTTTTTTAAAAAATACAGTATTTAATTTGAGTGTTGAAGGAATTTTTAACTGAAGTTATTCTGCTCTTCAGTAACTTGAACTGAAGCTAGTGTTGGCTGAATTTTGTTATTTGCTAGTAATTACAGGTGTGGGGGTAGCCACATTCTTTGATTTCCTGTCCTTGCATATTTAAACTGGTGCATGTGAAATAATTCCTGCTTTAAAACTTCAGCTTGGCCAGCTAAGAACTTGGTTATATTCAACTGGACGTATAAGAGAATTTAAGTACCTGTATCTGCTCTTTTTTTTAAAAATACAGTATTTAATTTGAGTGTTGAAGGAATTTTTAACTGAAGTTATTCTGCTCTTCAGTAACTTGAACTGAAGCTAGTGTTGGCTGAATTTTGTTATTTGCTAGTAATTACAGGTGTGGGGTAGCCACATTCTTTGATTTCCTGTCCTTGCATATTTAAACTGGTGCATGTGAAATAATTCCTGCTTTAAAACTTCAGCTTGGCCAGCTAAGAACTTGGTTATATTCAACTGGACGTATAAGAGAATTTAAGTACCTGTATCTGCTCTTTTTAAAAAAATACAGTATTTAATTTGAGTGTTGAAGGAATTTTTAACTGAAGTTATTCTGCTCTTCAGTAACTTGAACTGAAGCTAGTGTTGGCTGAATTTTGTTATTTGCTAGTAATTACAGGTGTGGGGTAGCCACATTCTTTGATTTCCTGTCCTTGCATATTTAAACTGGTGCATGTGAAATAATTCCTGCTTTAAAACTTCAGCTTGGCCAGCTAAGAACTTGGTTATATTCAACTGGACGTATAAGAGAATTTAAGTACCTGTATCTGCACTTTTTTAAAAAAAATACAGTATTTAATTTGAGTGTTGAAGGAATTTTTAACTGAAGTTATTCTGCTCTTCAGTAACTTGAACTGAAGCTAGTGTTGGCTGAATTTTGTTATTTGCTAGTAATTACAGGTGTGGGGTAGCCACATTCTTTGATTTCCTGTCCTTGCATATTTAAACTGGTGCATGTGAAATAATTCCTGCTTTAAAACTTCAGCTTGGCCAGCTAAGAACTTGGTTATATTCAACTGGACGTATAAGAGAATTTAAGTACCTGTATCTGCTCTTTTTTTTAAAAAAATACAGTATTTAATTTGAGTGTTGAAGGAATTTTTAACTGAAGTTATTCTGCTCTTCAGTAACTTGAACTGAAGCTAGTGTTGGCTGAATTTTGTTATTTGCTAGTAATTACAGGTGTGGGGTAGCCACATTCTTTGATTTCCTGTCCTTGCATATTTAAACTGGTGCATGTGAAATAATTCCTGCTTTAAAACTTCAGCTTGGCCAGCTAAGAACTTGGTTATATTCAACTGGACGTATAAGAGAATTTAAGTACCTGTATCTGCTTTTTTTTAAAAAATACAGTATTTAATTTGAGTGTTGAAGGAATTTTTAACTGAAGTTATTCTGCTCTTCAGTAACTTGAACTGAAGCTAGTGTTGGCTGAATTTTGTTATTTGCTAGTAATTACAGGTGTGGGGGTAGCCACATTCTTTGATTTCCTGTCCTTGCATATTTAAACTGGTGCATGTGAAATAATTCCTGCTTTAAAACTTCAGCTTGGCCAGCTAAGAACTTGGTTATATTCAACTGGACGTATAAGAGAATTTAAGTACCTGTATCTGCTCTTTTTTTTAAAAAAATACAGTATTTAATTTGAGTGTTGAAGGAATTTTAACTGAAGTTATTCTGCTCTTCAGTAACTTGAACTGAAGCTAGTGTTGGCTGAATTTTGTTATTTGCTAGTAATTACAGGTGTGGGGTAGCCACATTCTTTGATTTCCTGTCCTTGCATATTTAAACTGGTGCATGTGAAATAATTCCTGCTTTAAAACTTCAGCTTGGCCAGCTAAGAACTTGGTTATATTCAACTGGACGTATAAGAGAATTTAAGTACCTGTATCTGCTCTTTTTTTTAAAAAAAATACAGTATTTAATTTGAGTGTTGAAGGAATTTTTAACTGAAGTTATTCTGCTCTTCAGTAACTTGAACTGAAGCTAGTGTTGGCTGAATTTTGTTATTTGCTAGTAATTACAGGTGTGGGGGTAGCCACATTCTTTGATTTCCTGTCCTTGCATATTTAAACTGGTGCATGTGAAATAATTCCTGCTTTAAAACTTCAGCTTGGCCAGCTAAGAACTTGGTTATATTCAACTGGACGTATAAGAGAATTTAAGTACCTGTATCTGCTCTTTTTAAAAAAATACAGTATTTAATTTGAGTGTTGAAGGAATTTTTAACTGAAGTTATTCTGCTCTTCAGTAACTTGAACTGAAGCTAGTGTTGGCTGAATTTTGTTATTTGCTAGTAATTACAGGTGCGGGGGTAGCCACATTCTTTGATTTCCTGTCCTTGCATATTTAAACTGGTGCATGTGAAATAATTCCTGCTTTAAAACTTCAGCTTGGCCAGCTAAGAACTTGGTTATATTCAACTGGACGTATAAGAGAATTTAAGTACCTGTATCTGCTCTTTTTTTAAAAATACAGTATTTAATTTGAGTGTTGAAGGAATTTTTAACTGAAGTTATTCTGCTCTTCAGTAACTTGAACTGAAGCTAGTGTTGGCTGAATTTTGTTATTTGCTAGTAATTACAGGTGTGGGGTGAGCCACATTCTTTGATTTCCTGTCCTTGCATATTTAAACTGGTGCATGTGAAATAATTCCTGCTTTAAAACTTCAGCTTGGCCAGCTAAGAACTTGGTTATATTCAACTGGACGTATAAGAGAATTTAAGTACCTGTATCTGCTCTTTTTTAAAAAATACAGTATTTAATTTGAGTGTTGAAGGAATTTTTAACTGAAGTTATTCTGCTCTTCAGTAACTTGAACTGAAGCTAGTGTTGGCTGAATTTTGTTATTTGCTAGTAATTACAGGTGTGGGGTAGCCACATTCTTTGATTTCCTGTCCTTGCATATTTAAACTGGTGCATGTGAAATAATTCCTGCTTTAAAACTTCAGCTTGGCCAGCTAAGAACTTGGTTATATTCAACTGGACGTATAAGAGAATTTAAGTACCTGTATCTGCTCTTTTTTTTAAAAAAAATACAGTATTTAATTTGAGTGTTGAAGGAATTTTTAACTGAAGTTATTCTGCTCTTCAGTTATTCCCACCCACCCGCCCTGTTTTTGTTTTGGTGTTAATCTTAGTGGCATTGAAACTGCCCGCCCCTCAGCCTGCCTCTGGGCCCATCTCATTTGCTCACTCAACTGAGTGCAGTGAGATCATATTCTGATTTCAGGCACTCCTACTGTGTACAAAGAGAGCATCTGGGAAATAGAAAAAAAAATTAAGCTTATTTCCTGCCTTTCTTGTTAAGTGGTACAGACTATTTGTAGGCTTCTGAGCCCCAAGCCCTTCTGTGTTTGAGGGAAGCCTTCTAGCTTTTTTTTTTTTTTCTTATAACTAGCCAGTTTTCTAGTTTCAGCACTCAAATCTGTTTCTTTGATCTCAGCACTTGTTCAGAAAAAAAAAAAAAAAAAAAAAAAAAAATTTCATCTGCTTTTACTGTACTTGTGTTTTTACCTACTTCTTTTACTTTTGCATCATCTTAAAATACTCAATTGTATTTATTACTGCTTGGTGTAACTCATTCTAAGCCTTTTGGTTTAAACACTTGGGCTTCGGACCAGTTAGTTGTTTTGCACTGAGAGGGTTTGTGGTCTGCACTGTTGTTGCAGAACAGGTAGCTTACATCCTTCTAGGTTGAGAACTGCTGATTGAGGGCTCAGTGTCTGTTATTCTAAAAGTGTATTAATTCTGGTTTAAGCACTTGGTCTTTCAAGCCAGTTATTTTACATTAAGAGGGTTCGTGGTCTGCACTCTTGTGGGAGGAGAGGCTGGACTCTGCCCTTCTGAGCTGGGAATTTCTGGTTAAAGGCTTATAGTGCATGCATATCTGAACTGTTTCTTACTGAAGTTGGTGCCTTGTTTGCTGTGGCATAGACTGGATTCGGGCCTGCTGGATCTAGCTTTGTTTGTGTAACTTGAGCACTAATCCAGACATTCTCTAAAGTATTCAATGGTATTTATTACTGCTTGGTTGTAACTTGATTAAAGTGTAGCTATCATTCAAGTCTTTTGGATTAAGCACTTGGGCTTCACACCAGTTGTTTTACATTAGGAAGGTTTGTGGCAAGCACTGTGGTGGCAGGACAGGTAGCTTTCATCCTTCTAAGTTGGGAACTGCTGATTGAGAGCCCAGTGTCCAAGTGTATTAGTTCTGGTTTAGGCACTTGGGCTTCAGGCCAGTTATTTTACATTAAGAAGGTTCGTGGTCTGCACTCTTGTGGGAGAAGAGGCTGGACTCTGCCCTTCTGAGCTGGGAATTTCTGGTTAGAGGTTTATAGTGCCTGAATATTTGAACTGTATCTTACTGAAATTGGTTCACCTTGTTTGCTCTAGCATAGACTAGATCCAGGCCTGCTGAATCTAGCTTTGTTTATATGCTTGTTGTTTGTTTGCTTGTTATTTCCTGGAAGCTAATTCCACCTAATACGCAACTTCTCAGCGCTTCTGTGGATCACTAGTGATATCTGCATTGCTTACTGTACTTATTTCCTTGTTTCACTTGAAAGAAAGTTACTGTTTGTCGTTTTTGCATTTAGTTACTTGTAACACATTGCACTCAAGTTACCTGGCACTTGCTCACTAAAGCAATTATATAAGTCAGCACTAAAAATTAAAAGCACTACACCCTCACTCCCCACTGGCCCTTGTTTTCAATTAAGGAATTCCCAATATTATTCTAGCATGTCCAAAGGTCAGTTGTCAATCTTCTCCGGTCCAGCTGGTGAATCTGGGAATCTTGAGGCAATGTTATAACTGCCTCATGTACACAGACAACCCTCTCCTCCTCCCACATAACACAAATACTTGTGAGAGATGCAGCTATTTAGCCAAACTGGAGGCTGAGCTCTCTCAACTCAGGACTGGCAAGACCAGACAGGAGGAGAAGGCAACTACACACACCACAAAACCAGCCTCACATAATGCTACCACTCCACTGAATCAAACACATAAACACACAAAGACATACTCGAGGCTCTGAGTAAAATTTACCTAAACAGCAGAGGCCTCCAAAGCAGACACCCAAACAACTGCTACCTCAAGACACCCCACAAGCAACACATAAACCACAAAAGCAGTGTGCAAAGCAGTCACAGCCCTTAAGGCCAAATACAACACCAAACATACTTGTCATAGGTGACTCCATAGTCAGACACACTGACGTCCCACTCACCAGGCTGAACAAGGAGAGGGTCACAGTAAGCTGCCTATCGGGCGCTAGAATCCGCCACATAACACAAGCACTCGGGTCACTCCACGGCAAGTACAAATATGACACAGTCATTGTCCATGCTGGTGTGAACGACCTGAGACGCACCTCCCTGGACTACATGAAAAGAGACATAGAGGAGCTCTCTGATTATGTAGCCCAGGCAGGTATGACCCTAACCCTGAGCAGTATCCTTCCTTCACCAAGAATGATGCCACAATATAGAGACAAGATGATCAGCTTTAACAATTGGCTTAATGTCTGGTGTCATTCAAAGGGGATCCAGTGTCTGTCTGCCTGGGATAACATGCTTGACAAGCCACGCTGCTTCAAGGGACGGCTTGCACCTGTCACCCCTGGGATTCGGATATTGGCTAAGGCTCTTGCCACCCCATAGTGCCTTTTTAGGCAAGGCTCAAATTCTAAACCTACCACCCTAGAAAACAAAAATGGGAAGAAACTGAGGGTAATGCTGCTCAATGCCAGAAGTCTAAATCTCAAAATGCACGCTCGAGGCCCTTCTCAGTATGGAGAACATCGATGTCTGTGCTGTAACTGAAACCTGGTTCAAGGCTCCTGAGAGCACCCGGCACTATTAGGTTTTACCTCATATCATGCGTTCGGCCCCAAAACCCGGACCACACCACAAAAGGAGGGGTGTATCCATATTCATAAAGGATACCCACACCTCCAGGTTGGTGGCAACGCAAAGCTTCGGAAACCATCCAGGTGCAACTAACCATAGGCAAAACTGCTCTACAAATTGTAGCATGCTACAGGCCACCCTCTCAAACTCAGGAATCCCACACAGCCTTCCTGAAGACACTGGAGGGTATAAATGTATCTCCAAACACCATCATATTGGGTGACTTCAACTACCCGAATATAGACTGGGAACATTACTCAAGCCCTAACTTTCTAGCCCAACGGTTCCTGGAGTTCATAAATTCAAATGCCATGGAACAGCTAGTCACTGTTCCCACGAGAGGAGAAAATATACTAGATCTCATTGTCACAAACATGGGGACAAAATGCTCCACACGGAAGTATATCCCTCATTGGTGAGATCTGATCATAAACTAATCTCACTGGAAATCCACATCCCGCCCCACCCCAAACAAAAAGACCATAGTGAAGAACTTCTCTAAAGCAAACTTCACACTACTCAAGACTGGTGTGGTATCCTTCAAGGCCCCTGAGCCAGTGGAAACCACAACCCAAGCTGCGGAAGCCCTTACAAATGCCTTCTATGAACACCTCCAGGACTGCATGGATCAGGCAATCCCAAATAAAACCAAGACTCTTTCCACAAAGGGCAAACGTCCAGTCTGGTGGACCCCAGCCATTAACAAACTTTACAATAAGAGGAGAAAGCTATTACATGATAGAACAAAATCCATAAAAGGGAAGTCACCCACTTTCATTATTAGTAAAACAATACGAGCACTCATAAAATCAACTAAGGCCAATTTTGAGAGAAAAATTGCCATGGATTCAAAGGACAATCATAAGGCCTTTTTCAGCTATGTTAGGAACCTGGGTGGAAACTCCCAGATATGCTCAGAATTAGTCCAAAATGATACAAATATCACTGAACCCACAGACATTGCCAACATACTGGCAGACAGGTTCAGTGCAAACTTCACCCCTCTCCCCTAAAGGAGAGATAACTATCCCAGCCGAGTGTAGCCTCCCGGACATCTCAAATGCGCAGGTGAAAGCTGCTCTCTCTAAAGCTAAAACACAGCATCAATGGGACCGGATGGTGTCCCCGGCTGTGTGCTACACGAGCTAAATGAGGAATTAAACCCGCACATAAGGCAGCTGTTTAATCTCAGCCTTACCACAGGATACGTGCCCAAGGAGTGGCGACGGCAACTGTTGTCCCACTCCACAAAGGCGGCGCCTATGGACCCTGGTAATTACCGCCCCATAAGCTTAACAAGTCTAGTCTGCAAAGCTATGGAGAGGATCATAATGGAGCTCATAAACAAAGATATAGGGGACTTGCAGACATTGGACCCGACCCAGTTTGGCTTTGTCAAGGGAAGATCATGCCTTTTGAACTTGGTCGACTTCTTGAAACAGTCACCAAGGCCATTGATGAGGAAAGGCAGTCCATACAGCCTACCTTGACCTTGCAAAGGCTTTCGACACAATACCCCACTCGGGTATTGTAGAAAAACTTACCAGCTTAAATGTAAACCCATATGTCACAAGATGGGTTGCAAACTGGCTTAAGGACAGAACCCACAGGGTTAGAGTTGCTGGCGCTGTGTCAGACTCCAAGCCGGTCACAAGTGGTGTCCCACAGGGCTCGGTCCTTGGCCCCTATTGTTTGGCATCTACTTCTCAGAAGTACAGGCCAACATAGGAGGACTTTGGCTGACAAAGTTTGCAGGCGACTGCAAACTGGGCGCCATAGTGGAAAGTGCATCAGACATGGATATCCTTCAGAAGGGACTCACGGAAACAGATAGCTGGTGCCAGAGCCATGGCCTGAAGTTAAACGCCAAAAATGTATAGTCATACCCTTCGGAAAAACAAGGTAACCCCAAGCTACCATATAGGTGGCAATCCACTAAGCACAGAAGAGGTTATCAGGGACCTGGGGACCCAGGTTGACAGTGGCCTTTCTTTTGACACTCACATTGCTAAAGTGGTTAGAAAGACCTTCTACATTGCCCACCTGATCATGAAGGGATTCACATCCAGATCTAGTGAGGTCATTGTTCCCCTGTACTCTTCACTTATCAGACCAATGATCGAGTACAATGCCCCATTCGGGATGTATCTCACCCGACATCTGCAGCAATTGGAAAGACCCCAAAAGTTCCTCACCAAAAGGATAAAGGGACTCCAAAATCTGTCATATGCTGCCAGATTGAAGAAACTCCAGCTCTATTCAGTCGCATACCGTCTGCTCAGAGGTGACATGTGCCTGACATACAAGGCCATGTCCAACCCGGAATTAATGGACATGCTCCACCTCAAAAATCCAAATCCACCAAAACCACTAGAGCAAGCGACTTAAACCTTAGCACGGATATAAATAGGACGTGCTGGAGGGATAGATTTATCACTCAGAGACTCCCTATGCTGTGGAATAAAATCCCGGTCCATGTGAGGCAGAGCACCTCGCTGACTCTGTTCAAGAGAAATCTAGACCTGTGGATGGGAGATCGTAGGTTTACCCCGGGAATCATCTCTGTGTCACTGCTGGACAGAGGCACAACAAAGTAATGGGCACAGTATTTTTTCATATAAGGGGTGGCGTAAGCCACAAAAATTTGGGCTAGGCTTATAAATGCCTTAGGGCAGATAGCCTAGTATAAACCTATGAACCTATGAACCTATGAATATTCCTAAGAGTCATAAAAAGATTGTCTTTTCAGTTTGTATAAAAACCTGAACAACTATATCCTCAAGTTACTCTCACATATTATTTATTTTATTTATTTGACATTTGTTAACCGGGATAGTTTGACTGAGTCACAAGACACTTTTTCAGCAGAGGCCCAGGGTGAAAAGCTCCACAATTTTAGAAAATTACAAGACTTACAAGTAAACTACAATATATAAGTATACAATGAGTACATTGCTAGTGTAACTGTGATAACACGTTACACAAAATCTTATAAGCAAAATTAGTTGATATAAGTATACAGTGAATACATTACACACTTACCTTGATAACACTTTACACAAAACTATAAATTTGACAAGACTTTTAACATGCTACAGTGTCACTGCCTCAGTGATAGGATATTTGCACAATACCGTTCTTCCTGTTTGAATTGGAAGAATACCTGTGCTGTTTAGATTAGTTCATAAGGAGGCAGAAAGATAGGATTAGTATGGTTCATTTTTTCATTACATAGAAATTAGATTACATTGCATTAGAGACAGTGCAGATGTAATAGATAAATTAACTAGTCTTGGAAGAGGATTACTTTTGTTTATCACATTGTGTCACTAATCTGTAAGCCGCATTAATCATCAAAATGACCTGGATGGCATTTTAGCAGGCGTGGGAGATCCATCTAAAACAATTATTTTTGTCAGTTACTAGATTTTGCAGTCATCCACAATTATTTTATTTTTAACTAAAAATACTTTTTAACGAAGAAAAGAGAGCAGCTAAGGAGGTACACATGCTCCAGCTTTACACTAACCTGCTCATACCTGTTTTTGAAAGTGATTATGTGTAACATTTTAAACTGAATGCATTCATGTTAATAAAGTATTTGTTTCACTGATGATTTTTTAAATATTTCAACCTGACATAAACAATAGTGTAGTTTCTCAGCAACATCAAAAAATAAACATTGTATGAATTTATCTGGCTGTTACTTTTTCTACAGTTAATTACTACATAGAAAATACTGCACTCAGAAAATATGCTGCCTCACAGATCTTTTTAAATTGCACCAGTGACCATCTAAAGCAGTTAAGTGATTCATTACCTTATAGTCATTTGGTGAGTCTGGATCAGTTATATTCTAGAGAACTTTATTTTCAATTATAATTTTAAAAATGATGAACTAATGTACTTGGCAGAAGTTAAGAAGACATTTTCATAGTGGTATACCATTAACAAGTTTGGACTTTTACAAGAAGGTTCAGGATAACCCTACCAGTATGAGCAGCTCATCTTAGGTTCAGAAACACCTGTATGTATTCATCCAGGTGACTGGGTTTCAATTTTTGGCTGAGGTACTGAACCTACAGTGTGTGGGTGACAGGTGCATTCTCAGACCGCAATGATCCATTCTGGAACCCCTGCTATTCAGAATATACTTCTCTAATCTCCAAATCAAAAACAGGAAACTCTGGTTAACCAAGTTTAATGTAAACTAAGTGCTATACTTAAGTCCACTTCTGAGCTACAATGTGAACTTACATGTGTTAATAGCTGGTGCTCTGAAGATGGGCTAAAATTAAATGCTACAAAATGCAATATTGTTACATTTGACAAACAAGCCCTTCACCCTGTGTATAGTATTAGAAAACACCTAAGTTCAAAACAAAGATGTTATGGGATGCCTTGGAACATGGGTAGATAACCCCAACTCCTCATCATGTTGGAACTGTGGTTAGGAAGCACAGCGGACTGCACAGGGTATTTTTCCTAGATCCATAATATTCTGCACTGGTCAGACACATCATTGAAAAACAATGCCCCTTTTAAGATATATCTGACTAAACATATCAAGCAGTTGAAGACCCCGAAGGCTCTTGATAGAACAGGTCATGGGCTTAATTACCTGAGCAACCAAAAGAGGCTGGAGGCATTGTCCCCATATTCAGTGTCCTATAGACTCCTTTGAGGAAACTGTGCTTTGCCTTCTAGGCCATTAGGGATCCATCAGTCCAAAACTTCTTATTTCTCCATAAATTAAACAATCCCACTAACACTAGAAAACTGAACCTGCTTTAGCAAATAGACAAATCATGGTGGAGAGATGGATTTGTCACACAAGTACCCCTCTTCTCTAAAACAGACTTCCTCTCCAGATCAAACAATGTGGCACACGATTTTACAATAAGAAGTAAGTAAACAACTGGATGGATATTCATAAGTTCACCCTTTGTATGACTGGCCTACTGCTCCTTGAAAAAGCAGGTGATGTCTAAATGTGGGTACTGGCAAGGCATAAATGGCATCATGCCCCAGCTGATTTGTACATTTTAAGATTCTGTAGATAGGAATTAGAATCCAAGAGCATTTGAGGGATGTCTATAACCAAAATGCAAATAATCCTACAGTTAATTACATTATAACCAAACTACTCACAAAAATGTACTTCCTTGTCATTATTTAAAAAAAAACATTATTAATCAGGAATGATGTGTGGATATAAAGAATATTTTATTGTATAAAGACTTATTATAAATTCTTAACTATGATGTTTTGATCCTAGTGGATTGACTTATGCCATGAATTTTCATATTTTTAGATAAAAGTACACTATTATATTAAGTGTTCATGTAGTTATTATCTCCATAAAGCAAAATATTAGTTAAAAGAGAGCTCCACCAAACTGTCAAGTTTTTCTCTGTAAAAAGTGATTTCCCTTCCTTTTAACCCAACACTAAAAATACTACATCAGGAAAAGCACCATTTAATAATTATTCAGTTTGTTTTGTGACTGAACCTGTTTCTACTTACGTTTTTGTAAAATCTCATATTTTCTTTCCTATGTTTCCCTCATCATCTGTTACATCGTGAAGGTTAAGAGGGGGTAGTAATTCGGTTAGATTGTTGATTCTAACTCATGAGGCATTACAAATATGTAATTGCTCTAAAATATGGGTATTAAATGTACCTTATCAGTCACAGATTACCAGCTTCATAACACAGATAAGTAGTTTAGCTTGAAGCTGCAGTTCTGAGTCTGAGCAAAAGCAAAGGCTTCAGTCTTAATTTTCAGATATAAATGAATAAGAAAACTCCACTCACACTTTAGTTTAAGTTTTTTCTTATGACAAATTAGTAGTTTTTCACTTTAATCAATCCCTAAGAGTGCTACAAAAAGGAAGACTATTTTTCTTTTGCTGTCCTTATTGTCAGTGGGAATGTGTCAAATATGTTTGAGCAATACCTCTCAATTGTCCACATTTTCACAAAATGTCCAGATTTTTGCCTCATATTTTTAGTCTGTTCTTCATAAAATATGTGGATTTCTGGCAAATCACTGATGATTGAAGTCACTAAATAATGATATACATTGTGCTACAGACTTCACATCCTTCAGAAATTGCGTGTTATTACAAATTCTGTTTTTCTGTTATTCTAGCAATTTTCTAAGTTTATAAGAATAATATTTTAAAATCTGTCTGTATTTTGGGCCTTTGTCCCACCACTATTTTAGGTTTTGCCCAGATTTCATGCAATAAGAGGTTGAGAGGTATAGTATGAGTGAGTGCCAATCAATTGAAGAAATTTAGGAGAAACAACTTTCACTGACAGTACAGTGTTCATTTTTCCCCCTATTGTGCTACCTCAGAGTAGGTATATTTAAATTTAGTGAGGGTATGGGGCTGCATGGGCAGGCTTGTCCCCCTGTACAACTAACTTTCCGGTGATGTTTACTGAAAGCAGTTACCGCCTTTTATGATTGACTGACACAGTTAATGAGCTGTCATTTGATCAACATGAACCAATTAGTATTTTATCTAATTTTTTCTGCACTACATCTTTTTCCCTAAAATCTGACATTATCTTTTTTTTTTCTTTGTTCCAATAGTTTTGCATTATATGCACTGTTTGGTTGAGGGAAGCCAGTGGGTCAGGGGGAGGGGTAATTGATATCAAAGATGCTAATTCTAAAAACAGTGTTAAAATGTGAGTTCAGCAGAAGCTGTTTCAGCCAGAAGCACATATCACTCACAGAACTCAGATTTCTCACACTTGGACACTAAACTACAGTTGTAGTTTGAAAAGATCAAATAACTCACCTGACATTCAAATGTTTCTTAAAATATTGTATGACCCATAGTCACTAATAACAATCAAATGGAGCAAAGTAATGCAAAAGGCTGGCATTGATAGTCAAAAGTAAGCAATCACAGTGCTGTTGTAAGTTGGTACAGAGTAAGAGAGACACAGTGAATGGTGCTGTCATCACAGCTGTGTCTCCTCTATGTCCCTATAAACTTAGATCATGGAGGTGGACACCTTGACTACAAAATGAAATCATGCAGCATGGCAGATCTTTACATGTGATTTTGGGTGTAATAAATTATAAAGTAATAATAACTACTTACACTAATATAGAGACATTAGTAATGCAGAAAAGTTCAATTCAGAATGAATAACATATGCTTTTTTTTGTTTTTGGGTGCAGTTCTCCATTAAATACATTCACGTTATTTGTCCTTCTAGAAGAAATTGCTTGCTGTGGTGCCCAAGGCATTTTAAATTATATGAATAAAGTTATGTATTAAGAACAGAAATTATGAGTTGGATATTATTTATAGTTTGCTGTCACAGTAGAAGTCTGTCTAAGTATAAATTACTTTCTTGTTCCAGGAGAAAGTATGATTGTTGCTGACACATTATCAACAACAATGTACTCATCTCAGAAGTAAGTTACATTACAGACCTCAACATCATATTCCCCTTTTACTTACAAACTTCAGTCTATGATATTTTCATCAGGTGTGAAATGTCTGTTATACAAACGGTACAAAGACATTCATGTGTAGTTTGCAGAACATTTTGTAACAGTCTATCTTGTGTCAAAGTGTGTCTTATTTGTTAGTAGAAACATGAGTCTTTTAAGAAGACTGGTTTGTTTATCCTCAGTGAGTTTTATCTCTTGTTCAATCAGCATGTGATTTTTCATCTCCAAACATATAAAACCTTTACACGTACCGTCTCTAAGGTTGTGGAAACTACTAGAAGAGGAAGAAAGTAAAGAAAATGCAGCAGCGGCTTTCACAGCCTTCTGTACGCCTGTCACAGTGACAGGGTGTTGGAGATCTTTTAGATAGAATATTCTTAGTATCCTTCACCTATTCAGTGACAGACAGTAGGGATGCCATACTAAAATCATTAGTCTTTTGGTTAACAATGTTGTGTTCTTTGTGGGTTGCCGAGACTGTGATAAGTTACTCACGTGTGTGGACACACAGTAGCTGTACTTCAGCTCATTTTCATGCTCTTGGTCTTTCTAAGTTACTTCTGGTTTGTTCATGTCCAGATCTTCCAAAAATATGTTTTATTGATTTTGTTAGGCTGCTGTGTCCAAAGCTGAGGTACCTTCTCTGGGATCTTCTTTGTGTGTAGATGCAACTCCGTCTTACTGATATAAACCTTGCAAACTACATTTGTATCTGACGTCGAAGTGATTTCTTCCTCTTGATTAACTATGATTATCACATGCACATTACAGCTTACAGCACTAACCCTCTACACCAACTGCCAGAGAATGATACCCATTTATCACCAGGTAGGGTCACTGAACATACAGTCCACTTTCAGGGGCAGCACAGGAGCACTGTCTGGTTAAGTGACTTGCTCAAGGTCACACAGAAGGTAAATGAGGGCCAAGGGAATCAAACCCTGGACCACAGCAATTACAGCTGTGCTAAATAAATCCATCCACAACACCTTTTTTCTGTTTTTGCACACAGGGTCAGAGTGTCACTTCAGCAGAGACAATAATCTGGAGCCAAGGCTTACATTGCCTTTTGCTAGATAAATACCGCATTGTTTTCAAAGTCCTTCAACTCACATTGTGTTTGTGATTTCTTTTGCTCCAGCACAGTCTGATCATACTTTTCAAGTCCTCCGTTTGACATATTAGTATGATATCAAACTGCAAGTTGTTTACATGATTGTTGAAATGGCTTTGTTTGATTGCTGAACTGGTTTGGAATATCCATGATTTCCAAGATAATTTTAGTACGCTTACAGCTTCCATTTCAGATGAGACAAACAACCGTTTAGTAGTACAGTAATTTGTCACATCCAGTGGACTTCTTTATCTGCTTCATAAGGTGCAAATGGTAACTTACTGCTTTTGATCCCCTGGATAAAAAGTTTAAGTCCAAATATTTTTTAACATAGTTGTGTTATGGAATGTTTTCAAGTAATTTTTATTTGAATATTGCAGTTTTTAAAAAACAACCCACCTCTTGAATTACTTTGGTTCACATGGAAAAGAACAGAAATGGAGTGTGTGTGTGTGTGTGTGTGTGTGTGTGTGTGTGTCTGTGTGTGTGTGTATATGTATATATATATATATATATATATATATATATATATATGTATGTGTACTGAAACATAAATTTTTAAAGTAAACAACATCTACCAGATGTAAAAAGTAAAGCATTGGTGCTGAATGGGAGTACTTAGTAAAGATGAAAGAAATTTTAATGTAAACTTTGAAGGTAAAATAAAGACAACACCAGGTATACAAGTAAAGGGGAAAAAGTTCAATTGCAACATTGGGGAAGCAAGAGCCGTAGTAAAGCCAGTGCTTAAATTTGGAGACAACAAGATAAGTATCAGCTCTAGGGAGCAAAGACACTGGGTTCTAAAGATATCCAGTGAGGTCTGTATAGGCACTGGGTTCTAAAGATATCCAGTGAGGTCTGTATAGGCACTGGGTTCTAAAGATATCCAGTGAGGTCTGTATAGGCACTGGGTTCTAAAGATATCCATTGAGATTGTGACATCTGTGCCCTGGCCCAGCAATCAAGTAGCCTCAATCCTCACCACTAACACCAGAGAGGGTGTCTCATATATGAGCAAAGGATAACAAATACACACAGTAAAGTGCAATTTCCCTTAAGAGCACACAGAGATCACAGTCAGTCCGGGGCTGGTCTATCCCTTGCTCTCCAGTTCCCCAATAAGACTACCCACTGGCACAGCTATAGGGTCTAGATCTCAGCCTAGCTGGGCAAGCTAAAACCTCCAGCACCCTCTCTGTCCAACCAGTGCTTCGTGTCCCTGCCCAAGTAGCTGACACACATACACACTTTGAGATAAGAGTTTATATAACCACACAAACACTTCTGGGGAAGGCTGGCACAGGTTCTCCAGCTGTGCCCCTTTTACCCAGACTATATGATAGTAATCATTTGCCACCACCCAGCTAATATTATCAGCTACCCAAAGGCTCTTAAAAGGGTGTCCAATTATTACTGTGCAATATTATTATCCAATTGGTAAGTGTGACTAATCAGTCAAGGCTTATTTGGAGTGACTTGGACAGTAAACTCTATAAATATGTAATGTACTCTAGAGCTTAACTTATCTCTATGCAAACCAGCTACAGTTAAGAGGTTTTAAAATATTTAATAATAAATAATTAAAACCACAAGACAATACTTTCTACTACACAGAGCTAGTCAAGAGTTCAGAGATCACACAGAAATACTTAAAATAAATTAGTAGTACAGTTCTGACATCACAGAAATACAGTCTATTCTTTCTAGTTCCTATCTATTTCTAAAAGAAAACACACGTCTAAGATACCTTACATAAGACAACAGACAGTGTTGTGAGTTGGATGATCAAGACAAGAATGCTTAATGCTTTCTTTTTCTTTCTCTGTTTAAATTGCTGTTGCAGTTCTGATAAACATTACATCATTTTTTACACTTTCCTGGTGTTCCCAGGCTGACAGATGCTCAATTCTTTTGTTGTCTTGCAGCTGCAGAAAACTACATCAATAAAAGACATTCCACATGTAAACTCTGGTAATTGTTCCTTAAGTTAAAACAATAGGCAGTAAGCCTTCATCTAGCCCGGCCGGAGCCGAATTGTAAACATCAAAGACAGTCATGAAATAATTTGAACTTCAAAGGACAGATACGGAATGCTTGACTTAGCTTTCTTAACAGCAGAGGGCAATGATGCCACATTGTTTTAAGTTCAACATTTCACAGCATATTCTTTTAATTAAGAAAACAAGTCTGTAGTTCAACATTCATATTTACAAATGATAGAATTATGTATAAAATCCTATCTGGCTAGGCTGGCAGCCTTCACACCCCCCCCCCCCCAGAGAACTCAAACTAGTTTTTCAAGTGACCCTTGAGAAACACCACTTGAGAGGGTCAAGTCTATCTGAATGTCTTGAGAGACCATCTGCATTGGCATTGCTACTCCCACTGTGGTGCTGCACTGACATATCATATGCTTGCAACCATAGGCTCCATCTTAGCAACTTGGCATTTTGCTGGCTGGCTCTGTTTAACCATGTTAGGGGGTTGTGACCTGTCATAACAGTTCATTTCCTTCCATACAGATAAGGCTGAAGTTTCTGCAATGCCCACACTATGGCTAGACATTCCTTTTCTACAGCTGCATAGCATTCCTCCCTGGGTTGGAGCCTGCGACTGAGATAAACCACTGGGTGCTCTTCTCCCCCTGAAGAAATCTGGCTAAGTACAGCCCCCACCCCTTGGTTTGAAGCATCCACCTGCACAACAAATTATTTGCTGTAATCTGGACTGGCTAACACAGGGGATCCTCCCAAAGCTTCTTTAAGCTTCTGGAATGCCTGCTCACATGCTGGGGTCCACACTACCTTATCTGGCCTGTTCTTCTTTGTCAGGTCTGTGAGGGGAGCAGCTATGGTACTATAACTGGGGACAAACTTTCTGTAGTACCCTGCTATCCCTAAAAATGCCCTCACCTGCTTTTTAGTAACAGGTGCAGGCCATGCCTGAATGGCTTCCACTTTAGCAGGTTCTGGCCTTATCTTACCACTCCCCACTCTATGTCTTATGTAGGAGACCTCTGCCATACCCACTTGACTTTTGCTCAGCTTAATGGTCAGTCCTGCCCTCTGTAGTCTGCCCAGCACCTCCCTGACATGCTGAAGGTGATCTGGCCAGGAATGGCTGTAGATGACAATATCATCTAGGTAAGCAAGGGCAAACCCTCCAGCTCCTGCTAGGATATGATCTACCAGCCTCTGGAAAGTCGCTGGGGCATTCTTCATCCCAAAGGGCATCTTTGTGAACTCATACAAGCCAAATGGAGTCACAAAGGCTGACTTCTCTCTAGCACTGGGAGTCAAGGGCACCTGCCAGTAATCCTTGGTAAGATCAATGGTTGTAAGATACTTAGCCCCACCCAGCTGTTCTAAGGCCTCATCTGTCCTAGGCATGGGGTAAGCATCTGACTCTGTGTGACTAATTTCTTGTAGTCCACACAGAACCTGGCGCTGCCATCCTTCTTTGGCACCAGCACCACTGGGGAGGCCCAGGGACTGTTGGACTCTTGAATCACCCCTAGTTCCAATATCTCCTGTATCTCTTCCCTCAGGGTCTGTCTGACTCTCTCAGGCACCCTATAAGGGGCCTGCCTAATAGGCCTTTAGGATCCTGTAGCCACCTGGTGCTGCACCAGGTGGGTGCACCCTGGTTTCCCAGTGAACATGTCCCCAGATTTCTGCAACACTGCTCAGATTTCTCGAACCTGGGTAGGATATAGATGCTGGGACATTGCTACCCCTTCCACTGAGGTGTCCGCCCGAGCCTCACTGAGGAGATCATTCCCCAAATCTCCCTCAGACTCCTCCTGCAATTCACTGCAAATGCTAAGCACAAGGGCCTCCCTATCATGGTAAGGTTTCATCATGTTAGCATGGTACAATTTGTGCCCTTGCCATCTGCCTAGCAGTTCTGCCATGTAGTTAACATCACTTACCTTTCTTACCACCTTGTAGGGTCCCTTCCAAGCTGCTTGCAGCTTGTTGTGTCTGACAGGAATGAGAACTATTACCTGCTGCCCCACAGCATACTCTCTAGCTCGAGCATTCCTGTCATACCACATCTTTTTCTGTTATTGGGCTTCGGCAAGGTTCTCCTGGGCCAAGCCCATGAGTTCCCTGAGCCTTGTCCTGAGGTTTAGGATGTTTGCCACAAGAGACTCCTTGTGAGACTCACACTCACCTTCCCACTCATCTCGGATTAAATCTAGAGGTCCCCTCACCCTATGCTCATACAGCAACTCAAAGGGTAAAAACCCTGTGGATTCCTGGGGAACTTCTCTGTAAGCAAACAACAGATGGGGCAAATATTTGTCCCACACCCTCTTAAACTAATCTGCAAATGCCCGTAGCATGGACTTCATTGTAGAGTTTAACCTCTCAACAAGACCATTAGTCTGGGGATGGTAGGGGTGGTCTTCATGTGCTTCACCCGACAGGACTTCCACAGACAAGCCAGCAAGTCTGACATGAAATTGGCACCTCTGTCAGTCAGTATTTCTTTTGGGAAACCTACCCTGCTGAAATTCTCTAACAAAGCATTTGCCACCTTTTCTGCCTAAATTGAGGACAGAGCCATTGTCTCAAGGTATTGTGTAGCATACTCCACTACCACTAGGATATACTTTTTCCCTGTGGAACTTGGGGTACTCAGAGGACCCACAATATCCATAGCTATCCTCCGAAATGGCTCCTCAATCACAGGAAAAGCATCAAAGGAGCTCTCACATTGTCTCCTGCCTTGCCTACCTTTTGGCACTGCTTACAGGTCCTGCAGTACCCTGTCACATCTCTGGAAATTCCAGGCCAATAGAAGTTCTGCATAATATGCTTCTTTGTATGTTTTATGACCATATAACCTGCAAAGGGAATATCATGGGCTATGGCTAGAAGTGCCAGATGGTAGGCTCTAGGCAGTACCAACTGCTGTACTCTCTCACCTTCTAGCCATCCCTCAGGGGTCCACTGTCTCTATAGTAACTCATTGTCCCAGTATAGAGATTCCCCCTTTCCTTGAGAATCAGGTGCCTCCCTAGCTAACTGCCTCAGGCCTTGCAATGTAGGGTCTGAGAGCTGAGCCTGTCTCAACTCTCTCCTTGTAACCCTTCCCAACTCAACTTTCACAGGAAGCCTGACATCCTCTGACAGTGATGCCTCACTGTCAGTCTGGGTATTACTACTCACCTCTAGCTTTGCAGTCACTCTATCCAAGGGACCATCAGTACCCCCAAGCAGCTGTGGCTCACCTTCAGTTTCACTGCTACACAGTAGCTCCCTCCCTGAAGTAACTGCTTCACCAGTCCTGGCTGTAAGTATGCAGTCTGGGTCTCCCCCAGGCTACCAGACCCACATGCTTGTCTCCTAGCCTGACTGCATGTAACTGCATAAGCACATGGTACTGCCTCATCCAAATCCTTCCCTCTCAGGACATCTGCAGGATGGTAGTTTAGTACCCCTGTTGTCTCAAGACAACCTACTATTGGCATTTTGTCTTTCCCACTTACTGGCTGTCTCAACTTTTGTTCTCCACCTTTCCTCTGTGGACAGCTGTATACCACATGGCCCCAATGGTTGCATTCACAACATTTAACCCTAGCTCCTGGACATGTACGTGGACTAGTGGCTTCCCCTGCTACTGGCAGGTTCTGTTGTGGCAGTCTGTGCTGCCCACCATGGGTTCCTTTAGACCCACGAGCAGTACTGGGGGGTATCCTTCCTGTGCAGGGCTGCCCTGCTTGCCAGGTATAGGTCTCCCTTCTTCCCCAACTCATATAAAGTAGCACATTGTCTATCAGCTAACCAGATCCTCATGTCCTCAGGCAAAGTGCTAAGGGCTTGTTCCCTCACCAAAAGGTCTGCCAGCCCTTCAAAAGTGGTGATCTGATATCCACTCACCCACCTATGGAAATAAGTGCTCAGTTCAGCAACATATTCACACACACCTTCATCTACCTTGCATCTTTGCTCATGAAACCTTTTCCTATATGTTTCAGGTGTTAGCTTAAACAGTTCTAAAAGACATTTCTTAACAGCAGTATAATCAAAACATGCAACATCAGACATTTTAGATAAAAGAGTTACAGCATTACCATGGAGTAAGGGGATCAGGAACTGTACCCAGAGCCCTTGGTCAACTTCATACTGTTTACATACCCTCTCAAACATATGAATGAAACTATCAAAATTATCCCCTCTTTAAACTGCAGAATAAATTTACTGACCTTTTGTGCTTCTGGGGTCCAGTTGCCTCCTTCCTCATTACCTCCATGACTGTGTCAAAGAGTCAGCATCTCCTTCTCATGCTGCCTCTACTTTTCCTTTTCCTTAGCCTCCAGACATAACAGTTTCTTATTCTCCTCACTCTCTAGATGCCTCAAGTCTCTCAACTGCTTCTAATTCCACATGCCTGGCCTCCAGCTCAAGTCACTTTAGCTCCAGCTGGGTTTTTAAGTCCACTGCAGAAAGGCTGAGCTGTCAATTCTCCGAGGGTATTATATCTCCCCTGCTAGTCTGATTGTCCTCCTGGTTGCTGTTTTCTGATGCTGCTATAACCAAGGCTGCAATCAGGTCTTCCTTAGTCAGGTTTCCATGCACCAGTCCCCTAGCCTGGCACATCTCCGCCAGCTGGCTCCTTGTCAGCTTTCCATACTCCTCTGCTGACATGCTGCCTGCTCACCCTGACTAAGTTAACAAAAGAAATAAAACAATTGTGATCTGAGCTCTGAGTATTCACTGCATGCCTGTTTTAGAGTACAAAAACACCTTCAAAGCTCACTGCACACAAACTACAGGATTCACTCTACCCATACCACTACAAGCCAATTAGTATTTACCAACTAATTAATATGTGATGTGGATATCCCACCACTGCCAAACAATATGTGAGGATATCCCAACCACTGCCAGCAATTAATATGTGACGCCCATGCCCAGGACCAGCAATCAAAGAGCCTTAATCCTCACCGCTAACACCAGAGAGGGCATCTCATATATGAGGAAAGGATAACAAATACACACAGTAAAGTGCAATTTCCCTAAAGAGCACACAGAGACACAGTCAATCCAGGGCTGGTCACTCCCTTGCTCTCCAGGGCCCCAAAAAGACTCCCCACTGGCACAGCTATAAGGTCCAGATCTCAGCCTAGTTGGGCAAGCTAAATCCTCCAGCACCCTCTCTGTCCAACCAGTACTTTGTGTTCCTGCCCAAGTTGCTGACACACACACACACACACACACACACACACACACACACACACACACACACACACACACACACACACACACACACACTTTGAGATAAGAGTTTATACAACCACACAGACACTTCTGGGGAAGGCTGGCACAGGTTCTCCTGCTGTACCCCTTTTACCCAGACTATATGGTAGCAATCACTAGACACCACCCAGCTAATATTATCAGCTACCTAAAGGCCCTTAAAAGGGTGTTCAATTATTACTTTGCAATATTATTATCCAGTTGGTAAGTGTGACTAATCAGTCAAGGCTTATTTGGAGTGACTTGGACAGTAAACTCTATAAATATGCAATGTACTCTAGAGCTTAACTTATCTCTACACAAACCAGCCACAGTTAAAAGGTTTTAAAATATTTAATAATAAATAATTAAAACCACAAGACAATACTTCCTACTCCACAGAGCTAGTCAAGAGTTCAGAGATCACACAGAAATACTTAAAATAAATCAGTAGTACAGTTCTGACATCACAGAAAAACACTTAGTCTAATCTTTCTAGTTTCTAGCTATTTCTAAAAGAAAACACAAATCTAAAATAACTTACATAAGACAACAGGCAGTGCTGTGAGTTGGATGATCTAGACAAAAATGCTTAATGCCTTCTAATTCTCTCTGTTTAAATTGCTATTGCAGTTCTGATAAACATGACATCATTTTTTACACTTTCCTGGTGTTCCCAGGCTGACAGATACTACATTCTTTTGTTATCTTGCAGCTGCAGGAAACTACATCAATAAAAGATATTCCACATGTAAACTCTGGTAATTATTCCTTAGGGTAAAACAATAGACAAGAAGCCTTCATCTAGCCCAGCCTGAGCCGAATTGTAAACATCAAAGACAGTCATGAAATAATTTGAACTTCAAAGGACAGATAAGAAATGCTTGACTTAGTTTTCTTTACAGGAGAGGGCAATGTTGCTACATTGTTTTAAGTTCAACATTTCACAGCATATTCTTTCAATTAAGAAAACAAGTCTGTAGTTCAACATTCATATTTACAAATGATAGAATTATGTATAAAATCCTATCTGGCTAGGCTGGCAGCCTTCACAGAGATCTGTATAGGCACTGGGTTCTAAAGACATCCAGTGAGGTCTGTATTGGCACTGGGTTCTAAAGTTATCCAGTGAGGTCTGTATTGGTACTGGGTTCTAAAGATATCCAGTGAGGTCTGTATTGGTACTGGGTTCCACAGACATCCAGTTTGGTCTGGATAGGCACTGGATTCTAAAGATATTCAGTAAAGTCTGTATTGATACTGGGTTCTAAAGATATCCAGTGAGATCTGTATTGGCACAGGGTTCTAAAGATATCCAGTGAGGTCTGTATTGGCACTGGGTTCTAAAGATATCCAGTGAGGTCTGTATTGGCAATGAGTTCCAAACACATCCAATGACGTCTGTATTGGCACTGGGTTCTAAAGATGTCCAGTGAGATATGTATTGGTACTGGGTTCCAAAGACATCCAGTATGGTCTGTATTGGTACTGGGTTCCAAAGACATCTAGTGAAGTCTGTATTAGCACTGGGTTCTAAAGATATCCACTGAGGTCTGTATTAGCACTGGGATCCAAAGACATCCAGTGAGATATGTAATGGCACTGGTTTCCAAAGATATCCAGTGAGGTCTGTATTGCCATTGGGTTCCAAGGATATCCATTGAGGTCAGTATTGGTCATGGGTTTCAAAGACTATTCAGTCAGGTCTGTATTGGCATTGGGTTCCAAAGATATCCTGTGAGTTCTGTACTGAACAAAGTGTTACATATGTACCTAAACATGTTGGTATCTATGACATTCAAGCAAAAGGCTGCAGTTGCTTGTATTTAAACTAATAATTTACATGGGTCTGCAAGAACATTTAAATATGTGCCTGATACAACTTAATAATAGATGTTTGTACTTGAAAAGTATGTTGTAAGGAAATGTGAAAATTGATAAATTCATGCAATGAACGCCATCACTTCTAAGTTGAAACCTAATTATGCACTGAACATTGTTAGGTACTGCATACTACCAGACACTATGTGGTCAGTCATGTACACTCACCATACACTCATACTTAGCTAAAAATGGAACCATAATATCAACAAGCTTTACAATAAAAGGAAGAGAATGTTGACCAAGAGGAAGAAGAGAAGCTCCCAGAAAGACAGAGCCCTATTCATTGAAATAAGCAAACAACTCAGAAGCTTAATAAAATCCACCAAAGCCAGGTTTGAGACTAAAATAGATACTCAAGCCACAGAAAAATCACAAAGTATTTTTTGTTATGTTAATAATTTCAAAAGCACAAAACAGCAATGCTCTCAGCTGATTGTGAATGATGTTACATACACTAAGGATAATGATATAGCAAACCTATCAGCTGATAACTTTAGCTCTAACTTTACCCCTCTCTCCCATCCATCTGTTCCTCAAGATATACATGAAACTGGCTCACCTCCAGCTACCACACAAGACAAAGTCCTAAAAGTGCTATCAAAAACTAAAAATACTGCATTGATGGATCCTGACACTATTTCTGGATGCATCTTAAAAAGCATGAAGCATGATTTAGCCACACCCCATCCCTGCATGCATCTTAAATAGCATGAAGCACGATTTAGCCACACCCCATCCCTGCATGTGTCTTAAATAGCATGAAGCACGATTTAGCCATACCTCATCCCTGCATGCATCTTACAAGCATGATTTAGCCACACCTCATCCCTGCATGCATCTTAAATAGCATGAAGCATTTTTTAGGCACACCCCATCCCTGCATGCATCTTAAATAGCATGAAGCATGATTTAGCCACACCCCATCCCTGCATGCATCTTAAATAGCATGAAGCACGATTTAGCCACACCCCTAACAACACTGTTCAATCTCAGCCACCATACAAGTTTTGTAAAAAAGGAATGCAGAACAGCTACAATCATCCCCCCCTGCATAAGGTAGGACCTTCCACAGACCCAGGCAATTACAGTCTGACCAGCCTGATTTGCAAAGCCAAGGAAAGACCTATAATGGAATTAATAAATAAGGACATAGGGAACTTCCAAACACTGGACCTGTCTCAGTTTGCATTCATCAAGGGCAGGAAATGTTTACTTAACCTGGTGGATTTTTTTCAAAAGGTCACCAAAGCAATGGATTATGGCAAAATTGCACACACCACATACTCTGACCTGGCCAAAACTTTTGACACAG